>NW_012112808.1:270815-302983 GCF_000951035.1 Colobus angolensis palliatus | reverse complement strand
TTGCAGTGAGCTGAGATCATGCCACTGCAATTCAGCCTGGGCGACAGAGAGAGACTCCGTCTCAAAAAAAAAAAAAAAAGAAATTAATGCAAATTATGAAGCAGACATTTAAGATATCCCTTATCCATATAGATAAGAATAAATATGAGATAAATTGATTAAATTGTGTTTTTTCTTTTGTGCTTTAGGCATTAGGATTTTTGTCTTCTTATGGAATAGGAATGGAATATGATCAAGCTAAGGTAAAGGTCATTCTGTTTTATTCTGGAACAAAATTGATTTCTTTAAAAGGGACATTGAATAAAATCTACTCATTAATTAAAGGGGTTCACTCTAGTGTAGTAGCTGAAAGCGCCAGCTTAATAGTCAAAGAAATGTAGTGCTCTTATGCCATAAGTTTCTTAAAGCCTCATAAGTCAACTTCTTCATTGAAGATAGATAGTATCTGCTTCATAGGGAAATTATGATGATTAAATGAAATATCTCATACAATGCCCTTATCACAGACTCCAGAGATTAGTAAACCCCTAATAAACGGCAGCCATCTTTACAAAGGAGAGTAAAATTTGAAATTTATTTTGGAGTAACCCAATGGGTCATTGTGAGACTAGGAATAAAAAAGGAATCGTTGGTTTGAGTTTCAAATTTAAATGGCCAACCTGGTTTGGGGGGTTTTTTGTTTGTTTGTTTTTACTTTAGGCACTGATATATTACACCTTTGGAAGTGCTGGAGGAAGCATGATGTCCCAGATGATTTTGGTTTGTAAACAGAATATTCTCGGGACCAAATTTTTATACCATAAATACAGCATTGTCTTGAATATTAAGATGCATCTGTTGGTGTTTTAGGGGTACAGATATTTGTCAGGAATCAATGTTCTACAGAATTGTGAAGTTGCCCTAAGTTATTACAAGAAAGTGGCAGATCATAGTAAGTAATCCACATAACTTATTTAAAAATAAACAGCTGCCAAGGAATTAGAAAAATGAATCAATAACAGTTCAATTGATATAAACTTATGAAAATATCAAAAGTGTATGTTCTTAACATGTTGTAATACAATTATTTTAATATAATACAGAGTTTCTGTTTCCTTAATAGCTACTTTCCAAATAATTTTAAAAGATTATACTCAGTTTTTATTTTCGTTAATATGTATCCCCAAACAATTCTGTTTTACTTGCTTTTGTGATGATCTTTCCTTTACTGAGAATTTGAATGTAACACCAATAAATATTAAGCAGTTACCATAAATATAACATTTAGAATATGGGATGACTGCCAAAAATTCCTAAAGGAATGAATGTAAGGTACATACATTGGAGGTATCTATCACCACATGTGAGAACAATTCAAGCAACCATTAGTCTAAATGTAATCAGAATAACATCTAAACACACATCTTTGGCACTATGAGGATCTGAGAAAAGAAAGAAGGAGGAAAAAAAATAGTTTTGAATTTAAGATGCTATATATAACAAGATCATTTCATGTGCTTAATGAAATTTGAATTACTATATATATTTCAAACTGCACACTTTGTTAGGTGTATTCAAGCATATTTATATTTATTTTCAGACTATCCATAGGAAGTAATTAAAGAGCAGTGATTATACCTGTATTACAGTCTTAGTACCAGAAAAAAATTATGGATAGAGTGAGTTGTCTGCTCCTAAAATATCCCCTTTCCGTGAGTCTTTTTGGTCAAGATCTTCTGTAAAGTCTGATTCAAGTTGATACAATACTTGCATAGGTTGCAAAGAAGAACTAGAAAACCCAAAAAACAAAAATCTGTACTTTTTTTTTTTTTTTTGAGACAGCGTATCCCTCTGTCATCCATGTTGGAGCACAGTGGCTCGATCTCTGCTCACTGCAGCCTCCGCCTCCTGGGTTCAAGCAATTCTCATGCCTCAGCTTCCCAGCTATCTGGCATTACAGGCGTGCACCACCATACCTGGCTAATTTTTGTATTTTTAGTAGAGACAGGGTTTCACCATGTTGGCCAGGCTGGTCTCGAACTCCTAACCTCAAGTGATCTGCCCGCCTCTGCCTCCCAAAGGGCTGGGATTTCAGACACGAGCAACTGTGCCTGGCCAAAAATCTGCAAATTTCTACTTTTCATGGATCTTCTGTCTCTATTAGTTGAACAGATTTCTGCACAATTTAAGATAATAAGCTAACGGTGTTTTCTCTAAATTGACTGTTATCTCTTGCAGCCTCTGTTTTCTAGCTATTCTCTGGCTTGTTTTTATTCACAGTTGCTGACACATTTGAAAAAAGTGAAGGTGTTCCAGTGGAAAAAGTGAGACTAACAGAAAGACCTGAAAATCTGAGTTCTAACAGTGAGATTTTGGATTGGGACATATACCAATACTATAAATTTTTGGCAGAAAGAGGAGATGTTCACATACAAGTAATGTATACAGATGAGATTGAGTTTTTAGAACATGAAAATTACAAGGGCCTTAATTCTTTCTGAGTCCTGGAGGGATGAACAACACCCCATCCTAAATAGGAAAGGGGAGAGACACGCCCTCCTTTCGCCCTACTCCTGTTTTGTTCCCTGCTACTTGCAGTTCCTGTAGCCCACTGGAGAACTAGTTGCCATAATAATAGCAATGTTTTTGCATTTCTTCCTTAAAACTTAATTAATTTTTTTTTTTTTCGAGATGGAGTCTCGCTCTGTCGCCCAGGCTGTAGTGCAGTGGCGCAATCTCCGCTCACTGCAAGCTCTGCCTCCTGGGTTTACGCCATTCTCCTGCCTCAGCCTCCCGAGTAGCTGGGACTACAGGCGCCCACCACCGTGCCTGGCTAATTTTTTGTATTTTTAGTAGAGACGGGGTTTCACTGTGTTAGCCAGGACGGTCTAGATCTCCTGACCTCGTGATCTGCCCGTCTCAGCCTCCCAAAGTGTTGGGATTACAGGTGTGAGCCACTGCGCCCGGCCCCAATGTTGGTTTTAATAGGAATAAACTACGACAATCCAGAAAGGTTCTATGTTTGGGAACAGGACAGTATTTGCACAATCTTTGAAGGTCAAGAGCTAAAGCCCCTAGGTTTATGTGCCTGGGTGATTCTGTACCCCGGCAGGCTGGCTTCCAGCCACTAAGGAAGCCATATATCCAGCAGCAACCAATTACCCAATAAATGATACAGTCTGGAATGTTTCCCTAAATTTTTCAGGACATTTCAAATGCGTCCAACAATCAACATACTACAGTAGAATCACCACATAAATGTTTTATTTATTTAAAGTAATACTGCTGCTAAAATGATTGCCAAACTCATCGTTCCTAGGTCTCTCTTGGACAATTACATCTAATTGGGAGGAAAGGTCTGGATCAGGATTACCACGTAAGTCAATCTCAAGATCCAGTCACATGGGGTGGGGAAGGTAATAGTGAGGGAGGCTGGCAGGGAAGTGAAAGCGGGGAGAGGGAGAGGTGGAAGAGTTGCTCAGAAAGCCCACTGATGCTTTCTTGGTCAACTATGCTTCCCAGCTTCTTAGGCAGAACTAAGTTCTCCAGAGGGAGCACTTGCCCACCTGCCTTCAAGAACAAAGGGGAAGGGACTTCTGAGGAGCAATCGAGGCAGGGGAGTATCCATGTTGCAGGAGAACCTAGTCTCTGCCCACTCACACACACCTTGGGCCGGGATTAGGAGAGAGAAT
Organism: Colobus angolensis palliatus; assembly: GCF_000951035.1. Classification (NCBI taxonomy): domain Eukaryota; kingdom Metazoa; phylum Chordata; class Mammalia; order Primates; family Cercopithecidae; genus Colobus; species Colobus angolensis. The sequence goes on along the minus strand of NW_012112808.1, from coordinate 299,312 downwards.
ATCCACACCTGCCAGCCTGAACCCAAGGCCAGACGCAGAGTCCACCTGGGGATCACCGCTAAGGAGCCTGAGAAGCAACTTCATCCCCATTTGGCTAAATCAGAAGACAGACTGCTTTTAATATAATTAAAAATATATTAAACATCCTTATACATTTGCAAAGCTCCTTTCAATCATTTTGCTTAACCTTACCTTATCCCAGTGAGGTTAAAAGGTTAATTAACCGGCCGGGCACAGTGACTCACGCCTATAATCCCAGCCCTTTGGGAGGCTGAGGCGGGTGGATTACGAGGTCAGGAGAATTGAGTCCATCCTGGCAAACATGATGAAACCCCGTCTCTACTAAAATTACAAAAAATTAGCCGGGTGTGATGGCACATGCCTGTAATCCCAGCTACTCGAGAGGCTGAGGCAGGAGAATCACTTGCACCCAGGAGACAGAGGTTTCAGTGAGCCCAGATCATGCCACTGCACTCCAGCCTGGGCGACAGGGCAAGACTCCATAAAAAAAAAAAGAAAAGAAAAAGAAAAAAAAGTTAATTAACCATTCAAATTTGTAGTGAAGAAAAAAGCAAATGAACAAATGAACTTGACCTACACAGGATCCTCCTCTGTAAGATGCCAGGGTCATGGGATGAGTTCTTGCTTAGATTCTGATAGTGGTTTCAAGGCCCTACATCACCACAGACCTGGGAAGTAACTGGATTTTTTTTTTTAAAGATGATTTTGCTGCACTTTTCATTTATAGCAGCCACATGCTCCTTGTCTCAAAGGAACACATAGCCTATTTCAACATAGTCCCAATGGCTAAGTGATAGAAACAACTACTTTATAAGGCTATTACCTAAAAAAGTGATCTGTTATTACTTTGCATTTCATTTTGTGTTATTTTATGAATGTGTCTTTGGTACTATAATTTGTATTTTATATGAGGTCCAGTAAACATCAGGTAAATGTCGAAGTCATTTCATAAAATGTGATAAAATAGGTAGGAATTTAAATAAGCATATTCACCCCAAGACAGCTCAGTTGAAGATCCACAGATTTTTCTTTCATCTTAATCATAACCAAAGTTTTAGCTTCTTAGATGGGAAGATCTGGATTCATAATATTACTCTGTCAGATTTCAGCCTGCAATGAGTTTCTCATGTTAATCATAGAATGTGGAACTAGGAAGGCTTCCTTATTTTCCATAAACATGAAATTTGGATGTGAGGGCACCCTAGCTTCAGCTGTAGGGAAGACAAACTAATCTTTGTACAGTGCAATAAAATCCCACAAAGTTGGTACTTCAGTCAGCTCCAGCCACTGTGGTCACCAGGATGGCAGCTGCAGCTGCCTCCAGGTGAGGATGAAGTGCAATCCCAGGGCAGGATCCTAGAGCTGTTGTGTAGCAGCCAGGCAGCTGAGTGTCACCCAGGAGCCCAGCCAGGATCTCCTGTGGGCTCATTCATAAGATTTTATTGCATCTGTTTTACAAATAAGAAGCAGAGGCTGGAGACATAAAATAAATTGCTTCAAGGCTCACAACTGGGAAGTAAGATTGTTTAAGAAGCAGAATTTGAACTCAGGCCTTCAGAAATCAAAACCTGAGCTCTTTCCATTAAACTTCATTTGACCCAGGCCAAAACAAAAAACAGCCTCTAAAATCTGTTCCCTCATTTATAAAGCAAGAAGAAGAAATGACATGATCTCTCAGTTTCCTTTAGCTCTTTCTGATAGTGGGTTGGGCCTTCTGCTTCCAGATATCCCAAGAAGACGAGTTTAATTCCAGAACCATCCTTGTGGTTCAGGTATTCTCTGGGGTAAGCACAGGCTGGTCCTTTTTTCTTCTCTCAGCCTAATGAACCTGAACTTGAATGGAGGACTCCAGTTGAAATATCAAACCTTACGACAAATTGACTTATCTATCAGTTATCTTTGTCTGCATTTTAAACAGTCCCAAACTTAGGTGGTTTTCAATAATAACCATTTATTTAATTCATGATTTTGACAGGTCAGCAATTTTGGTTAGCCTCAGCTGAGCAATTCTGATCTGGGCCAGGCTCAGATAATCTTCGCTGGGCTTGCTCATGCATCTGCAGTTCGCTGGAACATTAGCTAGCGCTGGCTGGTTTATGATGGCTTCCTCTGTGACTGCTAGAATGACTGAGGTCCCTCTCCATGTGGTCTCATGCTCCAGCCAACTGGCCCAAGCTTTCCACATGGCAGTCAAAAGTTCTAAGAACACCAGAGCAGAAGTCTCTTGAGGCCTGAGCTCAGAACTGACAAATCACTTCTGCCACATTCTTTTGGCCAAAGCAAATCACAAGGCCAGCAAGCTTGGAGAGGTAGGGAAATGGGCTTCTCCTCTCAATGAGCAGAGCTGCAAAGTACTGCGGTCATTCTTGTAACATACCATAGTGTAGCTGTGCCAGAATCAACTTGGAAGGCAGGGGAGATGCATAAGGGAGAGGGAAGATACAAAGATAAATCCAGTTTCCAAAAGGCTATTACTGCAGCTCTTTTCATGCCTCACTTCTCATCTTTCCAAGTCTCACCTCCTCAGAGAGGATAATGTTTTCTTTTCTTTTTATTTTATTTTCTTTTTTAATTGACTCATAGTAATTGTACATATTTATGGGATACACTGTGATGTTTTGATCATTACATAATATATTCATTATGTAATATATACATATGTATGCAAATATGACGTATACATTATGTAATTATCAAACCACGGTAATCTGCGAATCCATCACCACAAACACTTGTCATTTCTTTGTCATGTTCTATTCAAAATCCTCTCTTCTAGTTATTTTGAAATATACAATACCTTATTCTTAACTACAGTCCTCAGCCTGAAGACCACCACTTGAGCCAGTATGCTAATATTTCAGTCCACCAAAGAGAATTATTAGTATAAGACTCTTCTTCTTAAATACTCCAGTCCACTGCTCAGAAAATTAAATTTCAAAATACCTGGAAATAACTAGCTTGCCTGTCTTTTCCTTCCTCATTGTTTGGTTGAACTAATCTCTCTCATGAGTTGTCATCACAGAAAACATTTTTACCCTCCCCCTGACCAAATTCTTAATTATTGAAAAATACTGTATACTTGATTACATTATCTTGAAATTTCTACACATAGATTTTAATTTTATTTGCATTTCTAAATATATGCAGGCTCAGAGTAAATTGGATTAGGAAAGCGGGATGTTTGGGTGAATATTATTAAAATGGATAAAGCATAATTAAATTAAACCTAGCAGAGGAATAATATCAAATTTGTAAGGGCAACTGCTTTGTCTATCCTGCTACCCATTAAAAAATTTTTAAAAAGAGCTAATACCATCTCTTCTCAGGATGATCTACAGAGTCAGAGATGAAAGAAGTATTCAGGCCAGGCACGGTGGCTCATGCCTGTAATCCCAGCACTTTGGGAAGCCGAGGTGGGCAGATCACAAGGTCAAGAGATTGAAACCATCTTGGCCAACATGGTGAAACCCCATCTCTTCTAAAAATACAAAAATTAGCTGGGCATAGTGGCGCACACCTGTAGTCCCAGCTACTCAGGAGGCTGAGGCAGGAGAATTGCTTGAACCTAGGAGACGGAGGTTACAGTAAGCTGAGATCACACCACTGTACTCCAGCCTGGTGACAGAGCAAGACTCTATCTCAAGAAAGAAAAAAAAAAAGTATTCATAAAGATTTTTAGAACAATACATTTTCTTGGCATTTCATTCTAGGGGAAATGTTACAAACTGATTAAACTACAGATTTGCTTATAGTCAGTGAAAAATCATGATCTTTTTTTTAAAAGAGAGATATGGGTTCAAATAATAAAACTTTACTTACTTAACATAATATCTGGGGCATACTATATTTCATACTAAGACACCAGCAATTGTAAGACACACAAATATTTTATGTTCTGAGGAATAAAAAAAAACTACCAATATATATTATAATATGCCATCGACAGTAAGAAATGTCCTGATTGAAATGAGGTGGGAGGAGATGTACATCTTAGAATCTGTGAAATATGATGATGGGTGCTCAGTTAATAAAGGAAGAAAGGAAGGAAGGAAGGAAGGAAGGAAGGAAGGAAGGAAGGAAGGAAGGAAGGAAGGAAGGATCAATGGATGGATGGATTGATGGATGGATACTTGATCTTAACTCTTCAAGAACAAGAACTCAGGTTGGCTCATGTATATCCATCAAGGTAGCTTTCTTGGTGGTAGTTTCATGTGGTGTTTAATAAAGATTTATATAATTGAAGCAATAGTATTATGGACATGTAATTTTAAAAATGAAAAAAAAAAAGGGAATGAAATGCTAAGTAAGCCATGACAGTGGAGCAGTGTGTGAGACAGAGTCTCAATTCCTTTAGGTCTTTATCAAAAAATTATATTTAAGGGTGGGGAAAACTACAGGATTTATATTTGCTTCTGGAGAACAAGTTACTTTCTTTTAAAATTTCACTGATTTCCCAGAATGAAACTTTTTTCAAAAGTCTCTATTACAAGATATTTGAGAGCCAAATTACTAAACTGGACTTTGAAAATGATTTTACAGAATCATAATACTAGAGCAAGAAGAGCCCATAAAGATTAAAGTCCAGCTGCCTTGTTTTAGAGATGGATAGACATTCATTGCTGATACCTAACATATAGCCCACACTATGCTAAGTACAGAAGATTCAACATTGGAGGAGACAAAATAGTAGATAATGAAATCAATGGATGAATGCCACAATACGGACAGGATGAGGTGCCCTGAGAGCACAGAGGAGGAGAATCTGAATAAGGAAACCAAGACCAGGAGATAATGTGATTTGTGTAATTTACACAGTTACCTGGGGACATATTTTGGTCACAGCTCAGTAGAGAGATTCATGAGATACACTTTTATTTTTGATATTACTGTTCTCTCATTTAGTAACTTGTACATTGCTATAACTTTCCCCTCTCCAGCTGACACTTAGATGATTCCAGGCATTTTATCTTCAGGATTCCCTAACATTTATAGATCTTCAGTGGCTTCTATTTTGTATTTTTTATTTTAAAATAAAATAAAATCCTTATAGCCGCGTGTGGTGGCTCACATCTGTAATCCCAGCACTTTGGGAGGCTGAAACAGGAGGATCACCTGAGGTCAAGAGTTCAAGATCAGCCTGGCAAATATGGCAAAACTCCACCTCTACTAAAAATACATAAATGAGCCAGTTGTGGTGGTCACACATCTGTAGTCCCAGCTACTCAGGAAGCTGAGGCAGGAGAATTGCTTGAACCCAGGAGGTGGAGGTTGCAGTGAGCTGAGATCACACCACTGCACTCCAGCCTGGGTGACACGGCAAGACTGTCTCAAAAAAATTTTTTTAATTAAAAAAAAATAATAAAATCCTTAGCCTGGTATTCAAGACTGTTTATAGTAATGGTCTCATCGTATTTTTGTAAGTCTTCACTTTCGGATGTTGTATTTCAGCCACGCTGAAGTAGTTACTATTTTCTGAACACAACTTGGCCACTCCCATCCCCATTCCTTTGCTCAGGTTCTTCCCCTAGCCTCTGTACTGGTGACTTCTCACTATCTTTCATGAGGCCTCGATCATTTTAGCCCTCCCCTGTATACCGTGGAGACAGAGTGGTGAGCTGCTTATTGATCTCCAGTACTAACTGCACAACTCTGACATGTTGGTAATAAGATCAGATATTAATAACACACTCCTGACGGTGCTATTGTGAAGATTAGGTAAGAAAAAGTTTACAAAACACTTATTGGAGAACTGGATACAATGTCTTTTATTCTATCTCCTTCTAATTCCTTATGGAGTTTATTTTATACCACCTATTACCTACTATCTTACTGCTATTTATATGTATTCTCTTTCTCAGGAACATTGTTAGGGAGCAAATGTAGGAATCATGTTTCTGTTTATCTATGAATCACCTATAATACGTAACATACTATCCTATATATAGCAGGCTTCAATCAAGTGTTTGAAAGGGTAAATGAAGACTGGGAGAGCTGGATGGATGAATGGATGCATGATGCCATGAGGTTCAGCAGTGGCAGCATTTGTACTTATGTCCACAAAGAAGTTAGCAACATTCCTACAGCAAACTTCCATGTCAAATAACTACCAGCAGTTCTTCCTTAAACATTCTCTTCTCTTTGAGAAGGAACATCTTTGCACATCAACCTGATCAAGACTTTTTAAAAAGCAGAAGGGTCGTATCCTAACAAGACACTTTAAAGAATGGCTTCACAGCTGGGCATTGTGGGGGTCGCCTGTAATCCCAGCTACTCGGGAGGCTGAGGCAGGAGAATCACTTGAACCCAGAAGATGGAGGGTGCAGTGAGCCGAGATTGTGCCACTGCACTCCAGCCTGGGTGACAGAGTGAGACTCCGTCTCAAAAACAAACAAACTAAAAGAGCAGTTTCATATCACTTTCTTGAGGCTGATTTCTTTCATTGCTCTATATGGTTTCCGAGAAGGGGCTTTCCAGAAGGTCAAGATGAGGCCTAGGGAGTGTGGCAGCAAGGGACAACGTCAGCCCTTACGTGTTCTAGACAGAGTGCTTCATTTAATGTAATGACCTAGACAAAAATCAGAGGCTTCACTGGCCTCCTTCAATTTGAGTCAGAAGGAATTGTCTTAAAGCTCACTTCTGCATAAAGACCTAATCTCAGCAGCCGGGCAATTGTGTCTGGTCTTACTATGCCTATAAACATTAGGATACTGTGTATCCAATTCTGCCAACCATAGTAAAACCTCTTATTAAGTACACAGTGTCAACAGAGAAGCCTGCTTTTCAAAATAATGGACTATTTAGCTTCACAGCTGGGATTCATCTCTCCCTACAAAGCTACATTCCTGTCGTGGCTTTCCAAATGTAAGAAGCAAGTCCTCATGTTATAAAATGATATGAAAGAAAGAGATGGAGACACTCTCCCACTCCTCAGGTTATGGTTGAAAAAGCACTTGGTCGGAATAGTGCCTTGAACAAAATGAGCATTTCACAAATTTTTTTTTAAGCTCAGTGGCAAGAACCATAGATATTTTTCGAATGCATATTGAATTAAATAAAGTGTGGCTCAAAAAGCTATTTTGAAGGATTTATTTTGTGACTAGCAATAACACTGTTCCTTTTCTCTCCAGAAAGCATTACGCTACTTCTTAAAGGCAGCAAAGGCCGGGAGTGCAAATGCCATGGCATTTATAGGAAAGGTACATGCTTCATCTTGATTCATAGTTTTCATTTATTAAAAACCTAAGAAATTAGCAGCGTGTGCCTGTTGTCCCAGCTACTTGGGAAGTCAAGGTGGGAAGATCACTTGAGCACAGGCGACCAGCCTGGGCAACACGGCAAGATCCTCTTTATTTTTATTTTATTAAAAAATAAAAACCTAACAAATGAATGATACCAGCTCATTGAACCCATTGTAGAGGGACAGCACAGCAGGCCTCTCTGACGGAAGCAGCTGAATGGGGCGTTTGGCTGCAACCTGAGGGTGGTATTCTTGAGGTGACGGTTTGGGAAGAAGCCTCATATAACAGCAGCCTTTATCTGGGGCACCAAAAGCAACCTTAAAAGTGCACCTGGGCCAGGCGCGGTGGCTCCCGCCTGTAATCCCAGCACTTTGGGAGGCAGAGGCCGGTGGATTGCTTGAGGTCAGAAGTTCAAGACCAGCCTGGCCAACATGGTGAAACCCCGTCTCTACTAAAACTACAAAAATTAGCTGGGCGTGGTGGCGGGTGCCTGTAATCCCAGCTACTTGGGAGGCTGAGGCAGGAGAATCGGTTGAACCCAGTAGGCAGAGGGTGCAGTGAGCCGAGATCACGCCACTGCTCTCCAGCATGGGCAACAGAGAGAGACTCCGTCTCCAAAAATAAAAAATAAAATAAGAAAGTGCACCTGGCCCAGGGCTCCTCCTCTGAGCGTAGCTATGAGCCTATGACCACCCCACTCCCCAGTATGTAAGAGGAGATCCAGGTTGGTTGAGTGCTGGAGACGGGTACAGGTCTGGGCCCAATCAGGCCCTTCTCTCCTCTGCTGCTGGAGTGTGAATCAGCTCCAGACTGACCAGAGCTATCCTTATGCCACCTCTGATGGGAGGCCTCCTGTGACTGCAGAGTAGCCTGGTGGAGGGTTCCTCTGGAAATGCATGCTCTTCTCTCTCCTTCAAAGACTATTCACTCCCCTGTGTGCCGCCTTGGCTCCCTGCAGCCGATTTGCATTAGTAACCATAGGGACAAATGTCCTGCTTCCTAAGTGCAACACACAGTAAATGTAGATGCAAAACAAAAGAGAGAGAGAAAACACAAACAGGGTCCATTTCTTTGCCCTCGGCAGGGTCACTCCAGAATCTGTAATAAATGGTACTCTTACTTTTTCTTGTTGTTTTAAATCGAGGTAAAATGTAAATATGTAAATAACACAAAATTGACCACTCTAAAGTATACAATTCAGTGGCATTTACTACTTTCAATGTGTTGTACCACTCTTACATCTATTTCATTTTAAAATATTTGCATTACCCTCAAATTATTTTTTTTCTATCCTCTTTTCATTTTTCTTCCTAGATGTATTTAGAGGGGAATGCTGCTGCACCGCAAAATAATGCTACTGCCTTCAAGTACTTTTCCATGGCAGCCAGTAAGGTATGTCCTTAATGCACTGCTGTAAACACATACACACAAATTGCTTTTATTACATGCAGACTGGTGCCAAAGAATGGACCTCAAAGTCCCAAGCCCAGATAATGGGCCAGTAAGGAGTTTTGTGTCCTGGAAAAGTATAATATTGGTGATGGGAGTATGCAATGACAGTAAGGGAAGCTACAACTTGTCTTCTTGGAAAATGAAAAATGGCAGAGGCTTGTGCTGCCCTAGCAGAGGCCAGGAGGAAACCAGACAGAAGTTCAGCTTTCCCCTCTCCCTTATGCAATAGATGAGGCCATCTAGCTTAGGAACAGGAAACAAAAGAAATGAGGACAGAGGAAGGGAAAATCCCTCTGTCGGCCAGAGCTCCCTCTGGCCAAGGTGGGAGCTTGTCAGGGAGGAGGCCAGGGCAAGGAGACTGAGAATAGGGATCTGGAGACAGAATTCCTGGCTTGAATGCCAGCCTTGAAACTGACTAGATGTGTGAACATGAGCAAGTTACTTAGCCTCTCTGTGCCTCAATTTCCCCATCTGTAAAATGGGATTTTAAGAATATTTGCCTGCCAGGCACAGTGGCTTGCGCTTGTAATCCCAACACTTTGGGAGGCTGAAACAGGCAGATTGCTTGAGCTCAGGAGTTTGAGACCAGCCTGGGCAACATGGTGAAACCCCATCTCTACAAAAAGTACAAAAATTAGCCCAGCGTGCTGGCACACACCTGTAGTCCCAGCTGCTCAGGAGGCTGTGCCTCATATTGTGAAGTACTTAAAGCAGTGCCTGATGCATAGTAAGCGCGCTATTATCTTTTGCAGTGTGGGGCCAGTAAGGTAGAGTGAACTTCGGAGCACATTCCAGACAGAATGAATTAGCTGTATGAGAGACGAGCGAAATGGTATAATGTGCCTCCTGTATTGAAGTCTCTGCCTTTGTTCCTGGGCTCCGTGAGGCTGGTATCTGTCAGATAAGACTTAGTAGACTCCTCTGAATCCCTTTCATGCATAAAAGATAGCCTCATCCCAACACCCATCGGCCTGCTCTTGGCGAATGGCCTTGGTAAACTTTCCATCCCTGCACAGTAGGAAGCACTTTGTTGTCTTACAGTTGCATACTGGAACACTGGCAGTAAAGCTGTGCTCAAATCAGGAATCATTTCAACCGTTCCCAGTTTTTAAAAACCCACACACTGCTCTAGGAGACTATTTATAAGTGACTAGCACCTCGGAGCTGCTGCTATTGTGGTGTAAATTACTGAGAAGGCTAGTACCCGGCTTCTCTCTCTTGTAATTTATATGAAATTGTTGCTCAGCAAGGCAGTTATCTGAAGTACCGTTAGATTAGGATGACCAGGAAAAGCAGACTGAAAAGGAGTAACAAGGAAAATCTCTTATAATCTGGCAAATAACCCTGATTTGTCAGCCCATAAGAATAATGCCAGGGAGATGGGAGTGTAAATTAACTCAGCTTCCAAGCTATTCAGGGTTGTGGAACCAACCAGCAGTGATCTGGGTCTCTGGTGCGCTGAACCCGAGCTGCTTTCCTTTACAAAGGAAATCTGAACTTACAATTAAGGTAATTATTCTAAATGGCATTGGGTAGAGATGGCCACATACTTCTTGATCCGTGCCTGGACAATTTATGAGATTTCTCACTCTTACTACCTTTTTTAAAACTTCTTTGTAAATTTGTTTTTAAATGATATCAATACCATGACACAGAGCTACAGAATTTACAACTTCTTTTGTCTTATTTACTTAGAAACAAGCACAGTGACTGAATGTGACATTGTGCCCATGTTGGACCACATTCCTCCAGTTCTTTCTTGCGCCCCTGAACACGTCAGGCCCGTCCCCATTTCCACACTTTTGTCATCTGCCTCCCCTTCCCAGAGTCTCTTATTCTAAGTCCTACTTATCCCCCAGAGCACAGCCCAGTCCTCCCTCCATCCACAGAGCTGCCCCTGCCCTTACTGGCTTACATGATCTCTTTCCTCTTCTGAACTTACCCTGCATTCACTCCTGCTGCTGGGATTTAACTGGTTCCTACCTGTTGCTTCTCCCTTCTTGTCCAAAAGCCATGTGTCCTCAACTAGAGGAGGGCAAAGGTCCTGCCAAGGGGTTATTAAATAAAGGGGTCTAGAGCAGGGGTTTATTAAATATTTGCCAAAGAAAGGCCTATTTGCTCCCTGACTTCATGTCAGTTAACCTAAGCAACAGCATTACACCCTAAAACAGCAGGTGTATACTAGAGGGGTTGGCTATACATATGGTTTTTCTGGGCCAGAAAGTGTTTTAAAAATCAGTGAACTGGCCGGGCATGGTGGCTCACTCCTGTAATCCCAACACTTTGGGAGGCCGAGGTGGGCGGATCACCAGGTCAAGAGATTGAGACCATCCTGGCCAACATGGTGAAACTCTGTCTCTACTAAAAATACAAAAATTAGCTGGGTGTGGTGGCATGTGCCTGTTGTCCCAGCTACTCGGGAGGCTGAGGCAGGAGAATCGCTTAAACCTGGGAGGCAGAGGTTGCAGTGAGCTGAGATCCTGCCACTGCACTCCAGCCTGGCAACAGAGCAAGACTCTGTCTCAAAAAATAAATAAATAAAATAAATAAATCAGTAAACTTGACATCCAAATCTAAACATCCAGCTTTTCTTGAAAATGGCAAAAGCTAGCCAGGCATGGTGGCTGACACCTCTAAATCCCAGCACTTTGGAAGGCTGAGGCTGGTGGATCACTTGAGGTCAGGAGTTCAAGACCAGCCTGGTCAACATGGTGAAACCCTATGTCTACAGAAAGTACAGAAGTAGCCGGGCATGGGGGCGATTGCCTGTAATCCCAGCTACTTGGGAGGCTGAGGCATGAAACTCACTTAAACCCAGGAGGCAAAGGTTGCAGTGAGTTGAGATCATTCCACAGCACTCCAGCATGGGTGACAGTGCAAGAGTCTGACTTTAAAAAAAAAAAGAAAGAAAAGAAAAGAAAAGAAAAGAAAAAAGAAAAAGAAAAGAAAATAACAAATGCTAATGAAAAAAGACTGCTATTTTCAGCTGGAGCAGAGGAGCTGAGAGCTGCTGCGGCCTTCACGCAGGGCAGGGACTCTATGTGTCTCCATCTGCACCACTGTCTCCACCACCCGGCATATTTTATTTCTTATATCCCTGGCATGGTTCCTGCAGGTATCTGAACTGGCCACTCCTCACCTGACAAGTTCTAAATACGTATGCTGGGCCTTAAACAGTGATGGGTAATTCACTGAGCCCCTGGGGTCCCAGGGACTCCCTTAGAGGAGAAAGTAATTTGTCCCTGCTATTTTAACCTTTCTCCTTTCTCTCTCCCTTCTTCCTTCCCTCCTTTCATCTGTTTCCTTCCCTTCTGTATTAGTCCATTCTCACATTGCTAATAAAGACCTACCTGAGACTGGGTAATTTATAAAGGAAAGAGGTTTAATTGGCTCACATTTCAGCATTGCTGGGGAGGCCTCGGAAAACATACAATCATGGCAGAAGGGAAAGCAACCACGTACTTCTTCACATGGCAGCAGCAAGGAGAAGTGCTAAGCAAAAGAGGGAAAAGCCCCTTATAAAGCCATCAGATTGCATGAGAATTTACTCACTATCACAAGAACAGCAGCATGGGGGTAACCCCCCCCAGGATTCAATTACCTCCCACCAGGTCTCTCCCATGATGCATGGGGATTATAGGAACTACAATTCAAGATGACATCTAAACGAGGCTAATTAGAAGAAGACAGACTCACTAGACTTTGCCATATTCATCACACTGAGCCGTACTACTTCCAGAGCAGAGCAACCCAAGACTCTCAGAACCACAAGAGATGTGACCAGGAGAGAAGAGGGAAGAAGAGAGCAAAATTATACCATCTGTTTTAAATACGGATGTACTGTCCTTAAGAACTCTTACAATAGCAGATCCTCTCATACAATAGGCTCAAAATTTGGAGTCTTGAAACCATTTTTGAAATATGCCTTCTCTATTTATGTGCTATTCCTGCGTGACTAAGGGTTACTCCGGCTGCATCTACAATAACTAAATATAGGTGGTAAGAAGAAATTTGGAGAGCTTTCTATTAGAACATACGTTCCTGCAGAAATACTAGAAACCTGTAAAACATACCTACAGATCTGCTGAATGAAAGTCAGTTGGTCAGCAGGGCGCGGTGGCTCACACCTGTAGCCCCAACACTTTGGGAGGCCGAGATGGGCAGATCACTCGAGGCTAAGAGTTTGAGACCCACCTGGCCAACATGATGAAACCCCGTCTCTATTAAAAATACAAAAAATTAGCTGGGCGTGATGGCCCGCACCTGTAATCCCAGTTACTCAGGAGGCTGAGGCAGGAGAATAGTTTGAACCCCCGAGGCACAGGTTGCAGTGAGCCAAGATCACCTCACTGCACTCCAGCCTGGGCAACAGAGTGAGACTCCGTCTCAAAAAAAAAAAAAAAAGAAGAAAGTCAGGTGGTCAATCACAGTTTCTTACTGTAGTCACTAGAGGGTGAAATGCATGATAGGAGATGGAAAGAAAGAGTTTTCTCCTTGAGAAAGTCACTTTCAAAGTTCACTCTTCATCCAAAATTGATATGCTAAATATCTATATATTTGAACATGTGCTGAATACTAAATGTGTGAAATACTCCCTTCCTTAGAGTATTCAGAATATTAATCGGAAAATAAATGGCAATTAATTTAGCATCAAGTGGAAAAGGAAACATCAGGGATGTTATAAGCAATAAATCTGAATAAAGAAATATACCAACAATGCTTTACTATCTGTAGTGGCTGGACTGAAATCCACAGAGTCTCTAAAATGTGATTTGGCCATTTATGTCAACCTCCTTAGACCTGAGTAGGTAACAAGTGTCTGGATAGACTTCTCCCTTCTGGAAAACTCCTACACATCCTTTAAGACCTAGCTCAAATGTCACCACCCCCACTCCTGACAATTCGATCTTCTTCAGTTCCTAGTCTCAATCAGGCACTAGAGTGTCCCTCTTCTAGGTGTCTGCAACACTCTCAATCTACTTCTTTTTTCCTTTTTTTCTTTTTTTTTTTTCAGGCAGAGTTTTGCTCTTTTGCCCAGGCTGGAGTGAAGTGGCGCAATCTCGACTCACTGCAACCTCCGCCCCATAGGTTCAAGGGATTCTCCTGCCTCAGCTTCCCAAGTAGCTGGGATTACAGGCATCTGCCACCACGACCGGCTAATTTTTACATTTTTAGTGGAAACGGGATTTCGCCATGTTGGCCAGGCTGGTCTCAAACTCCTGACCTCAGGTGATCCCCTCATCTCAGTCTCCCAAAGTGCTGGGATTACAGGCGTGAGCCACCACACCTGGCCTCAATCTATTTCAACTTTAGGACTTACCACATTTGACAGAACTCTTAAGAGGTCTGACCTGCCCCTCCCCTTTGATATGGCTCAGAGCCCACTAGTGTGTGAATTCTCCAAGGCAGGGATTATAGCTTCTTCATCTTTTGCCTTTCACCTCCTACCTCTGCCCAGTGCCTACTATGGAATCATACACAAAGCAAGTCCTAAATAAGTGTTGAATACAAGAATGGAGGGGAGATTTGACTTTTGTTTCCCTCTTCCCTTTTCTAGCCAGAAGGGTTTATGAAAGTATAAAAGGAGAAACTAGAGTGGGTCAGAATAACCGGTCAACTGCCTTGATTAATCTCTTACTAGGTGCATGTCAAATATTTTGAATAATTTTGCAGTAATTTTCCTTATCATGAATTCTTCTGGGACTTTACTTGGCTTTTTAAAACTCTTCTAGGGCAATGCAATTGGCCTTCATGGGCTTGGTCTTCTTTACTTTTATGGAAAAGGAGTTCCCGTGGTAAGTTAAATTATTTTATTATCTTTTCATTTGTAGCAATTTACAGGGTAAAATTCATGGTCATTCATTAGTTTAAAGGAATTCATCTCTATTATCTGGTTTGCCAAACCGTTATATCAGATAATAGAGAATAAAATAATCCAGTGAAATATCTGCCAAAGAGACACTGAAGAACAAGCTTGTGACAAGAATAGTAATTCTAATTATATCTTAGGATCATAGATTCTAAGTAACCTTAGAAATCATCTCTCCTCTGAGGACTTTATTGATGGAGAAATTTATCTTCTTAGTCTTTTAAGTGACCTTCCCCCAATATCTAACAAAATGTACTGTCAATGTAGAAAAAGACATAATTATGATGAAAATGAGACATTAGTTCCTAATAGAGTCTAATATAATAATGAAATAAAATATATATTGTTTCTGATACTATTTTAATTAGTCTAAATCACATAGGGCACTGTCTATACTCTTTTGAAAAAGTGGAAGGCAATTGTTTCCATGGAGTTTTACTTGTGCCTTTGAGTAATAGAGTGTAATTATCTGCAGAATTATGCCGAAGCACTTAAATACTTTCAGAAAGCTGCGGAGAAAGGGTGGCCCGATGCACAGTTCCAGTTAGGCTTCATGTACTACTGTAAGTGCCACAAATACGGCTGCTTTATTTAGAATGACATATGCACTATTAAGACTGCTCCTTTTATAACAAACATCAAAGGGTTGGTGTGAGTGGTTTAGACAGAACATTTAGGCAACAAATTAAATAAGAATTTGAAAAAGACTAAAGAAAAGTACACCAGTTGGGAGAGGGGACAAGGAGGTGCAGAGTCAGGAAGCTCACCTTTGACAAGGTTAAGTTGGAGGTGCTAGCGATATCCCATGCACATCCCCAGAAGCAAGTATGAAACTCACAAGAAAGGTCAAACTTACAGAGAAGGTTGGAGAGGCATCAGCACACAGCTGTTAGTTAAGAGTAGTTGAAGCTGCAAAAGGAAAGGAGCAAGAGGGTGAGAGGAAAGAGCAGTGGACCATGGTAGATAACTAGTGACCCTCCATTCTGTATTGAAGGGTAGGCAGGGGAAGTACATCACTGAGAAGAATGGAAAGGCAAGTTCAGCGGAATAGGGAAAAAAAAATATATATATATATATATATATCGGAATACAGGAAAAAATATGTATATATATATCTCAATGGAGTCAAGGGAAGAACTTTCAAGGAAGAGTAAATGAATAAGCACCCCTGTGAAACGCAGTGAGAAGCATGGTTTAAAAAACAAGAGGCCAGGCATGGTGGCTCACCCTTGTAATCCTAGCACTTTGGGAGGCCAAGGCGGGTGGATCACGAGGTCAGGAGTTCGAGACCAGCCTGGCCAATATGGTGAAACCCTGTCTCTACTAAAAATACAAAAATTAGGCTGGTGTGGTGAGGGGCGCCTGTAGTCCCAGCTACTCAGGAGGCTGAGGCAGAAGAATCTCTTGAACCCAAGAGGTGGAGGTTGCAGTGAGCCAAGATCACACCACTGCACTCCAATATGGGCAACAGAGCAAGACTCCATCTCAAAAAAAGAAAAAAAAAAAAAAACAAGTAAGAAAGAATGAAATATCTATAAGACTTGGCAATACAGAAAATGTGGGTGAGGTCATTGGACTGCTTGGGGTGGAAGCCGGATGACAATGGCATGAATTTAAGATCAGGAAGTTGAGAAATAAAAGTATTCTTGCAAGCAGCGTGACCTTAAAGGGAAAGAGAGAGAAGGAACTCAGCATCAGGGGGACTAAGGACCCAGAAGGTGTTACTTTTAAGATGGCAAGAGACCTGAGCATAATTATAACTGATGGAAAGAGACTCCGAAAAACGTTGGTGGTATTAGCACCTGATTGGGCGCAGAGCAGTGGAAGCCTCTTTAACCTTGATAGATACGCAGGATTGCTCAGCCTCAAAGACTGGAGGGAGGGTGGAAAGGATGATGCGAATCTAAATATGGGGGAATGGGATGGGGAGAGAGGCGAGTGAGGAAAGACGATGTGAAGTTTTCTTCAATGATCTAGTAGGTACAAAGTTGACTTCTGTGAACAAAAGTCGAGTGGTTGACTAGGAGGTCTCAGAAAGCCATGAAAGTTTGTAATAATCTCTGTGGGGAGTGAGAGAGGAAGTGGCCAAGATAAACAGCAGGACAGCTGAACACACCTGAGTATCCCCACCAAGTCCTTCATGTCAGAGGCAGAGCCAGGGCAGCAGCAGACCGCATCATCAAGGAGGTCACATCCAGTCAAGGGGTCACTGGCATTTTCCACAGTGGCCCAGCAGAAGCACCTGTTTTGTACTATCTTGGGGGGTTGAGGTTGCCTAAGATGGCCTTGTTCTTTTAGTTCATTCCAAGTTCTTGGCTCGGGATCTACCAGATTTCCCAAGTTTCTAGAATAAGAAAAATAGTCATGGCTAATGTATATTAAGTCTTTGTATGTTTTAACTCATTTGACCCTCTCAACACATCTACGGGGTATCCCACAGTGGACAGATGAGCAAACTAAGCCAATGTTGTGGTTGGGCATCTTGCCCAAGATCCACAGTTGTGGAGCTGGAATTCAAACTCAAGCTATTTGCCTCCAGAGCTTTTGCTCTTAATCGCTACATGGTACTGCTTCTAAAGGCTCCAGTGTTAGAGCTGGAAGATGAAGACCATCTAAGGAAAGCCTTCACTTTTGCAAATAAAGTGCCTAACTCACAAAAGAACTAATGAGAGAGCCAGGACAAGAATTTTGGCTGCTGGGAGTCTGCTGGTTCTCTGATCTAGCTTCAAATGCCTATTCCTGCTCTAAGCAGGAGTTTGGTGAGAGTTCGGCTTCTTGGAGCTGGGATTTACCTGCTGCATACGCCACAGTTGTGGCTGGGAGAAGCTATATGGGTGCCCTGATATGGAAGGATGACAAAGATGGCGAGATGCATCATGGTGGGGCTTCGGGTCCTCAGAGACCATCACTTGGTTTCCTTTGCATTAACTTTAGTTATGCCATAGTGGGGAGATACTTTCACAAGACTAAGTAGTCCTTCTTTCTCGATTTTTTTTTCAGAATGGCTCAAGAATATAAATTTCCATATTCTTACTTAGAACCAAACTCAGTGTTCACCCCCACCTTCACAAATAGTGGATTTAAAGTAGCTTGACTCTTGGTTGGCTTTTCCCATCGTACTTAAATAGCAGGCATCACTATGACTATTATATCCAGTGATTATAATATAAAAAATAAAGTCAATAAGGGATGGCTTAAAACGATTTTAATTTTCAGCTGGCTCTGGAATATGGAAGGATTATAAACTTGCCTTCAAATATTTTTACTTGGCATCTCAGAGTGGGCAGCCCCTCGCCATTTATTATCTGGCCGAGATGTATGCAACAGGAACAGGAGTAGTAAGATCATGCAGAACTGCTGTGGAGGTAAATACAATATGAGGCTGTTTTTAAAGCACCTGTCATATATGACACAGAGGAGGTAATACTGTTCTTAAATTGTTGGTGTCTTTGATTTTATAAATATTACCTCTTTTCTTCCAGTTGACAACGTGAATACTGACATTTGTCAGAGGGGAAAAGCAGTGATGTAACTCAGGTTGGGGGAGACAGAGAAAAGATCTCTCCTCTCTCTGACATTTGGCTTTTCATCAAGTTCAGAGCTCACCTCAATATGCAGTTAAGGAGCTCTGTTTCAGCATTCAATCAAATCACCAGGGCAATTTGGCACTTCTAGTGGGATAGGGAGTTGCTACTTGGGAAACGAAAGGCTAGATTTAGCCTAGAAAATGTAGCCCACTTCTTCCCAGAAAGCAGCATCCTTTGGTTTTTGATGATTTGGATGACAGTTGAGAACGTGAATTCTTTCAGTCTGAGCCAGTGATGCGCTTTCCAAAAGAATGCTTTTAGGACCTTAATGTCCTTCATTGATTTATTAAACACGTCTGCTGCACCAGCATAAATACTCTATGTTGCAATCTGGCCCCTCTGAAGCTCATTTCAAAAGCTGCCAGCTAATGATCTATCTTTAGATTTGCTCCTTTGCCAACTTCCTAATGAATTATGTATGGCTAACCTCTTTTGGTTACATAAGGGCTATTCAGCTAAGTTGACATTTGTCCCCTAGGGCTCTGCACACCTCCCTCACAGTTATGTCACCTACACCCTCCGGCGCTGTCTTCCCTTCATTCTCTCCTTTTCACATCAGCTGTGGCCTTATAACTTGCCCTCGCAGAGCCGCAGTGCTCAGAAAGTCCCTTTAAAACACACACACACACACACACACACACACACACACGCACACATACAAGCGATACATTCTTATTCTTCCATATAGCCTCCAAGTCAGGAAAGTTTATTACACAAATTTAAAATAAGGCTGAGGAAGTTTCCCTCAAGACAAAAACAAAACAAACCCAAACACTTCTGATCTTTGTGCCTATAAAAGGTATTAACTCTTTACCCTAAATAATTTGCAAAATATAGACCTAAAATCCCTCCCTGACCAGCCCGTAGGAGCTGAAGACTGATTTCATTTCTCATTTGCCTGAGGTGAAGCATATTAACTAACTAGTCTGCTTGATTTATCTTCCTATACAGCTTTATAAAGGTGTCTGTGAACTAGGCCACTGGGCTGAGAAATTCCTGACAGCTTACTTTGCCTATAAGGATGGTGATATAGATTCTTCTCTTGTTCAGTATGCACTGCTTGCAGAAATGGGATATGAAGTGGCTCAAAGCAATTCAGCATTCATTTTGGAATCTAGTAAGATAAGTTAAAATTCTCTGCAATCCCCCAATCATACATATGCATATATGACTTTACTACAGAGGCATTTTAAGCCTTCCTAACGGAATGTCTCCTTTTTTTAGAAAAGGCTAACATTCTTGAAAAAGAAAAGATGTATCCAATGGCGCTTCTACTATGGAATCGAGCTGCCATTCAAGGTATAGAACCCAAATAAAAATAAGCACATACCCGGTCCCTGTCCTCTGTTATTCATCAGGTTTGCTTTAGCTGCGTGTTTGTGCACGTAGGCAGCAAGGAGCAGAATATCAAGTAGGTGACATTTCAAACTATACTGATGTTAGGGTCAGTCTTTGGTTAGAGATCATTTCCAGGAATTTATTTTCCCCATTATTATCAAGGTCCTTGGTTCAGCAAACCATAGGAATTTTTCTACGGCTCTGTCTCCATGGCACCAGAACAGTTCTTTGAAATATACAGTTTTACTCAAGAAATCAGTTTCTTGGTCTGGCTTCATTCATTCATTGCTGAGATCTTGACTGAACTAATCAGAGATGTGATCCATGTCTCAATGAGTTTACAAGCAAAATTAGTTATGTATTTATCTAAGGCTCATGTGATTTCTCTATTAAAATACCACATTGATGACTACCATAAACTTTAGATCTTTGCTACAATCATTAGCACATAAGAATGAAAAACCAAACCAAAACAAAACAGATACATGGCAGGATCCTCTCCCTTTTCCTCGAGTTTCCATGTCTCGCTTGCTGGCATCACATGAATAAGGAATGTAAGATACCAGTGGTGGGAAAAGCAATGGCAGGTGGTATTTGCATTGCATCGCAATGTCTCTTACTATTTTTCCCCTAAAATTATATTATTAAAAGCAGAGAAATACTGCAAAGCTGTCACCATTGGCATTTGGATATGTGAAAACTCTCTTGCAATAAGAGAGCAATTTTGCTTCCAATTAGGTTTCTTAAAATTGTCTTATGCTAAGGCCAAATCATCCCTTTTCACAGGAAGTGAATAGGATAAAAAATTATTCTCAGCTGACACTAATATGAAGCAGAGGAAGAAGTCACAGTGGTGCTTTCTCACATCCAGCTGAACCGGTAGCACATCAACAAGCCATCAGTGCAATTTTAGTGAGACATTCGCCTTAAAAAGTGTATGTTTTATAAAATGCAATGAAGGCCTTATTTAGAGTGGGGAAACAATACCTGCAACCTCTCAGCCATGGCCAATCAGCTCAATTACAACAAATACAGGTTTATTCCAAGCCAGGAAATAGTGTGGAAATTGCAGCAAGGAAAAGAGACATTGAAAACAAGGGTACATTGATACATACATATTTTTTTCTTTTGAGACGGAGTCTTGCTCTGTCTCTAGGCTGGGGTGCAGTGGCGTGATCTCGACTCACTGCACCCTCCACCTCCCAGGTTCAAGCTATTCTCCTGCCTTGGCCACCCAAGTAGCTGGGACTACAGGCATGCGCCACCATGCCCAGCTAATTTTTGTATTTTTAGTAGAGACGGGGTTTCGCCATGTTGACCAGGATGGTATTGATCTCTTGACCTCGTGATCTGCCTGCCTCGGCCTCCCAAAGTGCTTGGAATACAGGCGTCAGCCTGTACTGGCGCCCAGCTGGTACACTGATATTAAACTGAATTTCTCAATATAAGAAAGTCAGACTGCTAAAAATAATCATGTGTCCTAAAAGAGGTCAGGCATAAGTGTCCCTGAAGATATGGCTACTAAGTGGCTCACTTGGGGTTAGGAAATCTAATAATGAAATTTTCCAATTAGTCAATGGCCGTACTCCTTTTAGCAGTTACTCATGTGAAGAGGGCGCTGAACCATCAGGATTCAGTCACTGCCCTGTGACCATGAAATCGAAGTGGAAATCCCTCCACTGTCAGCTGATCCCCACGGGAGCCTGTCCAGATCGCCACATGCTGCCAGTCAGCCCCCTCATTAGGGTGGAGCTGAATTCCCCCAAGAACCAGCTTGTTCACTGCCTTCCATTCTTAGAGGCTTCAGGGATGCTGCTTACTGCCTGCACAACTTGAAAATGCACAGAATTGTCCTATCTGTTTGTGGTTATAGCCCAGGAGAAATCTTACGGTCAAAGGATGGCAGCTTTGGGCAAAATTAGAGAAGGAATAGGTTTCTCTTTAGGGCTCCATGGACCTCCTGCTTCTCCAGACTCCCTCAGGCCTCTTTTCTGGGCATCATTCTTATAAGTTCTTGCTCCCAGTTACTGACCTGTACATTTGGAAGCATCTGGAAAGCAAGCCTGGATAACTAATGTCTTTGTCAGCTAAGAATTTTATAGACCAGGTGCATTGGTTCACACCTGTAATCCCAGCACTTTGGGGGACCAAATTGGGAGAACTGCTGGAGGCCAATAGTTCAAGAACAGGCTGGGCAACATAGTGAGACATCATCTCTACAAAAAAATAAAAGATAAAAAAAAAATTAGTTGGGTGTGGTGGTGTGCACCTGTAGTTCCAGCTACTCGAGGGGCTAAGGCAGGAGGATCTCTTGAGCCCTGGAGATTGCGGCTGTGGTGAGCTGTGATCACATCACTGCACTAAAGCCTGGGCAACAGAATGAGATTATGTCTCGATGATAATAATAATAATATAATAAATAAAAAAGAATTTTATAATGTTAGCTGTATTCAGAGAGACTTAAAGATGGTTCACGGTATTATATCTTTTTGAAGTGTCTACATTTTAACAGAAGATTCTACAAGATTAGAATTTCAGTACCTAAAGGAATAAATTCCAAAGGATGTTAGGCACTACATTAGGCCAAATGAGAAAATTCTGGAAGGAGTCCTATATCACTTAATGCTAGACCTGAGCCCACACAGGGCACTTCCTCTTTTTCTGAGTAAGCCCAAGACCATGCCAGAAGGGCTGGCCATAGCTGAGATGGCCATCCTAGATGTTCCCTCATCTTTCCAATCAACACTGGTGGATGGGAACACAGACCCCAAGGGGACCCTTAGGGATCATCCCTAAGTGGACTTCAAAAGACTGATAGATCTTAAAAAGTCACATGAGTTTTTTCTACTTGACATATTTGTGTTTTTTGGAAAGTAATATTCTAAAGTACTTAATATCTGGGGAAAGTATTATCTAAAAAGTTTCCTTGCATGTCCATCCATTCATTCCATATGCATTTATCAAGCACCATTCCAGGTTCTAGGACTGTATCAGTGATTA
Organism: Colobus angolensis palliatus; assembly: GCF_000951035.1. Lineage (NCBI taxonomy): Eukaryota > Metazoa > Chordata > Mammalia > Primates > Cercopithecidae > Colobus > Colobus angolensis. Next base: position 276,807 of record NW_012112808.1, on the reverse strand, counting down.
AGAGTTCAAGGTGCTTGTCCTCATGAAGTGCCTGCCCTCATGCGGAAGAGAGAAAATAAACTAGTAAGCAAATCAGATAGCAGTGACATGCTATAAAAGAAATAAAACATGGAGATGACGTAGATAACTTCTGGGGTGGGGGCTGAGGGGAACTTTAGACAAGGTAATTGGAGACGGCCTCTAGGAGAGAAGTGGCATTGGCGCTTCTGAGAATGAAGAGAAGCCAGCCACAGGAAGAGTCAGAGAATTCCAGACCTGCCAGGTAGAGGGCCTTGAGGAATCAAATGCAGGGATCTTGTGCAGAGGGCAGGTGAGGCATGACTTGTAGGTGATAAGGATTCTGACTATTATTCCAAGGGCAAAGTGAAGTCATTGGAAGATTTTACACAAGCAAATAACATAACTTTATTTTACATTTTAAAAAGATCATCCTCTAGCTAAACAGTATGAGGTTTCTCTTCAGAGTGATGGAACTATTCTAAAATTGTGGTAATGCTTGCACATCTCTGTGAATATATGAAAAACCATTTCGTTGTACCCTTTAAATGGGTAAACTGGATGGTATGTGAATTGTATCTCAATAAAACTGTTACATATATACTATATATAACATATACATATATTTTACACATATATATATATCATGCTGGCTGGGTGTGGTGGCTCACGCCTGTAATCCCAGCACTTTGGGAGGCTGAGTTGGGAGGATTGCTTGAGCCCGGGAGTTTGAGACAAGCCAGAGCAATATGGTGAATATGGGTATGGTGGTGCATGCCTGTAGTCCTAGTTACTTGGGAGGCTGGGATAGGAGGATCGCTTGAGCTTGGGAGGCTGAGATTGCAGTAAGCTGAGATCATGCCATTGAGCTACAGCCTATGTGACAAAGCCAGGCCTTGTCTCAAAAATAAATAAATAAAAATTAAAAAAAAAAGATCACTCTGGCTGTTGTGTGAAGAATGGGTTGGAAAGTGAAGATAAAAGAAGAATTTGAAGCCTATTGTAGTATTGTAGGCTGGAATAGGCAGTGGAGGAGATGTCAAGAGTTAAGCACGTTTCAGAGGCACAACCAACAGGACTTGATGAATTGGCTGATGGAAGCAAGGGAAAAAGAACTCAGAATAATTCCCCTAGACTTATGGCCTGAACAATGGGGGCGCTGTACTGAGACAGGGAAGAAACTATTTCGTTTGGAGGAAGGTGTGTAGGGTGCTAGGAAATCTCTATTGGGCATTTTAAGTTTGAAATCCATGTGCAGACATCAAGAAGGCAATCATAAGCACCTGGGCCTCGGGGAGAGAAAGATGGTAGATAAAAATTTAGAAATAGTTAATAAAGACAGTCAATGGAACGAAACGAGGTCACCCAGAGAAAGAGCTGAGATGAAGCAGAGTGCTAGAGAGAGGCAGGGAGGAGAGGCGAGAGAAGAGAAGAGGGGAAAGAAGAAAGAGAAAAAAGAAAAGGAGTTGGGGCAAGCCCTTGACATTCCACATTTAGGAAGTGGGCAGAGGAGGAGTCAGGCAAGAGTTTGAAATAAAGAGCCCATGAGGTAGAAGGGAAACCAAGAGAAGGCAGTGCCATCAATGCTCCGACAGGACAGTGCTTGGGCAGATGGGGCCCATCACTCCAGTGCTGCTTGGACGTCGGGTAAGATGAGGACAGAGATGTGGCAATGGATTTGGCTGTATGAAGGCTATCTACCACCTTCAAAATAGCAGCTTCACGGGCAATGGGGCAGAAGCCAGGTTGGAGTGGGTTGAAGAGTCCGTGGGAGGTGAAGCTTTGGAGACAGTGAGCATAGAACACACTTTTGAAAAGGTTCAGTGTAAAGGGAAACAGAGAAATGGGGCATGAGCTAGAAGGAGACACCACAGGATAAAGACAGGGTTTATTTTTGTTCATAGAGGATGCTAGAGCGTGTCTGAATGGCGGATGGGATTGATCTGGGAAAGAAGGTGACAGTGGTGACGCAGGAGAGTAGAGCTTCAGGAGTGACATCTGAGAATGGGAGGGATGGGGTCCAGCTTCCCAAGAGTTAACCTACTTTAAAATATTAAAAGATAAAATTGGTAATTTTTTGTTATTTAAGAACATTTGGCCAGGTGCGGTGGCTCATGCCTGTAATCCCCGCACTTTGGGAGGCTGAGGCGGGCGGATCACCTGAGGTCAGAAGTTCAAGATCAACCTGGCCAACATGGTGAAACCCCATCTCTACTAAAAATACAAAAAAATTAGCTGGGCGTGGTGGTGGGGGCCTGTAATCCTAACTACTTGGGAGGCTGAGGCAGGTGAATCGCTTGAACCTGAGAAGCAGAGGTTGCAGAATGTGCCATTGCACTCCAGCCTGCCAGCCTGGGTGACAAGGATGAAACTATCTCAAAAAATAAAATAAAATAAAATTGTACTATACCATGGATGTTACACTATAATGAAGACAGTTAGCATTGACTGTTATATTTGTATTGCATAAAGTATATCTAATTCCAGTTCTGGGGTTCTGAGTGTTTTTGGTTCTTTTTTAGACTTGGTTATAGATACATACATATTTTAAAGGACTGAAACAAGATTATTAGGCTGAATTCCTGAAAACTATACATACATCATTTGAGTTATGATTCTTCTTTTTCTAATATTTCTATCAGGCAATGCATTTGCTAGAGTAAAAACTGGAGATTACCATTACTATGGCTATGGGACTAAGAAAGACTATCAAACAGCAGCCACACACTACAGCATTGCAGCCGACAAATACCACAACGCGCAAGCCATGTTCAATCTGGCTTATATGTATGAACATGGCTTAGGCATCGCAAAGGTAATTGTGTTGGTAATAATTCAAACCTAGTAATGACATCTGTGTGGGAAGAGAAAATGTGTAAATGTTTTGAATTTCATTGATGTCATCAATGTGGAGGAAGGAAGGAAAGGACTTAACATCTGCCAAATCCCTCCCATGTGCCAATACATATTACTTACTCCAGTATGAACCCTATGAGATAGAAGTTATTTTCTCCATTTATGCCAAAGACATAACTAGTAAGTAGAAGAGATCTAGTCTAGGCCAATTCAATTAATAAGTTCCTGCTTTTTCCAGCACATGTTTTTTCCAGTAGGCCCTGTCTCCATTTCCCTTCACCTCTGGGCCTTTTTTCCATTAAAATTTCCACTGGTTCTCAAGCTCTCAGGAACAAGGAGAAACTGAAAAGAGACCACAGCTGGATACCAAGGTGGTATTAATCCAGAAAAGTCTTACAAAGCATCTACTGTGTACATGACCTAGTGCTGGATACTCTAGAAAGGCCCAAGAGAGTGAATCTCCAGTCCTCCAAGACTACACTTGACTTGAGGTGATGAGTCATATTCATTTAGAAAAAGAGCCAGCACTACAAGGTGGTATTGATAAATCTCTTAGTGAGTGTAATTAAGGCAGAAGATGACATCAGGGTCTCACAAAGTGAGAAAGGTGTATTCAGTATCAATAATGATAGCAATAGCCAGGCATTGGGTTAAGTGGGCTATGTGTTTCTGTCATTTACATCACACAACCGCTCAATGAGATTAGCCCTAGAACTATCCACAGTGTATGCATCAGGAAGCCACAATGCAGAGAGGTTATGTCATTTGGCCAAGCCCCTTGCGGAGGTCATCAATGGTGGAGCCAGAATTTGAACCCAGCCCTGCCTGACCCTGTTTTTTGGTGAAAGAGTGGGCCTCGCAGTGAGTCATTCTTGGTGCTCCAGCACGTTTCTTTTCAGTGTTTATATTCCTGGCTGCATTTCTAGAGCCAAATAACGTGGGAATTACCAGCTTTCCTATGCTCTCTTCTTTCTTCCAGTTGTGTTAGTAATTGAGAATTATTGGTAGGGAATTTCCTATTTGAGAACTGCTAATGGTGCACAGTGAAGGGCTTCTTATTCAGAGGTATGGATCCCTGCCGTCCTGTCCTCCCCTGCAGCCTGCCTTTTGGTTGATCATTTTTCATTAGCCTTGGCACCCTAAGCAGTGGAATTTCAAATCCAAATCCAGTCTGTTTCCCCCATTTCTAGCAGGTGTAAGCTTCCTATGTTTGTAAAATGTGGGTAAGAATGGGACAGGATGGGATAGCTAAATTGGATGATTCTTAGGATTTTATTTAGCCATCCCTGGGTCCCTCACCCATTATCCACCGCAGTAAAACAGATACCTGCCCTACCCCAGGCTTTAAGGATAAAATGAATAAGCTTTTGTGAAAGGGCTTTGTAGTCAAACAGTGTGTAGAATGACTGTTATTTAGATCAAAAGGGAATTAGAGCAACTGCTAAGGCTTCAATAAGATTAAAGCCTTTCTTTACTCATCATTCCTAGTGCAAAACATAATATGGGAGAAGCACTGTCTATAGAAGGGATGAAGTGACCCCACTCCATGTGTCAAATCCATGTTAGCTTTCCTATCCCCAGCACCACCAAGTTATTCAAAAAGGACTTGGTTGCCCTGACAGCTGTATTCGCACCTAAGCGAGGCCATCTTGCCTGAGTCCCTGGGGACCAGCAGGGTGTCCTCTCAGGACACAGAGCCAGCAATGCTGGGGAGAGCACACTGCGAGCCAGTGCCTGGCTGGCAGACCGTCAGAGGCTGTGGTTTTTCTCTTTGGAGTCACCACTGATCTCTCTCCTAAGCACTTCCTTCGCAATGTCAAATAGTAGTTGTTAAGACATATGTTTCATACTTCAGGAAAACACTTTGAAGTTTCTCTCTGGCCAGTTTTCTATTCTTTTCTGCCAGGGTTCTTGTTAAATCATGGATAGTTCATTTTGTTCAGTCTCTTTCAGTCAGAAGTCTATTTTATTTTCCTACAGAAAGTCTCCACATTTAAAAAAAAAAAAAAAAAAAGCAGGGACTACTAGTAACCTCCCACCTGGATATGAGAACTTTAGGCTGAGCTAATGAGGGACCATTGCTCTTTGTTTTTATTTGGTTTCTTTTGTTTAGCAATTAGGAAAACAGTAACTGAGTACCCAAAGGTATCTTGCCATCTCAGAGTCAAATTAAAACAAGGCGCTATCACCTTCTCTAATTCTTAAAATGAATATCCTGGTAATTAAAAGCCCAAAGCTTGTTCAAATGAAAAAAAAGTAGGAGAATACGCCTTCCCAGCAGTTAAGTCATCAAGTAATTAAGCATTTCTTCAGTAAGGCACTTCGCAATCCTCTTTATTAGTGAATCCTCATGCAAACCAGTGAGAAAGATAAGTATAATACCACTACCACAGTATCTTTGAGAATCAAAGAAGGTGATATAGAATATTGCTTTATAAACATGCAGACATTTAAGACCTCTGGGGAAGAAAGTTAGATATAAATAATCTCTTGGTAAATCAATATTAAAATATGGGTCATTGTTGTTATCATCCATCTTTCAGAAAGGAAGTTGGGGCTAGGATGACGAAGGTGAGTTATCCTAGTAGCTTCACTGAGAAGCGTCTCAGCCAGTGAGCTCATTGTCTTAAACTGTGGGCCAGGACTGACTGCATCATTGTTCTGGGAACACTGAATAATGCCTGGTGAGGAATTGGGAGAGGACCTGAAGTAAGTTTAGAAACACAAGCATTCACACACACGTTGTTATGAAACTGTTTCTCAGGGGCCAGGCGTGGTGGCTCACACCTGTAATCCCAGCACATTCTGAGGCCGAGGTGGGCAGATCACTTGAGGTCAGGAATTTGAGACCAGCCAGGCTAACATGGCGAAACCTTGTCTCTACTAAAAATACAAAAATTAGCTGGGCAAGGTAGCATGTGCCTATAATCCCAGCTACTTGGGAGGCTGAGGCACGAGAATAGCTTGAACCCAGAAGGCACAGGGTGCAGTGAGCTAAGATCCAGCCTGGGTGACAGAGCGAGACTCCCTCTCAAAAAAATACCCAAAAAACGGCCGGGCGCGGTGGCTCAAGCCTGTAATCCCAGCACTTTGGGAGGCCGAGACGGGCGGATCACGAGGTCAGGAGATCGAGACCATC
>NW_012112808.1:266071-270163 GCF_000951035.1 Colobus angolensis palliatus | reverse complement strand
CTCCTTTGGATCCGCGTGCCAGCTCTCGCGAGGGCTCCAGCCTCCTTTGGATCCGCGCGCCAGCTCTCGTGAGGGCTCCTTTGGAGCCACGTGCCAGCTCTCGCGAGGGCTCCAGCTTCCTTTGGATCCGTGTGCTAGCTCTCCCGAGGGCATGGAAGTGAAAGTGAAGAGTGTCATTCCTGGGCTAAGGCAGCCAAGAAGTAGATGGGGCTGCCCCCAGTCGCTTTCCCATCTATCGCCTGAAGGCACCAGGAGATACAAAGGCTTTAGGGGACCCCAAAACCAGGTGATGGAAGGAGCTTGGGCCCCACAATTACCACATGAAGAAAATTCACCACCAACCAGCAACATACATTTTGGAATGCTGAATGGGGGAGAAATAAACTTCTATTTTGTTAAGCCATTAAAATTTGGGGATTTGTTACAGATAGCATTATCTTAATAAATAATTCATCTAACAAAGCACTGCCAGGTCATTCTTGATAAAGTATAACCCTGATATTGTTACCTCCTCCATCCTACCCAGCCCTCTATCCTACCCTCTCCCGCAAATAAAACCGCCAAAAAATACAAACAAGCAAACACACAAATAAAAAGAATCTTATTTACGTTTTATTGCTAAATGAAGTCCAGACTTCTATTCCACATTCAAAGCCCCCAGTGACCTAGCCTACCTTGATAATAACGGTGTGATACACCACTTTGCCCTATCTAGATTCTAGGCTACTTATTCCTTCCCCTCAAAGACCTTGGCCTGAGCCCTCCTGAGATACCATCCTTTTGCTGGAATGATCTTAACCCATATTTATGCCCATTGAAGACCAGTCCATTTTTCAAAGAACAGCCCCAATGTCATCTCCTCTAGGAATCGTTCAAGGAACCCCAGATTTTTTTTTTTTTTTTTTTTTTTTTGAGAGGGAGTCTCGCTCTGTCACCAGGCTGGAGTGCAGTGGCACGATCTCAGCTCACTGCAAGCTCTGCCTCCCGGGTTCATGCCATTCTCCTGCCTCAGCCTCCTGAGTAGCTGGGACTACAGGCGGCCGCCCCCACACCCGGCTAATTTTTTGTATTTTTAGTAGAGACGGGGTTTCACCATGTTAGCCAGGATGGTCTCGATTTCCTGACCTCGTGATCTGCCCGCCTCAACCTCCCAAAGTGCTGGGATTACAGGCGTGAGCCACCATGCCCGGCCAGAACCCCCAGATTTAAAAGGTATCTACTTCTAAACCACCATGGTATCGCACTCTGCTTTTCATTCATTCATTTATTCACTCAAATGTTTATCAAGGACTATTTCCTATATCAGTAAGCCCTGTGCTTGGTTCTGGGGATACAGTAAGAACAAGACAGCCTTCAAAGGGCTCACGGTCCACTACAGAAGAGACTTGTCCATAGCTACTGTTAAGCCTAAAATGGCGGTCACTTGAAAAGAATTAAAAATAGGCTGGTCGCGGTGGCTCACGCCTGTAATCCCAGAACTTTGGGAGGCCGAGGCGGGCGGATCACGAGGTCAGGAGATGGAGACCATCCTGGTTAACACGGTGAAACCTCGTCTCTACTAAAAATACAAAAAATTAGCCGGGCGTGTGGCGGGCGCCTGTAATCCCAGCTGCTCAGGAGGCTGAGGCAGGAGAATGGCTTGAACCCAGGAGGCGGAGCTTGCAGTGAGCCGAGATCGCGCCACTGCACTCCAGCCTGGGCGACAGAGTGGGACTCTGTCTCAAAAAAAAAAGAAAATAATTAAAAATAAAGTACCACAAGTATGTTAAAGAGGTAACAGCTAACTCAGGTAGGGGAATCAGGACTGCCAGGTTCTGTTCAAAAGTATGTTTGTACCATGGAGTACGAGAAACACATGATAAACTTTTTAAATGGAAGAAAGCAGGCCTGTTTAAAGACAATGGATGGGAAAGCTGTCCTAAGATAAGACAGAAAGGTGGGGGAAATTATCCTTTGGGGAAGAGTTTCAAATACCTACATGTAGACCTACTAGATAACATGTATTTTTGGATTCTGCAGAGAAAACAAAATCACATCTACCAAATAAATTATAAATAGACCTGTCAAAAATAAAAGTGATTATGGCACAATGCATTTTTATTTCTCATTTGTCTGGTCTGACCACCCATGGAGTGTTACAGCTGAAGCTTTAAACACCAGAATTATTTTCTGGAAAGGATAAGTTAAAATTAGATATTTAAAATGGCCCTCTCAGAAATATGGCAGGACAGAAAACACACTTCTTAGAAATGATCATAACTTTTCATAAAATAAACATCTATTACCTAGGGAAATAACCAGAAATATACAAAAACAGTATTTTGTGTGTGTATAGTTTCATTAGTTACAGAATAAATTTCTACAAGTAACGAGAATGCTTCAAAATAGAAGCCATGTTATATATGATGCCCAGGCTAGAAGGGCATCATGGTGAAACCCGGTCTGTACAAAAAAACATACAAAAATCAGCTGGGCATGATGGCACACACCTGTAGTCCCTGTAATCCCAGCTACTCGGGAAGCCAAGGTGCGAGGATTGCTCAAGCCCCGGAGGCGGAGGCAGCAGTAAGCCAAGAGTCTGCTACCATACTCCAGACCGGGCGACATGGTGAGACCCTGCTTCAAAAAAAAAAAAAAAACTATAGACTAGCGGAATGTATTAGGACACAGCGTATTATTTGAAATATATTGTTAGGTTAAGAAAACAGAAGATGAAATATTATGCTGAGTAAAAAATTTCTAAATTAAAAAGTATGTATATATGAATATACATGAAATGCTAGAAGAATGTGTATAAAATATTACCAGTGGTTATCTCTGTGCAGTGAGATTGTGGGTGGCTTTTTTTCTTATTTGTTCAGTTCTATATTCCCAAATTTCCTCTAATTAACATATGGTATATTTATAAAAAGAAAATAAGAATAAATTATTCAAAAACCACCTTCCCATTCACATGCTCCGTTCCAGTATAAGAAATTTTTTTTTGACATCCAAAAATTTGGGGCTGGAAACTCCTGCATTGGGCAATTGTAAAATTTTCATAAACCAGCTACTTTACTGCAGGAGAATTCTGTATCTTTGAATTAAAAGAAGCTATTTTGAACATCTAAATATTGAGCAGTATCCACGTATCATTTTAGTTAGAAACATGTTCTTTAACAAGAGTCTGCAGCTCGGTTTACATAATCTCTTTAATCACTGAATTTAAAGCAAAATAAACTCAAATGTACCACAGAAAAGTTAAATCTAAGCGGACTGGGTATGTAGTGGACTTCTCATTTAATGAACTGTGGTCATCATCAAAACACCATCAGGAGGAGATTTTTTTGTTTGCATGACTTAGTTTTTTTACTAAATAGGGTCAAAGAATGAGGAGTCTTTTCTAGTCTACTACTAAAATTTATTTTATATGAGTTGCCCTAGTTAGCTGGAAGCATTCAGGAATTTCCTTCTCTGGGAATTTTAAAGAAAGGCTTTCACATTCACCGCCCCCCAGCCCCACACACACTGCAAATTGTGAGGTCTCCTGGACAAGGAGTGAGTTCATCCCACTTTAATGGAATTTCTCACTATTTTTTACTATAAAATACTAAGTGACTGAATTGTAATGCTTTTACCACAAGAAATAAATGAATAACTATCGACTGCCTCAAACAAGAAATAAGTATGAATGCCTGAGATATTGACAAAGGCTGCTTTTCCCCGAACGTCCCGTTCAAGTCAATATGTCTTTCACGTGTGCGGCCTACCGAGGCCGCAGTTATCATCTGCAGGGTGCTTTCAAACGAACACTGAATTTGTTGGAATCAGAGACACAAATTAGGGTTTTTACAACATCTATTTTATGTTTCCAGGAAGATTTGTTCCAATCTCCTGAACTGCATTTTAAGCAAGAACATTCCTCTTTCTTCAACAAATCAATTTTCCAGACCATAAAGCTTTGGAAAATATTTAAGCTATAATAAGCAGAACACAGCTAAGAGAAGACATCAACCCCCCACCAAAAAAAAAAAAACATAGAGGTAGATCTATAGGGTGTAAATAGACTATACAATGTAAAAGCTGTGTACAGGCCTTAAACAAAAACCACTA
>NW_012112808.1:240696-266021 GCF_000951035.1 Colobus angolensis palliatus | reverse complement strand
TATATATAAACAGTTTTAGCAGAGGCCTCAATGATTCACAAGTATCAAAGCCTAAGTAATGGAGCAAGAAAGACAGATATTAGGATGACCACAGTTTGTGAAAAATTCCTCTTCTTCCTCCCTTTCTTTTGAAAATAGCCCATGGGCACCCAAGCAAAATCTAATTCTGGGACTGGCCCAGGGCACTTTTTACCTTTAAAAGCAACTCCACCTTGCCTATGGTCACTCTGTTTGGGCAAACCAAAAATAAAACAAACACATAAAACAAGGTATGAGTAGACGAAAAAGAAAGCCATGGCATAATTCCTGAAAAAAAAAAAAAAAAAAAGCTCCTGAGAATACAGTACTATGCCATTTGAGGACTCTGTCTTCAACACGAGAGCCAAAAATAGTGTCTTCATCATCCTTTAAGTATTATCAAAGACCTACTGTGTACTAGGCCCTTCATTAAGGACTGGGAATTCGGGGGTGAACAGAGAGTCCAAGTCCTTGTTTTTGAGGACCTGGAGACAAACAAATGAATAAATAAATTCTAAAACTTTAGGTATGGTAAGTACTATGAAGATAATGAGAATTTTAGATGATGATCACTAACTACCTGTATTCTGACTTACTTTAGAGAACTGTACAATTTTTTTTTTCTTTTGAGACAGAGTATCACTCTGTTGTCCAGGCTAGAGTTCAGTGGCGCGATCTTGGCTCACTGCAACCTCTGCCTCCTGGATTCAAGCGATTCTTGTGCCTCAGCCTCCCAAGTAACTGGGATTACAGGCATGCACCACCACACCTGACTACTTTTTGCATTTTTAGTAGGGACAGGATTTTACCATATTGGCCAGGCTGGTCTCGAACTCTCCTGGCCTCAAGTGATCCACCTGCCTTGGCCTCCCAAAATGCTGGGACTATAGGCATGAACCCCTGTGCCTGGCCCTATTCTCCACCCTATTTGTTGGAATCACAATTAGGAGCTGTTACAGGGGTATCCAAGAAAGCTTTCTGGAGACTGTGTTAATTTTCTATGCTTGCCATAACAAATCACTACAAATTGGGGACTTAAAACAACACAAGCTTATTATCTCGTGGTTTCTGAAGGCCAAAAGCCCAGGTGATTTGACTGGGTCTTCAGTTTGGGATTTCACGAGGCTAAAATCAAGAATGTTCTTTATTGGGGGCTCTGGGGAAGAATCCACTGCAGGGCTCATTCCGGTTGTTTGGTGGAATGCAGTTAATTGAGGTTGTAGGACCAAGGTTCTTGTTTCCTTATTGACTGTCCAAATTCTTTCTCATTCCATGTGGCCCCTTCCAACAATGGCAAGTTGAGTACCTCATGCTGAGGATCTCTCTGAAGTCTCCCTCCACCACATCTGTCTTTCTTCCACCCCCAGCCCTGAGATAACTCTGTTTAAATGTTCACTTGATTTTCTGAGGTCCATCTGGATAATCCATGATAATCTCCCTATCTTAAGTCCTGTACCGTTAATTCCATTTGACATTTTGAACAGTGGTGTCTGTTTACTTACTCCTAGAGAATCTGATGGGTATGGGCTATTCTTCTCCTTCTAGGACATTCACTTGGCCAGAAGATTGTACGACATGGCTGCTCAAACGAGTCCAGATGCCTACATACCTGTGTTCTTTGCCCTCATGAAACTGGAAACTATGCATTTCCTCCAGGATATTCTGTTTTTTAATGTAAGTTTGTCTTGAACAAGTCCTGAATCTCTGAAAGTCTCCAATGCTCTGAAAGTCTCCAATGAGCAACTCCTAGGGACAAAGGGACAAGGCCCATCGGGGAGCCTCTTCTGGACTGGCTTTCCTTTGAGAAGTCAAATTCAAAGTCTTACACTCGCCATGCCGAGTAATTCTGTGTGTTCTATTGAGTATGTGTTGACACTTCACAGTATAAGCAATTAATTCATTTCAGCAGATGTTCTTTTCCAGCATACACTACATCTACAGTGGCATGTGCTATATATACTTCTTCAAAACAGTTCTTACCATCAATAGCCGAGACTGGTAGGCAGACGGCAGGTGGCAAGGGGTACCACAAAGAGCTACCGTTTGAAAAAAAGTAAAGTGTCTAAATCTTTGGGGTTATTCTAAAGGTGCTATTTACACCCCTTGTGGAAGTTGTAAGCAAGCAAAGATTGTGTTTTCCAAGACTGAAGGAAGCAAAGGGAATGGGTGGGAGGAGGGTTGGTGGCAGTGGGTTTGGGAAGAGTAGGTGGCTCTGAGTGGAGGTGGGAAGCTTGGATTTTTTTGACAGAATGTCTCTTGCCAGCAGTTCACAATGAGATGGAACTGGCTGAAACCGGACAACACCGTTGGACCACACTGGGACTTATTTGTGATTGGCCTCATTGTTGCTGGGCTGATTTTGTTGCTTAGAAATCACCGTGGGTAGGATGAGGATCATGGGAAAACCTGCTAACGGGAACCAGTTCACTCCAAGGTATCCCCGCTAAATAAACAGTTTCCCATCCAAATCAAGAGTCTGCTACAGTTTTCCGCTCAGGGCTGTGATGGAAAATGGACAAGACTTGGGGACTATCCTGGAGAAACAACTTCAGACTTCCTGCTTAGTTGAGAAAACCCTTTGGGGGATGCTGGGAACTGGTCACCTAAGATCTTGTTACCAATCTGTCATCTTGGTGACCTAGTCCCACGTTATGAATAAAGACCACCCATTTTCATGTTGTTAGAACAACCTCCCCTCTGTCAAGAGGACACACTGGGTTTCCTGACTCCTACAGACAAACTAAGGTGAAGAGAAGGCGGAGTTTGGGGAAGGCAGAAATCCAGATCCCTCAGAATATGATAAAGATACAAATGTACAAATAGACCTTGTACAATTTTGAGGCACAGTTTCCCTCTGTCCCCCAGGCTGGAGTGCAGTGGCAAGATCTCAGCTCACTGGAACCTCTGCCTCCCGGGTTCAAGTGATTCTTCTGCCTAAGTCTCCCAAATAGCTGAGATTATAGGCGCCCGCCACCATGCCCGGCTAATTTTTGTATTTTTAGTAGAGATGGAGTTTCGCCATGTTGGCCAGGCTGGGCTCAAACTCCTGACCTCAAGTGATCCTCCAAAAGTTCTGGGATTACAGGCATGAGCCACCACATTCAGTCAATATTTGACTTCTTGAGCCTCAGTTTCCTGGTGTGCAAAAAGGGAAGGATAATGCCTATGTTAGACAACTGATATGAAGATGAAGTGGGATAATGGATGTAATGAGAGTGGCCCAGGGCCTGGCACCTAGAATGAGTTCCATAATTGGGAACTTTTAATATCCTTTAAAAAACTCAAGGCAAATCCATTGGAATGGGTGAGGAGACAGCTGAGTTGGTAACAATCTGTGTGGCTTCAGTGCTTTGCAGTTAGTTCTCCAGCTAATGTGCTAGGTGCTTAGGTAGGAAGAGATCTTGCTTGCTTACTTAAAAATCCAATTTAGGGACATGAAAATGTAATTTCTAATGTCAATCATAATCAAAAGGTAGGATGAAATAGTGGGCATGCACTGAGTTTGGGATCAAACAACTTGAATTTGAAGTCCAGCTCTGTCCCTTAGTAGCTGTGTAACTTTGGGCATAACTTTTCCAAACCTCAGCTTTTCCTCCATAAAATGGGATCATTTCCTACCTCACTGAAGAATTGTGAAGGTTAAATAAACCTAACATCAAAAGTGCTTTCTAAACATAGCACACACACATACTGGCCACAGTCATTTATTTGGCCAGGAACGAATCCAGGCCTGTCTGAGGTCCAAGTGTTTTAGAGTTTGGGGGTCATGTCCCTGCCTTGTTAGGGAGTTCCAGTTCCCAGGGATGCAGCCTAATTTATACAAATGTGCAGGAAGGGGCAGCATCTAAACCGCAGGTCAGGGCGTAATGGAGAGGGCAGCTGTGCTATGACATCTCACAGGTGTCAGGAATGTGAGCATATTAAGGACCTGGATGAGAACAGAGAGGGGAGCACAGAAGGCAGCATTGGTGAGCCCTGCCTCAAAGTCTAGATGAAAATGAGCTCCTTAGAGGTAAACTTGTGGGAATGACTGCAGGCAGGAAAGAAAGGGAGACCTGTTCGGGGACTTGCTGTGTAGAGTAGAGCACTGCCTGAAATATAGGAGGGAGGGCAGCCTGAGTTGATGTTTCCCATTTCAGCTCATTGTTCCATGTCAATGTGAGACATGGAGCAAGCTTTGAAAGCAGGAGTGGTTTAGGGGGTTTCAATCATTCAAATGTCCATTTCTGGGCCTCTTCTCCTGGAGCCGCCACGGTAGCAGTTCTCATCACCTCTGTGCATGGTTGGGCACCTTGCAGCCTCTGGGCGTCTCTGAGATGACTGACAGAGGGAGGGAGCCTCCTGCCTGAAAACCACTGATGCTTCTCGGTTATAGCAAAATCCCACCTGCTCTATGGGCCCACAGAGCCCTTCTTCATTTTCTTATTTCTGATACATTAAATAAAAATGGATAGCCTGTGGACCACAAGGTATCTAGTTTTTTTGTTTGTTTTGTTTTTGTTTTTTTGAGGTGGGGTCTTTCTCTTTTACCCAGGCTGGAGTACAGTGTCACGATCTTGGCTCACTACAACCCCCGCCTCCCAGGTTTAAGTGATTCTGCTGCTTCAGCCTCCCAAGTGTACGCCATCACACCCAGCTAATTTTTGTATTTTATTTTTATTTATTTATTTATTTTTGAGATGGAGTATCACTCTGTCACCAGGCTGGAGTGCAGAGGCCCGGTCTTGGCTCACTACAACCTCTACCTCCCAAGTTCAAGTGATTCTCCTGCCTCAGCCTCCCAAGTAACTGGGACTATAGGTGTGCACCACCACATCCAGCTGTTTTTGTTTGTTTATTTGTTTTGTATTTTTAGTAAAGACAGGGTTTCACCATGTTGCCTGGGGTAGTCTCGAACTCCTGACCTCCAATGATCTGCCTGCCTTGGGCTCCCAAAGTGCTGGGATTACAGACAGGAGCCACTGCGCCTGGTCCAAGGGATCTGTTTTTTAAAAATCTAATTGTTGGCCAGATGTGGTGGCTCACACCCGTAATCTCAGCACTCTGGGAGGCTGAGGCGGGTGGATCACGAGGTCAAGAGATTGAGACCATCCTGGCCAACATAGTGAAACTCGTATCTACTAAAAATACAAAAATTAACTGGGTGTGGTGGCGGGCACCTATAATCCCAGCTACTTGGGAGCCTGAGGCAGGAGAATCACTTGAAGCCAGGAGGCGGAGGTTGCAGTGAGCTGAGACTGCACCATTGCACTCCAGCCTGGTGACGGAGCCAGACTCGGTCTCAAAAAAAAAAAAAAAAAAATTCTAATTCTCTTTTGTAACTCCCTTAATTTCTTCACCTAATTCTTCATTAAATTGGAGTAGCTCTTCAAGTAAATCCATTTTTTAAAAGTCAAGTCAGGAAAATAATTTTGTCTTTCTAGAGCAGGGAGGTCCAGAGTCATTTTCTCAGTAACATTCTCTTGGAATTCTTTTCTCCAAAATCTTGAGTGGTGGGGGTGCTGTAGTTTGCTGCATTCCCCTCACTGGGCATCCCAGAAAACCCTAGAGAAGAAGGCGTGGTGAGGCTGAGAGGAGAGAAAAGAAACATTTTGAAGCACCTGCTATGAGCCAGGCTCTGTGTTCCATCTGTTTTCTCATTTCATCTTCATGATGAGGCTAGGAGGTAGCTAGAACGACCTCTATTTAACACAGGAGGAAACTGAGGCCAGAAGAAGCTAGAAAAGATCACATAGTTGATAAATAATGGAGCTGGGATTTGAGTCCCGATCTAACACCACAGATATTCTTTCCTCTATGTTATGGTTCCAGTTATTGCTTGCTTCTTAACAAACTTCTCCAAAATTAGTGCCTTAAAACAACAATCATTTCATTTTATCTCACGATTTTGTGGGTCAGGAATTTGGGCAGGGTGTGGTCAGGTGATTCTTCTGGTCACTTAGTGGATGGGCTGTTCTAGAATCCAACACAGGTTTACTCACATCCCTGGCACTTTTGCTGGTCTCAGCTGTTACTGTTGACCAGTATACCCAAATGCCAGATGTGGCCTCTTGGCATGGTGGACAGAGTATTTGGGCCTTTTACACTGTAGCTCACCATTCCCACAGAGAATGTTCACAGAGACACAGGCAAAAGCCACAGGTTTGCTAAGACTAAGCCTCAGAAGTTCTAGAACATCCCTTCCACCACGTTCCATTAGTCAAGTGTTACACTCCATCTCTCAGTGGGAGTAGCAAAGAGTTTGCAGCCGTATTTAACCTACTATAAAGATACTGTTTAAAAATCTACCAATGGTT
The DNA here is from genome assembly GCF_000951035.1 of Colobus angolensis palliatus. NCBI lineage: Eukaryota > Metazoa > Chordata > Mammalia > Primates > Cercopithecidae > Colobus > Colobus angolensis. Next base: position 259,707 of record NW_012112808.1, on the reverse strand, counting down.
ACATAAATTCCAGTACAAAAATTGGCAGAAGAAAAATGCAGCCCAAGCCTGAGCTGCCTATCTTGGAAAACAAGGATTAGACAGCCCAGTCAGACGCGTGCCTGAATCTCTTCGTCTTCCCACCTTTCAGACTGAAGAAATACAGATGTGTAATGGTAAGTGGAGGATGGAAGAGATATCCTCCTCTGTTACTTAGCTAAACACACACACCCCCTCACATTGGCCACTACACACACACACACACACACACACACTTAAATAATGCTCAGCTCTTTGCTTTGGCTCAAGTGACATGAGCCAAGAGATGCAGAGTTCCAGGATGGTTGGGACTCTCTGCCTGAGGCACCCTAGGTGCAGGCTCCACTACTGTGTCTCAAGACTCATTCCTGATGTGCAGTGGGTGGGAGACACACCCCAGACCCTCTCCACCATCTCCCATCTTCATTCAATTTCCCTTCCTGAATCCACAGTCCCCATAAGCCCAGGTCCTCTGCCTCAACTCCTGGCTAAGGTCGTCCTGCGGGGATATGACCTTCAGCATGGGCTGCTATCAGCCATCCTCTGCCCTAGGGTTCTGCTGCTGGATAGGGGGACACAGAAAATTGTGCATCCTTGGACTGGAGAGAGAGAAAGCAGCCCTCACTACAGACCAGCCTCTAGATGGGAATGTATCAAATAAATAAATTGAACTTCCCTTGCACTATGATGGTCGATCTTATGCTCATGTATTCCCTAAGCCTTATTATGCACAAAGAGCATCTACTTCTTGCCAGTTTTTTTTTTTTTTCTCTTTAGAGATGGGGTCTCACTATGTGGCCCAGGCTGGACTGGAATTCCTGTGTTCAAGTGACTCTCCTGCCTCAGCCTCCTGAGTAGCTGGAACTTCAGGCACATACCAGTGTGTCCAGCTCCCTGCTTTGGGTTTTAATATCAAAGCTGCCCTCTTAATAGTTTAGCATTGGGTGGCACTGGGCTCGGTATTAAGGTGTGGGAAAAACCCTTCCAAACCATCCTGCTAGTCAGGTAGTTACTGACTGGAGACTCATGGTCTAGAAAATTCATGGTTTTTAATTTTCAAATTTTAATTTTACATTGCATTTTATCCTCTCTTAGAGTAAATGATTAGAAAACCCAGAACTCCCATTGTTAAAAATAAACCTTCACAAATTGTCTGACCATGAACGTCATTTTGACGTTGTTTAATTTTCAGCAACTTCAATGAGCTTTACCTGAAAATTCCTCCAAGTTCTTCCAGGCTCTCCCACCATCTTGTACTGTTCCCCACATCATTTATCAACAAGAACACACTGACCCGTGGCTGGGGACAGTGGTTCACACCTTTAATTCTAGCACTTGGGAGGCCGAGGCGGGTGGATCACCTGAGGTCAGGAGTTCGAGACCAGCCTGGCCAACATGGTGAAAACCCCATCTCTACTAAAACTGCAAAAATTAGCTGGGCATGGTGGCAGATGCCTGCAATCCCAGCTACTTAGGAGGCTGAGACAGGAGAATTGCTTGCACCAGGGAGGTGGAGGTTGCAGTGAGCCGAGATCATGCCATTGCACTCCAGCCTGGGTGACGAGAGAAACTCTGTCTCAAAAGAAAACACACACACACACACACACACACACACACACACACTGACCCACAGCAGATGCACTGGGAGGGAGTCTCCAAAAAGATTCACTCCTATTAAGAGAACCAAGGGGAAAGGTAACAATACTCAGCCACTGTCTTCACAATAGCAGGCAAATCAGACCAGGACAAGGACTCCTCAGCAACATGAAGACTTGTATCCCTACAACAGCTGTGAGGCCACCTTGGGGCCTGGCCCCAGCAAACTGGAGAAGTAGATATCTGCCCCAGCCAGCACAGAGCAGCTGCGAACTGGCATGTGTACAGGCCTGTAATGAATCTGAAGTAGTCCAAGTATTTACACTGAAGGAAACCAAAATATTTCTCCCTAAAATATTGAGGATTGGTGAGCTAACGACAGCTGAGATGTACAGAGACTCCCTGCCTCTCCTTTGTTTGCCTAAAGGCAGGACATAAATCCTGTCTTACTGGAGACAGCCACTTATCAGCCTAGAGACGGCACTAGCAGACACCAGAGAAACTAGCGAGCAGACCTTACTTCATTAGTATCTTCCCACAGCTTTCCCCCTTTGAGAGACTGGAACTGTTCTCTCCTTTGTCTTGTCACTGCACTAAAATTCATTGCTTTTTCTTAAAATGCTATTTAAGCAAAGCTCAAAGCCTCATGTTTCCAGCCAATGCTTTGAGAGTTACTTTGCAGAGAGAGTTACTTTTCTCCCCCATGATGAATATGACATATGTTATTAAGCTTACTTGTTTTTCCCTTATTGATCTGTCTTTTGTTTCAGGAGGGTGCCTTAGTTATGAATTTACGAGAGTTGCAAAAAGATTGTATCATTTTCTCCCCTTCCACACATTATCCGGAAATCGGAAACCAAGCAGGAAGAGGAATCAATGCTATAGGAAGAAAAGGGCCTCCCTTAAGAAAGCCTCATATGAATTTCAAATTTCAGCCATGTGGTTGTCTTCATTTAGGTTCCCCCAGAAGCTGACCGTGAGACAGGGATTTTTGCATGCAAATAGTTTATTTGATATGTTATATTGAAGAAATATAAATCAGGAAGGAAGCCAGTACAGAGAGTTACCAAAAAAGTTGCCAGGCTGGACGCGGTGGCTCACACCTGTAATCTCAGCAATTTGGGAAGCTGAGGCAGGAGGATCACTTGAGCTCAGGAGTTTGAGACCAGCCTGGGCAACATAGAAAGACCTTGTCTCTAAAAAAATAAAAATAAAAAACTAGCCAAGCGTAGTGTTGCATGCCTGTAGTCCCAGCTGCTTGGGAGGCTGAGGTGGGAGGATCACTTGAGTTAAGGAAGTTGAGGCTACAGTGAGATGAGATCACGTCACTGCACTCCAGCCTGGGTGACAGAGTGAGACCCTAGTGTCACAAAAAAAGGTACCACTGTGAGTCACCAGAGCTCAGTCCCACTGGGGAACCCTGGTATAGAGCATGCACCTCATGGTTATCCCACCCAAGGGACACGAGGACAGGATATGTATTCACAACTGCTCACAGTCATTGGTTGAGGGGTGCTTTAAGTGGAACACTAATTTTCCGTAGTTCCAATCTCCCATGTAGGAAGGTGGAGCCAACTGGGAAAACCCCTGGGCAAATGGATGCAGGTGCTTGCAGTTAGTAGCTTTGCCTGCCAGCAATGAGAAGCCCCGAGGGGACGGGGCCAGGACATTGGCAGCATCTGGGGCAATGATTAAGAACTGCTTTCCTGACCCTCACACCCTTTCCTTCAATAAACAATTCCCTGAGCACTTATAGTGTCCCAAGCACTCTGCCAAAGACCCGGGAACTAACAGCTGCCCTCAGGAAGCTTGCAATGTGTGCTGTAGAAGAGAGAAGACCCCATTATTAGGGCATCCACTCTGTGCCAGGCACTTTCCTGGAGCTAGCTTACTGCATCCACCCAGACATTCTGTGAGGTAAGATTCTTCTTCTTGTTTTATAGACATATTATAAAATGATTACTTCTTCAGAACAGTGTAACCGTCAGCAGAGGATATTTAAAAGCAGGATCGTAGTATTGATGCTAGCTGATGAACAGTTTCCACCTCTAGAAGAAACGCAGATGCGAGCAGAGTAAACGGGCTGATGAATGCATGCCGTGTGTTGAAATAACTGAATGCAGTAAGTAGGCTGCATCTGGGGCCTGCTTCAGCCTGGAACCCTGAGTGATGGGGGACAGGAGTGTGGGACATGGTCAGTTCTGCCCTGTTTCCTCCCCTCTTCCCACCCTACCTGCCTCTGCCTCCTCTATGATTGAAGGGAGTGGGGGTGGTGAGAGGGTGGTTTAAGGAATAGGAAAGATTTCACTAAGCCAGCACAAAAGTTATCCGACCAAGGTGCCCGCTGAGTATGGAAGTTCACCGTGTTGACTCCCATGAAGCACTTTTGCCGCATTCTTGGGGATTCCCTGCTAGGAAGCTTGTGTCCTTGTTTGGGATCTATGAAAATCACAGCCTGAAACAAGAATTTGGGTATAGGTAGCTCATTTGGGAAGTGATCGCAGGACTCAGAATTGAGGGGGAGAGAGGGATGAAAAGCCATTAAAAAAGCATGCGTTTTTAAAGTTACTGCTGTAGGCAGTGAGGGTCCTATTCTACCAGGATCTAGAAGGTTTGTGGAATACCTCCCAGAATTGTCTGCCTCAAAGACAGGAGGCTGGGTCCCTTACCCATTGGCTCCCTTCCCTGTCATTTAAGGATTGCTCCCAGGGTACATTAACTGCCCCCTCATCCTTTCTCAGCTACTTCTCAGAGGCTTTGGGGATGTCTCTGAGGCAGAACCCGTGCCTTCCCTTAGTGTTAGGCACAGTTAGCAGGAGTCTGGGCTTGCACAGAAAGGTCCTCTGCAGCTGCGGCGAAAATCACCGGGCAGTCAAAGCATCTGCTTCGTGAGTGAGGTGTCCTGAGCCTTGAGGTCACTCACTGGTCCATGAACAGACTCTCTTGGATGGGACTCTATCTGCAGTAGGCTGAACAATGGCCTCAAAAGATATCCGCATCCTAATCCCTGAAACTGTGAATGTTCCATGTTAGAAAGGGACTCCGCAGAAGTGATTAAGGATCTTGAGAGGGGAGATTATCCTGGATTATCCAGGCTAGCTTTAAATGCAAATCACAGGTGTCCTCATAAGAGGGAGGCAGAGAGAGATTTGACACAGACAGAAGAGGGGAGATTATCCTGGATTATCCAGGCAGGCTTTAAATGCAATCACAGGTGTCCTTATAAGAGGGAGGCAGAGAGATTTGACCCAGACAGAAGAGGAGGAGGCAATGTCATTATGGAGGCCGAGAGAGGAGTGATGTGGCCACAGCCCAGGAATGCCAGCAGCACCAGAAGAGGCAAGGGGTGGATTCCACCCTAGAGCCTCTGGAGGGAGCGTCTCAGGCCTTCTGGCCTCCAGAACTATAAGGCAATAAATGCGTGTGGTTTTAAGCCACAAATTTTGTGGCAATTGTTTTTATAGCAGCCATAGGAAATGAATACACCATGGGCCGGCTCCTCTGTGTTCTTTTTCTGGTTTCTGAGGAACACACACTCTTGCTGCTGCTGGTGGTGGAGGGCAGTTAGCTCCAAGGGCAACTGGGTTTATCTTGCTGTGTTACTTCTAGTCTCACTCTCTCCTCAGGCAAGTAGCATCAGCCTCTCCCCGTTTGGCATGTGTCACACCCCAGTCCACTCCGTCCCCCACATTCTAGGACCACAGAGGAGGCTCTCCCAGTGGCTCTCTTATAGCCCCTCTCCTTTGACCAAAGTTAAGGGCAGAGCTCTCTCTCCCCCTCCCCAATGGGAAATGCAACAGCAATCAGAAAACTCCAGGAAAATTTGGCCTCTGCCCTCCTACTTCCACCTTCAAATGTCCTGCCCCTCACTTCCACCCATTTGCAAGTTCCAGCTCGGAACATCCAGCACCTCAGTTTATAAAATTGGGGCCGCTTGGCTCTTTCTTAACTCTCAGCCTTTGGGCTTCAACCCAAACCAAGCCTCAAAGGGTCCCATTTTATCACCCAGAAAGCCCGAACAATTTCACAGTTGAGACCTATGCCCTGGGCTGGGACGCAGCAAATGGCTTAGCCCCAGATGCTCCAGGAATAATGCTATGGCCCTGGTCACATTACCTCTCCAGCTTCTGGACGAGTCTACAATTCCAAAGCCACAAAACTGTCAACAGTGTGCACACCTACAACTTCTGAACTAAGACAGGCCTCCCTGCCTATGGGAGGTTAGACAGAAAAGTCTCCCAAAGCCCAAAGAAATGATGTTTGTGGCCAGGCTAAAGTCCTGTACTGTAAGTTTGTAATGGCTTCCTAAAAATAGTGTTTGCTCACTCTATTCCACAGTCACAAACCACCTGAGACATCAGATAGGGAATTTAATTGTTTTTTAATTTAGAAGAAATCATTACCAACAAATGAAAGAAAGGAAAGAAAAGGAAGGTGGAGAAGGGTGAAGAGACAAGCCTTGGATTCCACGTGAGATTCTGCTCCATGTGGGGCTATAAGTTTTCCCATTGCTGTCTTCACATCATTCCTCACTCTGCCAGAATGAATTCTGTCTCCCAGAGGTTTTTTTTGTTTTTGTTTTTGTTTTTTTGAGATGGAGTCTTGCTCTGTCAACCAGGCTGGAGTGCAGTGGCACAATCTCAGCTCACTGCAACCTCCACCTCCTGAGTTCAAGTTATTCTCCTGCCTCAGTCTCCCAAATAACTGGTATTACAGGTGTGTGCCACCATGTCTGGCTAATTTTTGCATTTTTAGTAGAGACAGGATTTCGCCATGTTGGCCAGGCTGGTCTCAAACTCCTGACCTCAAGTGATCTGCCAGCCTCACCCTCCCAAAGTGCTGGGATTACAGGTATGAGCCACCATGCCTGGCCAAGAGTATTTTGTTTGTATATAATTAATATGGAAAAACTACTCACCTCCTTTAAGACACATTCTTTTTATAAGAAAAAGTAGCAACCCATAGCAACAATAAATATGCCATTCTAACAATAGCTTGTTATTAATAAGAAAAATCACAAAACTAAAAGTAGTGATTTCGCTAGAGGGAACTTGAGTGAGAGATAGTCCTGGGCTGATACACATTTCCAGAGGCAATCCTTTAAAGTTTTCAAACTCCTGGGCGTTGAACAGCCTCTCTTTTCAGGGTCAGCTTCTGGGGAATGAGAACTAAAACGACCTGATGAAGAGAGCATTGTTACATTTTCCAGATAAGAACACCCTGGCTCAAATCAGCAACTTGCCTCAGGTCACACTGCTAGTTACTGGAGAAACTGGGGATTCAAACTCAGGATCCACCCCAAAGCCAGTGCGCCTTCTTCTATGCTACCTCCCCACCATGTTATCTTATTGTCAAACATAGTTTTCACTGTAATATCTATCATTTTTCACTTTTCCCATCAAAAATATCAAAGTGGACAAAAAAAATCTACAACCTTATTTTGAAAAATCTTTTTTTTTCTTTTTTTCTTTTTTTTTCTTCCTGTGAGACGGAGTCTCGCTCTGTCGCCCAGGCTGGAGTGCAGTGGCGTGATCTGGGCTCACTGCAATCTCCGTGTCCCAGGTTCAAGCGATTCTCCTGCCTCAGCCTCCTGAGTTGTCGGGATTACAGGTGCCTGCCACCACGCCCAGCTAATTTTTGTACTTCTTAGCAGAGACAGTGTTTCACCACATCAGCCAGGCCGGTCTCGAACTCCTGATCTTGTGATCCACCCGCCTCGGCCTCCCAAAGTGCTGGGATTACAGGCATGAGCCACCGAGCCCGGCTGAAAAATCTTTTTTAAAAAATTCATGTTGCCTGTAATCCCAGCACTTCGGGAGGCCGAGACGGGCGGATCACGAAGTCAGGAGATCGAGACCATCCTGGCTAACACAATGAAATCCCGTCTCTACTAAAAAAATACAAAAAACTAGCCGGGCGTGGTGGCGGGCTACTCAGGAGGCTGAGGCAGGAGAATGGCGTAAACCGGAGAGGCGGAGCTTGCAGTGAGCTGAGATCCGGCCACTGCACTCCAGCCTGGGCGATAGAGCGAGACTCATCTCAAAAAAAAAAAAAAAAAAAAAAAGTCATGTTTCAGGCTGGGCGCAGTGGCTCACGCCTGTAATTCCAGCACTTTGGGAGGCCAAGGCAGGCAGATCACGAGGTCAGGAGATCAAGACCATCCTGGCTAACACAGTGAAACCCCGTCTCTACTAAAAATACAAAAAAATTAGGCAGGCGTCGTGGCGGGCGCCTGTAGTCCCAGCTACTCGAGAGGCTGAGGCAGGAGAATGGCGTGAACCCGGGAGGCGGAGCTTGCAGTGAAGCCCAGAAAGACATCATCAATTTTGCTATGTGATTTATTAACAAATCAGAATGGAATGTTGATTGTGATCAATCAATACTATTGACCAATTGATTGTGATTGTTTTTTGAGCTACACTAACTTTCCACAGTCTGATTTCCTCTCCCATTACGGTTCCTTCCCACTCTATGTAAATATGCTTTCCAAAGATAACTCCTTTTCCTCTGGAGTAGATACCCTAGTGCCCTACCCATGATCCCTCAGCCCAGTTCTGAGACCACTGGCATCTTCCATGGGCAGGCCTCTTGCCATCTTTGGATTTCTACCTAAGACTTTTGCCCCTGAGGAGGTTCTCTGGCTGCAGGAGCACTGTTGGCCAAGGAAAGGTAGACCAGAAGTGCCCGGGAGTTAATGCTCCCAGCACCCCTCCAGCAATGACAGGCAGGAACAGTTTCCCTGACCCTTGGTGGACTGATGCGCAGAGTACATTCTGTAAAGTTTCTCAGAAGGTGTCCAGCAGGATTGAGCCCCAGTTGTTCATCGCAGAAATCTACTCATTAACGCTTTGTTATTGGTTTTCTTCCCTACCACTTTTCCACTCCCTCATCTTCCCACTCCTTGCCAAATAAACTACTGTACTCACATCCTTGTCTCAAGAGTATAGTTTTTAGGGAACCTATAGCAAAAAGAAAAACTCCAAGGAAAGATCATGTTAAGCATTCCAGAAGACACAGAGATAAATACGGGGTTGGGAATAAAATCAGTATTTATTTATATAGCCAGTACATTGTACACTCTGTGGAAGCAGGGGCCGCTGTAAAATTTGCTCGCCATTGTGTTTTCAGCACCTCGCATTGTGCCTACACAATAAATGAATAATGAAGGAATGAATACGTTAGTGAACAAATAGATGAGGATTCCTAGCTCTCTCCTAAGGTTAAAGTGACAAGTTATTCTAATTCATGCCAAAGAAAGGACTGGGGTTATAAAAAAGAAATATGAAATAAAATAAATAAAACAGACTTTGTTTTCCTCTATTCTCATGGAACACTTCTGACATCAAATATGTGGGAGGTTTTCCAGCAACTAATTCTCTAACTCTCTGGACACCAACTGAGTGTCCTACATTTCAATTCAATTCTGACACTACTTGGATTTAGCTTTAGATCCCACAAATCAGAGGGCTCAGTCCCACAAGACTGACTGCCCATTCAGATGCCAATCACCAGTAGTGGATTTCCAGGTTACCCACACTTCTGTCTGCCCTGGCTACACATTGGAGGTTGCCACAAGCCCCTCCTCAGGTTTGATAATTTGCTATAATGGTTCACAAAACTCAGGGAAACATTTACTTACATTTACCGATTTATTAAAGAATATTGTAAAGGAGAGAAATAATTAGCCAGATGAAGAGGACATAGGGTGAGTTCTGGAAGGGCCCCGAGGAGTGAAGGAATTTCTCCCTCTATGGAGTTGGGGTGTGCTGTCGTCCCCCAGCACATGGATGTGTTCACCAACCCGGAAGATCTCTGATGCCGCCTTTGGTGGATTTTTACGGAGATTTCATCACATAGGTATGATCAATTATTAACTCAATCTCCAGCCCCTCTCCCCTTCCTGAAAGATGTACAGTGGGGCGAAAAGTTCCAAGGTTCCAAGCTCCTGATCAGGCCTTGGTCTTTCTGGCAACCAGCCCCTATCCTGAAGCTAGCCAGGAGCCCATCAAGAGTCACCTGATTAGAACAAAAGATGCTCCCATCACCCAGGAAATTCCAAGGGATTTAGGAGCTCTTTGTCAGGAACCAGAACTGGGGTCAATGACCAAATATTAGAGTAAAAGACACCCAGCACCCCAATCACTTAGGAAAGTACAAGAATTTTAGAAGCTCTGTGCCAGGAACCAGGGATGAAAACCAAATATATACCTCTTATTGTATAATATCACAGGAAATGATGTAATAATTTAAACAATCATCTATAAAATTTGAATAAATGGAAACATACTATTGTGTTCAAACAGGACAGTGCCAAAATATAGAGGTTAATTTTCCCAAAATTAATCTTTAAATATAATATTCTTGACCAGGCATACTGGCTCGCGCCTGTAATCCCAGCACTTTGGGAGGCTGAGGTGGGTGGATCACCTGAGGTCAGGAGTTCAAGACCAGCCTGGCTAACGTGGTGAAACCTCATTTCTACTAAAAATACAAAAAATTAGCTGGGTGTGGTGGTGCGCACCTGTAATCCCAGCTACTCAGGAGGCTGAAACAGAAGAATTGCTTGAACCCGGGAGGTGGAGGTTGCAGTGGGTCGACATTGCGCCGTTGCACTCCAGCATAGGCAAGAAAAGTGAAACTCTGTCTCAAAAATAATAATGATAATACATTCTTAATAAAAATACTAACAAAGTGCTTTTTAAACTAGGTCAGTTGCTTCCAAAGTTTATAAGGAAAAATAAATGTAAATGAATGGTAAGGACAATTCTGGAAAAGGAGAGTAATGAGAAAGAAATACTAAACAAGCCAATAAAATATAAAGCTATGATAATTAATCCATTTGAATAAGACAGCATAGAGCATCCAGAAATGACCCAGATACATAAAGTGGCATTTCAAATCGATGGAGAAGGGAGGGTGTGGTAGCTCGTGCCTGTAATCCCAACACTGAGGCAGAGGTGGGAAAATTGCTTGAGGTCAGGAGTTTGAAACCCGTCTCTACAAAAATTTAAAAAATTAGCTAGGCATGATGTCACATGCCTGCAGTCCTACCTATTAATACTTGGGAGGCTGAGGTGGGAGAATTACTTGAGCCCAGGAGCTTGAGGGTGTAGTGAGCTATGATCACACCACTGCACTCCAGCCTGGGTGACAGAGTGAGATCCTGACTCTAAAAAATAAAAAGGAGCAATGGTAGGTTATCCAGAAGTGTGCTGTAGTATAGGGTAGCCCACTGGAAAAAATAAATTCAAATCCCTATCTCACAAGTTTTATTGAAAGAAATTTCACACAAGCAAAGATTTAAATCTAATAAATAAATGCAGCTATAAAACTATTACAAGAAAAGTGGATTTCATTTGATTTTACAATCTAGAATGGGGAAGCCCTTTTTTGACCTGGGTTTAGACAAATACAACTGATCTAGGCACAAATTTTGTAGTTTTAAGAGCAGCCTGTGGCCAAGCCATCTTTCCAATATGTTCTACATCAGGACACAGCAAGGAAACAGAGTGCTGAGAACTTCAGCACTCGTTAGGGAACTAGAGTCCTTGAAAAATGAAAGCAGCAAAAGCAAAAGCTTTCTGCACTTAAGCCTATAATAATTAGCTCAGGGCTGATGTTTCCTGGGACAGTTATTAACATAAGGTCTTCTGACGTTCCTCAAAAGAGCACTGACAACCTACTGGTTCTCTTTTTAGTTTCTCCCTGTACTGGCCTATTCATAATTTTAGTCCATAATAGGATGCCATTAAATTAAAACTTCATCAAGTTGACTAAGAAAGCAGGAGACTACATTATTGAGCTACTGGGAACTAACCATCGAGGCAAATATTCCCCCTAAGTCCAGATTGCATTTTACATCTGTGTTATTTTTAAGTGATCTGATTAAAAAAAAAAAAAAAAAAGACTGAAGTGTGGGAAAACTGACAGTCTGGCATGCTGAGTCTAGAGTGGGTGGTTTGGGAGTTTATATCAATTCCACCTCTTGACATTTATAGTAAATCATAACCAAATACACGCATAAAATTAACTATGAGGTGCTGTTTCCCTGGTGTTACTTATAATGACAAAAAATTGGAAATCACCTAAATAACACACTAGATAAATTGTCATACATCTAGTCAAGACAACATAGAGCAATTTAAAATGATGCCATTTATTAATATTTACTGGCTTGGAAATACCATGTTTTATTGTGATGTGGAAAGAAACATAAAAACATGTTCAAAACAGTTTATAAAATTTGATCACAGTTTGTAAAAAAAAAGAAAGAGTTGTATCTATATATGTAATATATTAGAAAATTCTGCAAAAGCACACATGAAAATGGATGTTTCATCACAGTGATTATCTCTGCTGGGATTGGCAGAAATAATTTTCTAGAAAGCATGATCTAACCATATGCCATCTACAAGAAACATACTCTAGATTCAAAGACATGAATAGGTTTAAAGTAAAAGATTTAAAGAAGGTATACCATGCAAACTGTGACCAAAAGAGCAAAAGTGGCTATGCTAGTATTAAACAAAATAAATTTGAAGACAAAAAAAAATGATATTAGAGAGAAAAGGGACATTTTATAATGAAAAACTGGAGATTCATTAGAAGATACAGCAATTATAAATATATATGCACATAATAATAGAACTCCAAAATCCATGAAGCAAAAACTGACAGAATTGAAGGAAGAAGTAGAAAATTCAACAACATTTGCTTAATATCCCATGTTTAATAATGGATAGAATAACTAGGCAGAAGATCATAAAGAACTAGAAGATCTGAACAACACTACAAACCAACGAGACCTAATAGTTACCTATAGAACAACAGCAGAATGCATTATGCAGAAGGCAGTCTGGCAGTTTCTCAGAAAATTAAGCATAGAGTTACTATATAAGCCAGCAATTCTGCTGCTTAGTATTCACCTAAGAGAATTGAAAACATGTTTACGTAAAAACTTGTACACAAATATTCATAGCAGCTTTATCCACAATAGTCAAAAAGTGGAAACAACCTAAATATCCATCAACAGATGGACACACAAAATGTGGCATATCCATACAATGGAATATTATTCAGCAATAAAAAGTAATGAAGTACTGATGTGTGTAACAACATGGATGAACCTTAAAAATACTATGCTAGGTGAAAGAAGCCAGGCCACATATTGTATGATTCCATTTACATGAAATATCCAGAATAGGAACATTCCCAGAGACGGAAGGTATTTTGATTAGTCGTAGCCAGGACCCAGGGGTTGGTGCAAAGTGGAAAATGACTGCTAATGGGCATGATGTTTCTTGTGGAGGTGATGAAAAATGTCTTAATATTAAATATTGGTAATGGTTGGACAACTCTGTGAATATACTAAAAACCACAGAATTGTTCACTATAAAAGGGCACATTTTGTGGTATACAAATAACATCTCAAAGCTGTGATAAAAAATAAATGGTGACAAATATAACAAAATCTTGACAATTGTTAAGTTAGGGTTTGGGGGGATATGAATGCTATTTTATTCCTTAAACTTCACTGTAACTTTTAACAATCTCTAACTTAAAAGAAAAGGGATCCTGAGATAATTTCGGGAAAAAAATAGATTATTCCCTCACCCCCTCTCACAGAGACAGTGGGCGCCCATTAATCAACATTCCACATGCTTCCCGATATTTCCCAGCCTCCTGGTGACTATGTTGGGCCCAGGTCACTAGTTCTGATCAATGAACTGTGAGTACAAGTGGAATTTGTCACTTCTAGAAAGCCAAAGCAATTGAAAGCTGCTGTGCTTCCTCCACCCTTCTTTTTTCCTGCTAAGAACTTGAAAACACCGGATGAGAGGGCGCTAGCAGCAGACGGAGGGCGTGTGGATCTCCCAGTCACTACATGGTTACCCCCTCCTCAACTTACATAGACTAGGCCTGGATGAGAAATCAACTTTTGTTGTGTGACGCCATTTCAGAGTTTATTTGTAACTACTGCCTAATCTAGGCTAGTCTAATTAATATATGCCCCACCACAGACAAAAATAAACAATAGATTAAACCATTTTGTGCAGGACTGTTTAAAAAAGGCTAGAAAAAAATTTAAACCAACCTAAAAAAATAACGTTTAAGATCCCAGTGTGGGGAAATAATTTTTAAGCACCAAAGCAATGAAAGTCACCACAAAGGAGAAACTGCACAGGTTAGGGTAGAAATAAAATAAAATTTTGGAACATTAAGAAAGCCACCATATACAAAATGACAGAAATGAGGGTAAATGTCATAATAAATGTGTTAGTGCGTTAAGGACCGTAATACTTAAACTATGAACTAGAAAAAAAAAATGGGCAGAGGATGTGAAAATATAAACAATCAATTTAACACATACCCAACATTTATTTGTGCCACTATTTACAGACACTGTGAGTAGTCTATGCACGTATCATTCTTCACCACAGTGATTCTATAAGGGATATACCACTATCATGTCCATTTAAAAAAGAGTAGTGAAGCAAGACTCAAAAATCACACAGCTAATAAGTGTATTTGAACTTGGTTCTCATCAAATGCCAAAGTTAGCCACTATCCTTCCACAGGAAAGCATGTGAGCTGATACTTAATAGTCCTAGCAATGCAAACAGTAATATAATGTTAAAGATCTAATACATAATTATAACCAGTATAGTGAGGGTATGGTGAGACATTCAATCACTTGCTCTTTGTTCATTCATAATTTTTGAGTATTCAGTAGTTATCGAAAATCTATTAGGGTCCAGGAACTTTCTAGGTCCTGGGGATATCAAGACAGACCCAAACCCCTGCCCTCCTGGAGCTGACCTACCCAGTTAGTATGAGATGTACAGAGGCATAATTATTCTGGGGTAATAAATATCAAGAGCCCTAAATATGTTCACGTACTTTAGTTCAGCAATTCCAGTCCTAGTAATTTATTCTACTCATCATATAGCTATCTATAATGGAAAAAAAGGTTGGAAAAGACATAGTCCTAAAAATAGAGATCATCAAATAATGTGTGGTACATTCACACAATGAAATATGTAGCCATTAAAAGTCATACTTTTTAAAAAAGAATGACAGAAAAATGCCCACAGCATAGTATGATGTGAAGAAGGCAAGACACCATACAGTATACAGGATGATTTGATTTTTATTATCTAGGTAGCTAGCTGTTAGTAAAACTGGAGAGATATACACTGAGATTTTAACAGTGATTGATGGTACTACAGGGTTTAAACATTTCCCAAAGTTTTCACAATGAACATGTATAACTTTTATAATGATGGTGGGGGTAATTAGAAAAAGATGTTTTCTACCTACCTGTTTCTTTTGTTTGTTTGTCTGTTTTTGTTTTTAAAGAAGCAGAGTCTTGCTGTCACCCAGGCTGGAGTGCAGTGGTGTGATCATATCTCACTGCAGCCTCAAACTCCTGGGCTCAAATAATCCTCCCATCTCAGCCTCCCAATTAGCTGGGATTATAGGAGGATGCTGCTGTGCCCAGCTAAGAAAAAAAAGTTTTCTAAAAAGTCTTCACCATCTTTCAAGAGCCAGCTCAAATGGAAAGAAAGATCCCTCCTTGTGTGCTGTTTTCTCCTCAGTCTGTACATTCTCCCAGGGCAGTTTCATCCAGCACTCCCCATCCTTCCCCCACCTCCAAGCAATCAATCAATCATGAAGTCCTATTGATTACCCTCCTCCCTTTCAATCCTCATCCATGGTCTTCACCCCTGCACAGTCTGCCTCCACCTCTCCCCCTAGGCTCTTGTTACTCTAAATGTTCTATCTCCTTGATTCCATTCTCCATCTTGTATCCAGAGAGATCAGAGAGATCTTTTATATATATATAAAAGATATATATATATCTACATTATATATATCTATATATCTATATATTATATATATATATTGAGATGGAGTCTCACTCTGTCTCCCAAGCTGGAGGACAGTGATATAATCTCAACTCACTGCAAACTCTGCCTCCTGGGCTCAAGTGATTCTCCTGCCTCAGCCTCCCAAGTGCCTGGGATTACAGGCACCTGCCACCACTCCTGGCTAATTTTTGTATTTTTAGTAAATACAGGGTTTTGCCATGTTGGCCAGGCTGGTCTCGAACTCCTGACCTCAGGTGATCTGCCCACCTCGGCCTCCCAAAGTGCTGACATTACAGGTGTGAGCCACTGTGCCTAGCCCAGAAAGATCTTTTTAAAAAAGAAATTGCTTGCCACTCCCTCAATTAAAACTCTTCAGTATTAGCCAGGTATGGTGGCTTGCACCTGCAGTCTCAGCCACTCAGGAGGCCGAGGCAGGGGAATCCCTTTTGAGCTGAGGAGTTCCAGGCTGCAGTGAGCTATGATTGTGCTCCTGCACTCCAGCCTGGGCCACAGAGAAAGGCCCCATCTCTAGAACAAAAAGCCAAAAAGTCTTCAGTGATTGTACATTGCCTTCAGGATAAGGTCAAACTCCCTGTACTAGTTCCAGTTCTCCCAGAAGCCGACCCTGGAATAAGAACTTGGGTGCTGGTGATTTACTTGGCTGGGAAGTACAGTGAGGGAGGGATGGGAGAAAGACAAAGCAGTTTGAGTAGGTTTTGCATCCTCAAACCCCAGTCCCCATTTTGGTCTCATTAGTGTGTGTGGCAAATATGCCTCCTTATTTCAGAGACCGAGACAAAACTAATGATTCTTAAAATCTAGTGTACATAAGAATCATCCAGAGAGCTGTTTTTAAAGTAGGATTTTTGGGTCCCTTGACAAGAATTCCAATTATTTGCAGACCTTCTCACCAAACTTTAAATGCAATTAATGGATCCTGTTTTCCTCAGGAACTCATAATTTGCAATGGCAACCTCCTTTAAAATGAAGCTAGCCCTCTGTGTAATGATTTAAAAGAGTAATAGTTGTTTTCTTTTTCTTTTTCTCTCTCTTTTTTTTTGATATGGATTCTTGCTTTGTCACCAGGCTGGAGTGCAGTGGCATGATCTCACCTCTGCCTCCCGGGTTCAAGCGATTCTCCTGCCTCCACCTCCTGAGTAGCTGGGACTACAGGTGTAAGCCAACACACCCAGATAATTTTTGTATTTTTAGTCCAGGTGGGGTTTCACTGTGTTGGACAGGATGGTCTCGATCTCTTGACCTCATCATCTGCCCGCTTCGGCCTCCCAAAGTGTTGGGATTACAGGTGTGAGCCACGGCGCCCGGACTGTTTTCACTCTGTCACCCAGGCTGGAGTGCAGTGGCATGATCTCTGCTCACTGCAACCTCCACCTCCCCTGCCTCCCGGGTTCAAACAATTCTCCAACCTCAGCCTCCCGAGTAGCTGGTATTACAGGTGACTGCCACCACACCCGGCTAATTTTTGTATTTTAGTAGAGACAGTGTTTCACCATGTTGGCCAGTCTGGTCTCAAAGTTCTGACCTCAGGTGATCTGCCCACCTGGGTCTCCCAAAGTGCTGGGATTACAGGTGTAAGCCACTGTGCCTTGCCTGTAATAGTTTTTTAATTCTTTGTATCTCTCTTCTCCCTCACAACACACACAAACACACACACACACACACACACCACTGCTTCTTTGGACTTGTTAGAAATAAGGAATGGGATCATTACTGAGCTATCTATATCTATCTCTTAGTGGTTTCCTTGACAACGCTAAAGTTTGGAAATTACCATTTGTAAGGATTTAAATTCTTAGACCAGGAACTGCCTTCTCCAGATGGTCTAAGGATGGAAGACAAAGGGTTTATTAAGGGTTTATTCTTCTAGCGTTTATTCATTCACTTCCTCATTTATTCACTGTGTTTCCCAAAAGCCACTTGTCACTGCATGTAATTGCCTTTTATTAGATAAGTAAAAAGTGATACATATAAGCACTTAGGACAGTGCCTGGTCGATAGTAAGCATCTGAGTTATCTATTACTCCTTTATTCCATTAATTCTAAAATACATCTTTTTCCAAATTTTAACATCTCCAAAATCAGGATGCAATTTGCAGTCGAAGGCACTTAGAATTGAAGAGATACTGTATTGTTTATTGTTGTTTTGCTCCACTTGGCTGGAGGTCTCCTAATGGCTGGGATTTCTTCCTCCTTACACCCCAGCTGCCGGCATGGTGTGGTTTGGGTGGAATGAACGAAAACATGGATGAAGGCTTTTCTGATACCACCCTCTCCAACACACAAACAGCACTCACTTTCCTTGGAACTGGTAAGGCTCATGGTTAGACATCTTTTCTGGCACTTCTTATATTCTACCTTGAACTATCGTTGAGTGCCCATGTCACCTTATACCAGTGTAACGAAGGCAGTGACCCTGTTCTATTTACCCAGGTATGAGCATTGCACAGTGCCTTCCACATCGGTGCCTCAATCAAAGTACTTTTGGTCCCAAGAAAACGCACAATGTCAGCTTCCTCGTGGTCTCTAGTCGGCTGGGCTGTGAGCTCTGGAAGGGCAGTGATCAGGTTCTTCTCATCTCTTGGTGTCCAGAGCTTTGTATATAGTAGGTGCTCAATAAGTACTGAATGAAGAACTTGTCCACACCCACCCTGCTTCACTCCCAGCCCAGTCTGACACAACTTCCCTCTCTAATGTAAGTCCATCATGAAGTGTGCAATGACACACGTGTTTCCAGAACAAACACAACAGCAGCAGCAGCACTTCTTCAAAATTCCTGACTGCAACAGAGTGGTGGGGAGGTAAAAAGGGGTCTGTGATTCATGGAGAAGTTTTCTCTGCTCAGAAAACTCTTGCTCTGGAGCAAGGACTACAGCTCTTAAAACTCCCAATGCCAAATTTAATCAGAATCCCTGGCAGTGAGACCCAGGGAACAGTATTTTTTGTTTTTATTCTCAACACACAGCCCATGTTGAGGTCTATTGTAACCCGCAACTCAGAAATTTGCTCTAAACAAATTCAATGTGGAGTGACTCTGGATTTTGTGAAGGATTCCTCACGGGAGGTCCTTGGAATGCAGAGCTCCCCAAGGGACCATGAGAACATTCACACCTTTCTCTACATCTCCTGAGGAGGGCAGGTGCACTGTCTGGGCCTGTGGCTGAGCTGGGGTTGCATAACTGTCAAGCCTGCCATAGATTTCTGGGCAAGACACTGGAGCACCTATGTCCTCTCTCTCCACTCCTAGCTCTGACCTCAAGCAAGTCAGTCCCTCTCTGTGGGACTCAATTTCCTTCCTTGCACAAAAAGATTGCTCTAATGTCCTACAGCTCAAAAGTTTTATAATTCACTCTAGCCTTTCAGGTGTTAACAGGTGTTGTTATAGTTGTCTATACCAAAAATTTTTAAAAATCTTTTAGGCCGGGCACGGTGGCTCAAGCCTGTAATCCCAGCACTTTGGGAGGCCGAGACGGGCGGATCACGAGGTCAGGAGATCGAGACCATCCTG
>NW_012112808.1:215342-239801 GCF_000951035.1 Colobus angolensis palliatus | reverse complement strand
TTTTGAGACAGAGTCTTGCTCTGTTGCCCAGGCTAGAGTGCAGTGGCGTGATTTCAGCTCACTGCAACCTCCGCCTCCTAGGTTCAAGCGATTCTCCTGCCTTAGCCTCCTGAGTAGCTGCAATTACAGGTGTGTGCCACCATCTCAGACTTCCAAAGTCCTGGGATTACAAGCATGAGCCACTGTGCCAGGCCCATCTTCCCTCTGTTACAGAAGAGGAAGCTGAGGTAAAGTAACTTGTCCGAGACCATATAGTCAGTACTTAACCATTGCACTGACTGCCTTGGGAAAGTTTATAAACAATTTTGCAGGTGAACAGATTCTGATAACTGAATGTAGATTTTTCGAGAATTATTCAAATTATTTAACAAGCCTGTACAATGCCTAGCATTGTGCTGGGACTGAGTAATCCCAGCACTTTGGGGGGCTGAGGTGGGCAGATCACGAGGTCAGTGTCAGGCCTCTGAGCCCAAGGTAAGCCATCGCATCCCCTGTGACTTGCACGTATACGCCCAGATGGCCTGAAGTAACTGAAGAATCACAAAAGAAGTGAAAATGCCCTGCCCCACCTTAACCAATGACATTCCACCACAAAAGAAGTGAAAATGGCCGGTCCTGCCTTAAGTGATGACATGACCTTGTGAAAGTTCTTTTCCTGGCTCAAAGAGCTCCCCCACTGAGCACCTTGTGACCCCTACTCCTGCCCACCAGAGAACAACCCCCCTTTGACTGTAATTTTCCTTTACCTACCCAAATCCTATAAAACGGCCCCCCTTATCTCCCTTTGCTGACTCTCTTTTCGCACTCAGCCCGCCTGCACCCAGGTGATTAAAAAGCTTTATTGCTCGCACAAAGTCTGTTTGGTGGTCTCTTCACACGGACGCGCATGACAGTCAGGAGATCGAGACCACGGTGAAACCCCACCTCCACTAAAAATGCAAAAAATTGAGGGGGGTGCGGTGGTGGGCGCCTGTGGTCCCAGCTACTCGGAGGCTGAGGCAGGAGAATGGCTTGAACCCAGGAGGTGGAGCTTGCAGTGAGCCAAGATCACACCACTGCACTCCAGCCTGGGCGACCGAGCGAGAATGTCTCAAAAAAAAAAAAAAAAAAAAAGGTCTTGCATGATGCTACTTGATCAAAGGGTTACTGGACTATTAAGTCTGGACGATGTCCTACAGTTTACCCTGCTTTGGGAGATTCAGAATTACTTTAAAGGTTCCGAGAAGCCTTACAGGAAAGATATCCACGTGCTTACCTCAGCTTCACTAACCACATTTACTTCTGGAAATTCTTCTCTCCATCTCCTCTGCTCCACCTCTGCTTCCTTTTGTAACACCTATAAATATAAGAGTTATTGTACCAAGCACTTAAGGCATCTAATGAGCTTGGCTTCCTAAGCCTAAGAAGCGTGATGCTTATTATCTGCTAAGTGTTATACTGATGCTTTGAAGAACGGCTCTCATTTCACAGCAGCTGAGTAACTTAAAGGTATGCCAGTTACTGGTAGAAAGGGGATCCATTGGGAGGGTGTGACTTCAGAACTCATGCTAATCCTAGCCACTACTCCACTGGGCCACCCTATATCTAACAACAGCTGAACATCTTGCCTGGATGGGAATCTACCCTGCCCCATAACATAATGCCGTCAGCTGTGCTGCAGGCCCTGCTTTGGCCTCACATCATGGTTCTAGTCTTGCTCTCTAAAGCCAGGCCCTTCCCTGTCTCCCAGTCCCAGCAATTGTATTTCTGCCCCATCATTCACATGCATGTCTCTTTTTCCTTGGTACCCAGATCCCTGAGATAGGAGTCTAGCTTTGAATCTCAGTTGAGTGGTTGATCCTTAGAAGCTGCAGCTGAATGTGCCTGATGCTAACTGCCTGTCCTTCCCGTCTCCTGCTGTGCTGTGCTCACAGGGCTCATAGTGACTCTATCTGGGCTTTCCCTGTGGCTGTTGGAACCCTGGTTATTGTAGTGCCAATGCTCGAGGAAGCTAAACAGTTAGCTGAAGAGGCAGAATTCATGAACAGGAAACAATGTACAAAGTGCTAAAGGAAATGGAACTAACAAAAGTTGAAGATGGCCTGGGACGAAAAAGAAAAATAAACTTGCGCTGGATATGAAGGATGACTGATCTTCCAGTAAAGGGACCCAGTAGAAGAGTTTGGAGTGCAGGCAGTTCTGCGGGGACAAGGATTCAAGAACAGGGCTGAGCATGTGTTGGAGACAGTGGGTGGAATCACCTGACTGGTTCTAATATGCTGGCTGGAGTGTACAAGAGTATGGTGGAACGGAGGATATGAAGAAAGGCTGGGAGCTCACAGAAGGTTTCCACTTCCAAAGAAGGCAGCATACCACAATAATTAATTGTACTGTTTCCTTCATATACAAGACTGAAGTCAAAACTGGCTCTGTCACTTATGTGACCTTGGAGAAGTCACAACCTAAGCCTGTTTCCTCATCTGACAAATGGGGACAATAGTACTAATATCTATCTCATAGGGAACTGAGGATGCAATGTGAATTGAGAATGGATATCTAAGGCTTAGCACATTGCCTGGTGAGAGCATAGTACAGAGAGCCTTCGAGAGGGCTTTACCAATCCATAACAACTGTGTACAGGTTAAAAGCAGCTTCCTTTGTGGAGAACCATGAGTGTCCAGTTGGCTCCTCAGGAAATTACACGGACAACCTGACTTGGTTAGACTGTAGTACTTTCGTACCTGTTTCTTTACTTGGTCCTCCAGACTGCTGCCACCTGAAGCCTGAGCATTTCCTGTTCTGCAGCCGGGACTTGTCACCTAGACAAGTAACTGGGAACTTTATGCAAAACGAAGGGACACTTCCCAAATGCTGAATGCTTGGTGCCTGTGAGAAAATGTCATCTTCTATGGAAAATATAGAAGGCTATCCATGCTGGATATATAAGGGTCTGGGGCCCTCCTTTGTGACCCAGAAACTTAAAATGAAAATGCATTCTTTGGCGGGGCACAGTGGCTCATGCCTGTAATCCCAGCACTTTGGGAGGCCGAGGCGGGCAGATCACCTGAGGTCAGGAATTCGAAACCAGCCTGGCCAACATGATGAAACGCTGTATCTACTAAAAATACAAAAATTAGCTAGGTGTGGTGGTGCAGGCCTGTAATCCCAGCTACTTGGGAGGCTGAGGTGGGAGAATCACTTGAATCTGGGAGGTGGAGGTTGCAGTGAGCTGAGATGGCACCACTGCACTCCAGCCTGGGCGAGAGAGCCAGACTCCATCTCAAACAACAAAATGCATTATTGAGCTGGGCATCATGGTACATGCCTGTAAGCCTAGCTCCTTGGGAGGCTGAGGCAGAATTGCTTAAGCCCAGGAGTAAAAACAAAAAACCCAGCATTCTCACTCACTTTTTAAAGATTAGGGGACCCAAGGTAAACCATGCTGTGCTTCCTGCTGAAGTCCTATCCTCAGGTGAAGTCAAAGTTCACTTTGAAGGGAAAAGAAGTCCCCAAAGGTCAACAGAGAGTCTGAGAAACTATAAAGATGGGAGGGCTTCCTGTCCACTTTGCCTTGGGACCCAGGTTCTGGGGTCAAGCTGAAAAGCTCCTCTGAGATCATCCTGTCCAATGGCTTACAACCATTTCCCACCTCTGACATGAGCTCCCTGTGGCTGTGACTCAACTACGGAGAGAAAGGTGGAAGTGTTGTTTGAAAAAGCCCTTCAGGAACATGAAAGGCAGGCTTGTACCCTCCTTTGAGACTCACCAATTAGCAAACCTGTAATCTTACAGCTGAAGAGCTTGAGGTCAGAGAGATGGAGTCTGCCCCAGCATTAGGAACAAACAGGGCCAGCACTAAACTCAGACCACCTGACTCCCAGTCCCTGACCCTTCCTCGACTTTCATAGTCTTTTATGGCAAAGACTGGCAATTCTTCCTTTGGAATTCTCTCCCCAATCTCCCACTCACAATATGAGCACAAACACTCCTAATAGTACACCTGGTAAGTGCTCCTGATATTCTACCACCAGACCTGTTCTCACAGAACTAGCAACAGGCATCCTGGCCGCACATGTGAGATTCCTGAATGAAGAGTCTAGACACTGGCTGGGTTACAATGGCCACTTTCAAAGTGCAGGCAATTTACTTTTGCCTGGTTTTAGCAGTGGCTAACAATGCAGGATCAAGTCTGGCTTTAGAGAGCCCCTGCTATTTCCACATCCTTGTACTCATTTGTGAGCCTGATAACAAGTATGCAGTGTCAACAGTCCATCCTAATGAGCTGTTGCAACTCAACAGCTAGGGCAGAAGGGGACTGGCTGAGGAATCTGTGTGCAGTTGTGTAGCTCACTGAATTCTCATGGTCACTCTTCCCAAATTCTCAGGTTTCATTTGAAAATTAGCCCATCGAGGCTCCCAAAAAATTTATCCTAATATTCCCAGGAAATAAAATTTGAGGCCTACTAAACTTAACTTGGGAAGTTAGTTCAAGATATCACGGAATCAAACCTCCAGGCAAGAGCATTTTAGGTCTGGTGTTCTCTGAGAACAAAAGTAATAGTTTACATTAACTTTACCTAATTGTAAATAAGCGGCCTATGTTTTATACTTAAAAGTAACAACCCTAGGACGGGCGCAGTGGCTCAAGCCTGCAATCCCAGCACTTTGGGAGGCTGAGACGGGCGGATCACGAGGTCAGGAGATCGAGACCATCCTGGCTAACATGGTGAAACCCCGTCTCTACTAAAAAAATACAAAAAACTAGCCGGGCGAGGTGGCGGGCGCCTGTAGTCCCAGCTACTCGGGAGGCTGAGGCAGGAGAATGGCGTGAACCCGGGAGGTGGAACTTGCAGTGAGCTGAGATCCGGCCACTGCACTCCAGCCTGGGCGACAGAGCGAGACTCTGTCTCAAAAAAAAAAAAAAAAAAAAAAAAAAAAAAAGTAACAACCCAGAATACCTTGCCCACCCTAATATACTTCCTGAAGAGAGTATATAGCGTATCAGTTATCTATTGCTGTGTAGCAAATTAAACACAGTTGCTTAAACCACAAACATTGATCATCTCAGTTTCTGTAGGTAGGATATTTGAGTGGGTTAGCTAGGTGGTTCTGGCTCAGGGCCTCTTATGAGGTTGTGCTCAAAGCATTGGCTGGGACCACAGTCATCTGAAGTTTGACTGGGCCTGGAGAATTGCTTCCAAGATGGCTCCTTCACATGGCTTTTGGCTGGAGGCCTCTGCTTCTCATTTCTAAGTCTTCTCCATGGAGTTGAGTGGCCTTACAATATGGCTGCTGGCTTTCCCCAGAGTGAATGATCCAACAGAGAGTAAGGAGGATGCAATGCCTTTTATTATCTAGTCTCAGAAGCGACATACCATCCATTTGTTGGAAGGGAATCACTAAACTCAGCCTGTACTTAGGGGGATTGAAGTGTCCTGTCTTAAAGAGAAGCATGTCAAAAATTTGTGGATAGGTTTTAAAACCACCACAGATGGCAAAGCATTATTTCCTTATTTGTTAACAATAACTTACTAGTGCTCACCCTACCCTCTAATATTTTCAGATTAATGCTTTTCAAACCAGCATGGTAAAGTATCTGTCATGTATTCAGGTAGAGAATTAAAATATACCAATATCTGAAAAGGCAAGTCTGCTTATGATAAATTTCCTGAAGATTAATTTCACATCATTAACCACAACCCCTCCCCCAAAAAGCTCAAAATATTTCTTAAGCAAGAGAGGCTAATGGTGACTTACAAAGGAACAGAATAATCATAACTGCATTAACTATCTTTCTTTTTGCCAAATATCTACTAATGTTCACTTCTTTCCTTCACAGAAGCCAATCCATGGTAAAATACTTTTATTCCATTCCTACTTAAGGAATACATAATCAATATAAAAATTGTACATCTTTTTTTTTTTGAGACGAGGGTCTTGCTGTTGCCCAGGCTGGAGTGCAGTGGTGTGACAGCTTGTTGCAGCCTTGACCTCCTGGGCTCAAGCAATACTCCCACACCTCAGCCTTCTGAGTAGCTAGGACCACAGTCATGTGCCACCATGCCTGGCTAATTTTTTTTTTATTTGTAGAGACAGGGTTTCATCACGTTGCCCAAGCTGGTCTCAAACTCCTGGGCTCAAACAATCCTCCCGCCTCAGTTTCCCAAAGTGTTGAGATCACAGGCGTAAGCCACTGCGCCTGGCCAAAAAACTGTACGTCTTCAATGCGGGTCATACTGTACTGTAATTGTTTCCACCTAGTGGATGAAAATGGTACTAAGAGTTTGAAAAATATACAAAACTTCCCTCACAGGTACTTCATGACTTACACATTTCTGTAATTTCTTACAATCATATCACATACTTGATGTATATAGGTAGCTTATTATCTCAATAAATCCTACAAATTCTTCCTGTAAAGCAAAAACTCTTTGTTTGCCACCTTTGGAATTCTCCAGGCCAACAACCTGGAATATTGCTTAAGAACCAGGAAATAAGCCAGTCTCCTGGCAGCCAACAGGTGTCACAGTGTGCACATACTAGAGCCCTGTCAGACTGACAACTATAAAAGCAGAGAATAGTTGGATGCCTGGCACATGAAACTCAGTGAAGACCTGTTAAAGGAACCAATAAAGCTCATGCATTTTATTCCAAAGGACTTCCTTTGGAAAAAAAAAGAACCTAGTTCCTTTTCCCTACCTTAATACACAAGTCCTAGAAATCTTTCAGTATGAATTCTAATCTTATAGCAAAACAGAAGAAATGACTCAAGAAAGTTCATTTTGGTCAAGGTGTTGAAATTGACAACTGACAGCAAATAAGAAAAGTGCTGGAAAATACACAAAACCAACCACAGCATTCTTGGGGCTAGTCTGGGAACAAGCAATACATTACAATTTGAGTTTATGATAATAACTGTGGGGTTATCAAGAAATGATTATTGGTCGGGCACGGTGGCTCACGCCTGTAATCCCAGCACTTTGGGAGGCCAAGATGGGCGGATCACGAGGTCAAGAGATCGAGACCATGCTGGCCAACATGGTGAAACCCTGTCTCTACTAAAAATACAAAAATTAGCCGGCGCGGTGGCGCGCACCTGTAATCCCAGCTACTTGGGAAGCTGAGGCAGCAGAATTGCTTGAACCCGGCAGGCAGAGGTTGTAGTGAGCCAAGATCATGCCACTGTACTCCAGCCTGGAAACATATTGAGAAACCGTCTCAAAAAAAAAAAAGAAATGATTATCATATACCATTTAAGAATGTAACATATTTTTGAAAAATGTTTAATAAACACTTTTTAAGCTTCATTGCTTAAAAGGATGGGCTCTTAATCATTTGGAAAATGTGGTTATTCAGAACAGTTTCCTGAGGGCTCTGAACAATAAAAGCTTAATAGCATACTTTGAGCAGATTTCAACTAAAAAAATAATTTCACTAGTGTTATACACACTAAAATAAATGTTTTCAGTACAGTCACTCACATTAAACAATAAGGGTCCTCAATTAGCTGTGTTTTCTTTCCTTAATTTTTTTAAACAAATGAAGTTTTTTATGCGATAGCCAGGGTAGAGTAATCCTTAGCTCCACCCACCATCCACATATAACTCCATTGACATTAAATAAGCAAAAGTAATATTCTTGCTTGGAAAATTCAAAATTTACAGGAAGTTTAAAAAGTGAAATGTACAAGTCTCCCTCCTAGTTTCTATATCCCCAACAGACATTCAAACAGAACGACACAGACACACCCAGTCCCTCAGTCTCCTTCCTCAGCAACCGCCACTTAACACTTTGAGACGTGTTCTTCAAAAACAAGTATTAATGCACATAAACACATGTCCTTTTGGAAATGCAGACTCCTGGAATTTACCCATTCCCCCATCATCAGTTTGCACTTTAAAACACAGGGTTTTTGGTGGATTTTTCTTAAGATGAGGTCTCCTCTTTTGCCCAGGCTGGAGTGCCATGGCACAGATAGCTCACTGCAGCCTTGAACTCCTAGGCTCAAGTGATCTTCCTGCCTCAGCTTCCCAAGCAGTTGGGACTACAGGCATGCACCGTTGCACCCGGCTAGCACAGAATTTTTTGTTTTTTGTTGTTGTTCTCTGTCTTCAAGTTCTGAAAATTAAGCTAAAAAAAAAAAAAAAACCCAAAAAACAAAACACCAAATTCTACTTCACAGGTTTACTTTGTGTTAAAATAAAACAAAAAAGCTACCAAGAGTATCCCAGTTTCAAATATCGATGATTTTTCCAACTGAAGAGAAAAATGATTTCTTTTTCTCCTACAAATCTTGGATTTTAACTATAACTTAGTCTTTCAAAGGGCAAGTCTGTCATATAATATTAGTTCAAAATTTAACTGAATATCTACTATGTACAAAGCACCATGTGCTATGTACAGGCTAAGACACAGCCCTGACACATGGAGAGCTTGCTGCTAATACCATAAAGGAGGGAAGGAAGGCAGAAGAGAGAGAGACTGAGAGGAGACAGAAGGAAATGCTATCATAGATCACTAAAGGCTGAAGATGAGGCTGGGGCAGTGCCCAGGTTAAATGGAAAAGACAGCAAAACAGCTAATTGGAAACAACACACCTAGCGCTCACTCCTGCTTGCTTCTCAGCCTTCTCCCTGCTTCCTCTACATTCTTCCCACCTATCCTAAGCTGTCTGAGCTTGATTATCTCCAAATGATTTTGAACCCTCCTCAACAACAACAGGACTGTGAACTTAGATTAGGACAATAGTGCTTAAGCGCTGAAATTACAAAGGAAAGCCTAACAATAAACTGATGACTGTGCAGAGACTTTTACATGTGATTCTGCTTCTATAATTCTTTAAAATGTTTTCTTCTTCCCTAAGGTAGGGTGGGGTGTAAAACCATGGTGGTCCCACCCACACCATGAAGGTAAAAAAGAAACAAGGTTAAATTCAGATGCTTTAAAAAGAGCTGAGGAGGGATTTAATAAAGATACATGCTCTTCTAAACTCTAAAACCACATAACTCTGGAGAAGGTGTATATTCATCTGTTCCTCTTCAAGGCAAAGAAAACAGTATGACAAATACAACTTTGGCTTAAGTACCTTACAATAGTAATTATAAAAAGTCTATGTTTTTCAATCTAAATGAGCCAGAACTCTAAAGAACCGACTAACTTGTTCCTCCTCTCATCGCCATGGCTGTGGTCCTTTCGCAGAAGTAACAAAAGATCAAAGCAGGAGAAAAAGGTACAAAAGGTCAGCATGAGTAATATTTTCCCAGGCATTTACATATGTGAACATTATTTGCAAATATTTTAGGGAAATATTTTCTTTGCTTTTAGGCTCAATCTGCAAAGACACTTAGCAGTATCCTTATGAAAACAGAAACAATATGAAACTGAAATGGTTACTCTAGATGTGATATCAGGTTTTCCTAATTATATGAAAAGTCTATTAGTAAATAGCTTAGAGTGCTTCTAGCTTCAAAATGTAATAATTTTAGATGTGAAAGCTATCCATTTCTGATGAAAATTCTGGACAACATTAACACTGAATAAATATTTATTGTGATTTTTTCTCCTGTGGCATAAGGGTGTTTATTTTTCCTAGTTCTCCAAATGACACAGTTGCAGAACCTCTTTCAGCTGGTTTTGCCTGAAAATAATAA
This sequence comes from Colobus angolensis palliatus, assembly GCF_000951035.1. Classification (NCBI taxonomy): domain Eukaryota; kingdom Metazoa; phylum Chordata; class Mammalia; order Primates; family Cercopithecidae; genus Colobus; species Colobus angolensis. The sequence continues at coordinate 230,172 of NW_012112808.1, read as the reverse complement.
AGATTAAAGATATTAGAAATAGATAGATAATACACAGTCCCAATTAAAGTCATTAATGCTGTCTTATATTACCCCTTCCCCCTAGTTAGTAAACAATAATCTGAACATGAACCCACTAAGAAAAGTGATCCACCTTAATAATGTTACCTGTGACTCATGATATTTCCATCCTATCATGTAATAGATCTGATATGTGGCAGGTACTGAACCATCCTCATTTCTGTACATTTCTAAAAAGACAATAATGGTTAAAGCCTGAAAAAATGCAAGTAGGAAAAAATTTCTCCTCAATAAAGGTCATGTTTTTCAAAAAGAAATGGGTACAGGATATTCGTAAGATTCTGAGAACAACTTACACGAAAAATTATTAATACTGAGGGTAAGGAAATCGTAAATGCTGTCTGGAAAAAGCCACAGGATCTGTGTTTTAAAAGGAAGGACATGAAGTCTGAGGGAGCCTTAATGGGAATGGAAAATACATTGGCAACATGAAAGGAATCAACATGATACAGCACAAGTGCCATGGTAAGGCAGGTGAAAGAGTGGTCATCCCTTACCTCTGTACACGGCCGCAGCTGCCAGCATTGTGTCTCGATGCAGCAGGGCTTTTCTATTCCAAGAACAGTTACTCTCACCCATACCTACAAATACACTACAGGTAGTCTGAGATAATACAGCAAACGCCCTGAACAGCTCAACACCACAGACTTAATCCCATCTCATCTACCTGTCCTCATTCTCTAAGGGTCATGTAAACCTAAATCTCATTTCACTTTCAGATTATAGCCAGGCTTCTTAGTGACTCCAAAGCGAAACTACTTGAAACTTTTTGAATATTAAGACAGGCAAGTGACATTTCAGGAGGCAGCCCCACAATGCTTTACTTGCCAGCAATGGTCTAAAGTAAGCCTGCTGGGCAAAACCCAGGTGACTGCCACCCCAGGTGAGTTGTCAGTAGTTGGCGAGAACTTTACCAAGGATGTCACATCTCATGCTCCTTTCAGCCGCTCTTTGGAGGAAGACAGGTCAGTGCCACAATGCCTCACTCCTAAGCCACAATGTAAGTTAAGTATGATTGTGAAACTTGGAAGATGGCTTTGAAACTCATTAGATAGTTACCAAAGCTACTATGTGTTCTCAGATTTACAATATTTTACTAATTTTTACTAATCTCACATTAGGAAATAATTATGTGCATTCTTTTAGAGGCACTTCTCTTAATGTTTTAAAAGTTTTAGACTTCTTTCCTTCAAGTTGATGGTGAAAAACTAGGTTAAGCATTATCCTAATGTTCATTTAAGATTAATGTTGTATATTTGATTTTTCTTTATACAAATACTTAAATTTACTCTGAGCACATAAGCCATTCTACAAAAAGAATTTCAGAAATAAAAATCCTTCATGTGTTCTCTATATTAAACTTTACTACATGATCAAATGTTATCTTAGTTTTTTTTTCTACTTTCACTAATCAAGAAATGAATAAACTTACCAATATCAGTATTCTTTCAGTTTAAAAATAATAATCTACCACATTTTCAATGGTCTTATTAAAAACAATCAACAAATTAGCTGCACCTAAACCTTCTTCTTCTCTTTAATCTCGAAAGATTTCTACTATTCCCTAAAATAATGAATCTCTGCTACTAAAATCCTGTAAGTGCAACAGCCCCAATTCATGAAGAACGACAGACACAAACTAGTAGGTTAATTATCATCAAGAAAAAAGTGGACCATATTCTTGGTGTCATGAAGCAGCTGGATGACCTCGTGACAATCATCTGTGGTCTTCAAAGCCACCAGACTAGATGCTCCTTAAAGGCTTCTAGTTCTCACATTTTAACCATATCAAGTGACCAGAGGTAAACTGGGTCTCACATTGGAAGAGTCTGTTGCTCAGGTACGGTGCTTTCATTTTTGCTCAACTTCTTGCTGCTATGGCTTAATTATGCATTAGTTACGGACAACACCAGTAGAAAAGATAAACATGTGATGCACTATAAATTCTAAAATGCCTTCTAAACAATCAGTATTAGGATGTACTAATTAAGATTAGTAGATATAACACTCTCTGAAGGTCTGACCTACATCAGCCATACAGAAATTCAAGAGCACTACTGCAGAGCACAGGGGGTAATGATGCAGCACTCCAACCTTCCCTCACAAGCCACTCACACTGCCACACTGAACCTCCCTTCTTGCAGAAGCAGTGTGAGGTGGTGGAAAGAGTGGACTTTGGGATCACACTCCCAGTTTTAACTCTTACGTAACTGGGGGCAAAGTCATTCAACCTCTATTGAATTCCAGTTTTGTCACCTATAAAAGAGTAACACCTCCTAATGCATCATGGGGGACCTCTACTGAAGACCACCCAGGGAAAAACTGAAACTTTGGGACTTCCAACTCGCCCTGGGCTTTGAGATAACAGAAAAATCTGGCTAGCAGGTTAACTGTTTAAGACTCTCACAGTGTTTTTAAGGTGAAGTTCAACTGCTTATTAAAAATAAACCTAATTTATTATGGTTTACTAAAAACAATACTGAGTATTGTTTAAAAAAATAACTGAACTTACCTTAAGACCACTGTGAAAGCCTTGAAAATTTCTCACGCATTCGTCAGCTGATATGCAGCTTGTTTTGTAAAATTAGGTCAACATTCTGGACTTTTCTTCTGTGAATTAATAATAGCAGCTTCAATGAGACACACCACAACCATTAAGAAAAAATATATACCACAAATGTAAAATACCAGAAACAAATTTGGAAGCAACACGATTTTCCAGTCAGCAGAAGAGCACACCTGAAAGTCTCCCATGGTCTCCCTGCCTCCATCACTGCCTGACTATGCTTCTTCCCATCTCATCTGCCTCTGACTTTTTCCATGGGAGAATGGCTAAGATTTCAGCATACAAATCAGGCTGCTCAACTAGGTTTAAATCATGGCTCTACCACTCACTAATTATTATCATCTGGAACAAGTTACTTAACTTCTGTCTATGCCTGCGTTTCCTCATACATTAAAAAAAAAAAAACAGATTAACCATGTTAGCTCTAGTCTTCCCTTCCTCATAAACTATGCCTCATAAACAACGCTGGAAGGTGACCTTTCTAACACACACAAATCTGTCTCATTTTCTCTACTCTATGCAAAATTCTTCCAAGACATTACAATGTTAATCTGAAAAAATTGTAGAAACTTCTGATCCTATATCATTTCCCATCATCTCCCCATTCTACATACTCAAGGAATACTGGATTATGGTACCATTCCTTAATCAGGAGAGTGAAGGATGTGCATATCCTATTCTACCTCCATGTGGATGCAATGTTAGCTCTCTTAAACCTCAACCCACCTTTCATTCTCCGGGCAAACTCATTTTTGCTTAGGTGCTGCCTCTTTTGCAAAAGCATTCCTGACTCCCTAAGCAGATTTAGGGCCTTTTCCTCCTGTGTTTCTCCTTGTACTTTATTATAAATGATTTCATTTTCAGTTGAATGTATGAGTCTGTCTCTATCTTTGTGTGTTTCTTCTTCCCTACTACAATATAAGCTCCCTGAGATCAGGAACTATGTATTTCCACCATTGGCTCAGCGGTTGGCACATGGGTAGATGATCAATAAACGGTAAGCGAAGGTATATAAAACCAACCTGTTAATGATTGTATCTATTTTATTAAATATCATTTTATAAGTTTAAATAATTCCTCTTAATATTCCTAAGGATAAGATGTATCAAAAACTAAGACATCTGATTTCTGTAACAGATGTTACAGTTAAAAAAAAAGAGAAGCACTAGGAAAGCATCTGAAAGTATTAGGCCATAGTTCCTGAAAATATATGGTCTATTTAAAACCTTTAGGAGACTCACACCTGTAGTCCCAGCACTTTGGGAGGCCAAGATGGGTGGATCAGCTGAGGTCAGGTGTTTGAGACCAGCCTGGCCAACATGGTGGAACCCAGTCTCTACTAAAAATACAAAAATTAGCCAGGCGTGGTGGCATATGCCTGTAATACCAGCTACTTGGGAGGCTGAAGCAGGAGAATTACTTGAACCCAGGAGGCAGAGGTTGCATGAGCCAAGATCGTGCCGCTGCACTCTAGCCTAGGTGACAGAGTGAGACTCCATCTGAAAAAACAAACGAAATCTTTAGGAAAAGAGGGGGTTATCAATTTGGAAGGAGCACAAAGCGACCTTCTGGGAGACTGAAAATGTTCAATATTTTGGTCAGGATGGTGGTTAAAACACAAGCAGCTGTATAAGATTAATACATTTCGCTGAATACACATGTTAATCTGAATTTAAAGAACCACATACATATCAAATATGCAGTATAGGACTCTGAATTCAAATTGTAACTACAGATTCAGTGTGACCATGGACAAGATACTTAACTTCTTGATGCCTCAATTTTCTCATAGGTAAAATTAGGGTATTAGAAAAACCTCAGAGAATTGCACTGAGCACAGAGTTAAGTGGTGTACATATGTTGAAATCAGAGGGAAGTAACCTTTTCCAATGGATAGGTCTAATTTCTAGTATTTTTCTCTTTTCTTTCTTGAAATGAATCATGAACACAGACTCTATAGCAGAACAAAAATAAATGCTGTATTTGAATAATATTTTTATCATTAGAGCTCAGGTGATAAATCATCAGCCCACCATCATTTCTCAACCCTTTGGATAAGGTGGCTCCTTGATTACATCAGGTAAGTCCTTGGGATAGTGCTGGGGAAGGGGTGTGTGTGGCTTATTACTGATCCTCTGTCATCTTGGCCATGCATGCTATTGGCTGCCAATCTCTCTATTAATGAATGAAAACTGACGACAATGGTTAAGATTTCAGTTACACATCTTTCCGTTTGCAGAGTGACAGACGCTCCACACTCAGAGGAGGCTGCATGATAGGTAAAATGAACCTTGTTACGGAAGGGCAACTACAAGAAGGAACAGGGTCAGTTCAGACAGTGCCAGGGCACAGTCAAGAAGCATGAGTTTGGCAGCTAATTCTGCCACTTGACAGGCAACTGTTCTCTTTGGCCCTAATTCTTCTCACTCGTAACTTAAGGAAGCAAGTACAACAACGCTCACAAAAGACTATAAATCTGTAAGTAAAGACTAGATACTTATTTGTATAATCCTCTTTCTTTAAATCATCTTACAATTTTTCAGGATCCAGAAGAAGGCTCCCCTAGGTAAGTGTAGTTCTGGATTCACAGAATATACCTTTAACCTCTCTAGCTTCCCCCATTCATCGAAACTATTTTTGAGTTAGTCTGTATATATAAAATAACCACCTCACAAATTCCCACAAAGGAGACAAGTTGAAGCTCTCTTTTGAGGAAACTGCTTCTCTAGCATCCCTTTCAAGTGACTGAGTTTATTTTTGCATCTCTAACCTCTTTCAGAGTTTGGTCTATGTCTTTCTTACTCCTTGAAGCCTTTTCCAGGCCATTACTTCTCTACCCCATTAAACACCTTCACCCTGCTGAGGCCCCACACCATAAGGCTGTAATCTTCTCCTGACTCCTGCTTGCTGTCTGACATCAGGTTAGTCACTCCCCTCATTCACTGAAAGGTTTGGCACTTGGCTCAGTTTTCCTCTACACTCCCTGTACTGCCACCATCCTGGGTGACTTCATGTTAATAATCAGCAAGTTAAGATTTTAAAATCTCATCTCTAATCAACCACTCCATTACGCCACCTCTGCCTTGATACCCGAGACATGTCCCAAACTAAGTTATCATTTGTAACTGCTTTACTTCCAAAATCATCAAATATCTCATTTTCTGACCATATCCTCCTGTCCCTCCAGTGTGTGCAGGAACTCCAACCATGTCCATTCCCTGACCACCTTGGAATCACCTGTGCACAGCTCTTCTTCTTCTTCCCAATTTATCAGCTCACTCTTTTTTGTTCCCACTTCCCTTTTCTTCCAGCTAAGAATCTTTAACCTATTATTTCAATTATACTCCTAGAATTATCTTTTACCTTTGTTGCAAAACCCCAACCCAAACTAATTCAACTACCTGATTTTTGTGCCTTGTCCTGAGCTACCACCTACTGTTGATGGTCAGTTCACCTTCTCATTCCCTATAATGACTATTTCAAATGGTTCCATTCACTTCTCAAAACTCTGACTCTTTCATTCTTAGCATATATTACTTCCTGTTTGACCAAAAAAAAAAAAGATCCACAAGATGGGAACTTCTTGCTTTCAAACATAAACACCTACACATCCTTTGGTGCTATCTGTTCTCCCTTCCTGCTATCTGCTATAACTCTGCCTCTCCCCTTAGCAAGATCAACCCCTCCACTGGCCCTTGTATTGCACCCTTCCCACCTTCTCAGACACCTGTCATCATCAATTATCTTTTCCCTCTCTTCTAGAGTCACCTCTTCCAGGAAAGCACTTAGATTCTTCTAGTCAGCAGTTAAATAAATTCAAGTTTTAGAAAAAAAAAAAAACTCATCCCAACTCCTATTCCTCTCCTCTCTTCTGACACCTGTAACCTTTCCATCCTTCACCTCTTCTTCACCACCAGACTTCTTGAAAGAACAGCACACATTCGCTGTCTCCAGTTCCTCACTTTCCACTTATTCTTCAACCTATTCCCCTTCTACTCTCTTCGCTCCAACAAAAGCGCTCTCACCAGGGTCACCAATAACCTTCTTGTTTCTAAATCTAGTGAACTTCCTTTTCAGTTCATAGTTTGCTTTTAATGCTACTAAGTGCTCCCTTTGTTTTGAAACACTCTTTCTTTCCTTTGGTTCAAGCAATTCTACACTTTTCTGGTGTTTTTCTGGAACACCTTGCTGGCTACTCCTTCTCAAGTCTCCTTGTAGGCTCAGACGTAGTCTACCCACCTGCTAAAGGCTCAGTATCAAGCCACTTTCTCTATTTACTCCATGTTCTTATCCTAGGCAAATGCTTTGAATGTCACCTACTCACAACTGACTCCCAACTTTTTAACCAAGCCAGTAGCTTCCTCTGAGCTACCTACCCACATACTCAACTGCCTACTTGACATAACCTCTTAGGTATTTCAAAAGCACTTCGAACCCAATGTATCCAAATGTAAACTCAAGGGCTGTACCTGCCCACACCTGCTATTCTTCTATTGTTTCCTCTATCAGTGAAGAACACCATCTCTCCATGTGAGCTAAAACTCAGCAATTATGCTTCAAATGTCTTTCTCCTTCATCTGCCCACATCCAATCCACCAGCAGGAACTGCAAAATTTACCTCCTAAACATCTCTGGGATGCATCTGCTTCTCTTCATCTCCATTGCCACCACCTTAGTACAAACCACCATCATCACTCAGCAAGCTTTACTGATACTAATCTCACTACTAGTTTATCTGCCAGTCTACTCCTTTCAAAATCCAAGTCTGATATTGTTATCTCTCTAAGATGCCTCAAGGGGCATTTTAAGATAAGGGCAAACAATTTTAACAAGGCCTATAAAGTACTTCTGCATTTGATCTGTGACTTCTGTTGACCCACCAAGGTCATCACTTAACTTTTTCCTTCTTACTCCCTGTACACCAGTCAAAATGCCCTTCTTTCAGTTCTTGCTATGTTCATTCTCACAGGATGGCCTTTGTATATGCTGTTCTCCTTGCCTCGGACTCACTTGCTTACTCTGTCTACCCAGTTAATTCATCTCCATTTTTTTTAGAGCACAGCTCAATTGCTACTTCCTCAGATAGGACTTCTTTGTCTCCCAGATTGGGACATTTCCCCCTGACAAAACCCTACTTCTAAACCAACCCAACTACCTTCCTTCTTGAGCCTATATCTCAGCTGCCAACTGTGGCTGAAGGAAGTCACCAATGTGTTCTATCATCCTCAAGTGCACTTCAAAAAAAAGTCCCGCCATCTTTTGACAAACAGCAGTGGCACTATATGCCTCTACTTCAGAGCACTGACCACAATTCTAATTTAACTCTTATCTTTTTGACAGCTGCCTGGTGCCTGCCTCCTCCATTTTATATCAGAAGCTCCATGAAGACAGTCTGCTTTCTCCTCAACAATGGATCCCTAGTGCTTTGTCCAGTGCCTGCCAAAGAGCTGGCTCTCAAAATGTCTCTCTCAAATGGAGTCTAAAAATTCTTTTTTTTGGCCTACCTTTCCCAATGGAGTCTAAAAACTCTTTAAAGTGCCTTACCTTGTAAATCTTCCATCAATTCAAACATTCCAGGATAGTTAACTTGAATTTCATCAGTGTCCTATTTAAAAAGAAAAAGCAATATTCATTTGACATTCATGATACAAAATTCCAGATTTAAAGAGGCCACAGAGGTTACCCAGACCAATCTCCCATGCTAACTAAAAAATCTTTACAATATTCTTCATAGATGTCATCTGGCTTATGCTTGATTTATAAAGGTCTCTAATTGCTGATTAAATATCCTCCATTGTAAGAGAAATCATCCTAAAACTCCATCATTGGTTCTAGTTCTCTCCTGGGGAACTACACAGAATAAAAGTATTCTGTACCCTACAAACCATCACCCTCTTCTCCAAGTCTTTGAAAACCTTCAGGACACAAAAATCTGTAGCCTCCCGAGTAGCTGGGACTACAGATCTGTAGATCCTTACATGTTCTGACTACATGTCCCTGGACAGTGTCAATATCAATCTTTCTTAAAATCGGGCATCTAGAATCAAAATATTTCATTCTACATCTAGTAATGCAGCCAATAGGCTTGTTTAGGAAATGAGCACATTGCTGATACATGTGGAGTTTGTTTCTCAAATGAACAATTGGGTAATGACTTCCTCTTCTTTTTGAAGCCTGATACAGGACTTTACTGTTCGTACAGTGGCAGAGACCACTGACGCTCTCCAAATATCCAGGTGCTCCTTGACACTTCCTAATCTCAAACACATATTTCTTTTGGCCAAAGAAAGGAGAGGCAAGACAGTTAAGAGCTAGAGCCTTTTCCAGGCCATCTCTTGCTGTGATGACCTTATAGAACACAGGGCCAGATGGCACAGCTATAAGACAGAGATGGGCTGTCCCACCGGCACGCAGTTGTGATGTGATACAATTTTATTGTGTTAGGCACTAAAAGTAGGAGTTTGTTTTTATTGGAAACTAGCCTAAAATAAATTTTTTTTTTTTTTTTTTTTAGACAGATTCTAGCTGTGTTGCCCAGGTTGGAGTGCAGTGGCACGATCTCCGCTCACTGTAGCCTCTGCCTCCTGGGCTCAAGCGACTCTTGAGCCTCAGCCTCCCCAGTAGCTGGGATTTCAGACACACACCATCACATCTGGCTAATTTTTGTATTTTTTTTGGACGGAGCCTCGCTCTGCCACCCAGGCTGGAATGCAGTGGTGCAGTCTCGGCTCACTGCAAGCTCTGCCTCCTGGGTTCACGCCATTCTCCTGCTGCAGCCTCCCAAGTAGCTGGGACTACAGGCGCCCACCACCATACCCGGCTAATAATTTTTTTGTATTTTTAGCAGAGACGGGCTTTCACCGTGTTAGCCAGGCTGGTCTCGATCTCCTAAGCTCGTGATCCACCCGCCTCAGCCTCCCGAAGTGCTGGGATTCCAAGCGTGGGCTACGGCACCTGGCCGGAAACTAGCCTAAAATAAATCATTAATAGAGGACTGGCTAAACAAATTAAAGAACATGTATTCTATAAAATACTGTACAGCTCTCAAAAAATAAGGTAGACACATGTCTGTAGGAAAAAACCTCCGAGATATGTTATCGACTGGAAAAAAAAAAAAAAAACAAAAGAGGGCATGTAGTATTATATAAGTGGGTTTAAATGACTTAATTATACTCTATGGCTCTATGAAAAAAAATTGATCTGAAAGGATATCTAAGACACAGCTAACAAATCTTTGGGGAAAGGGACCAGGGTTTGAGAAGTCAGGAGGAGGGCCAGGCACGATGGCTTATGACTGTAATCCCAGCACTTTGGGAGGCTGAGGTAGGAAGATGACGAGGTCAGGAGATCAAGACCATCCCGGATAACATGGTGAAACCCCATTTCTACTAAAAATACAAAAAATTAGCCAGGCGTGGTGGCACACGCCTGTAGTCCCAGCTACTTGTGAGGCTGAGGCAGGAGAATCACTTGAACCCGCGAGGCAGAGGTTGCAGTGAGCCAAGATCACACCACTGCACTCCAATCTGGATGAAAGAGTGAGACTGTCTCCAAAACAAAAAAAATTAGCTGGGTGTGATGGCACACACCTCTGGTCCCAGCTATTTCGGAGGCAGAGGCATGAGAATCCCTTGAACCTGGGAGGTGGAGGCTGCAATAAGCAGAGACCTCACTACTGCACTCTAGCCTGGGCAACACAGGGAGAAGTGAGGAGGAGAAGACTTCATTTTACTTTACACCTTACTCTGTATCATTCTCTCCATATATTCATTTTTATTCTTCTTTTAAAAAAACATATACACGTATCAGGTTGTATATGCTTTTTAATGAGACCTCTGGGTAGTGAGACCATGAACATTCATCATCCATATACTTTTCTATATTAACAAGCTATTTTTAAGAGGAGATCCTAAGATTAAAAACAAAATTCCTTCCAGGCCGTTATGTGGCCATTAAGCAATATCCTTTGAAAACAATTCTTCAATGAAACCAACTAAAAGCACTGTCTCCACCTCAATCAAAAGAATGCCACAACAGCTTTGTTGAAGGCCTTATTTATATTAAAGGTGACTATATCTGCACCATTCTTTTCCTTTTTGAGACGGAGTCTCACTTTGTTGCCCAGCATCCAGGCCAGAGTGCAGTGGTGCAATCTTGGCTCACGGCAACCTCTGTCTCCCAGGTTCAAGTGATTCTCCTGCCTCAGTCTCCCAAGTAGCTGGGACCACAGGCACGTGCCACCACGCCGGGCTAATTTTTTTGTATTTTTAGTAGAGACGGGGTTTCACTGTGTTAGCCAAGATGGTCTCAAATCTCCTGACCTCGTGATCTGCCTGCCTCGGCCTCCCACAGTGTTAGGATTACAGGTGTGAGCCATGGTGCCAGGCCTTGCACCATTCTCTTAAAGTACCACCCTGGTAGTTCAATTCTAAAAAGGAAATCAGCTTTACTTAGAATGCCGATTCTCTGAAAATAATTCATTAAGATGAAAATACAATATTAAGATATAAATACAACTATGATACTAATTTGACTCGATTTCACTTTAAAAATAAAAATCCATTGTAGCATGAAAGTAATATATCTAATGTATGCAACATAAACCTGTATAGCTGATTATACAAACGCTTTTTTGGATGGGAATTTTCAGAAAATGAATTAGAACACATATTATTATTGTTTTTTTTTTGGAGACAGGATCTTGCTCTGTCACCCAGGCTGGAGTACAGTGATGAGATCATGGCTCACTGCAGCCTCAACGTCCCAGGCTCAATCCTTCCACCTCAGCCTTCCAAGTAGCTGGGACTAGGCAGGCCTAGCTAATTAATAAATTTTTTTTGTAGAGATGGGGTCTCCCTGTGTTGCCCAGGCTGGTCTTGAAATCCTAGGCTGAAGTGATTCTCCCACCTAGGCCTCCCAAAGTGCTGGGATTACAGGAGTGAACAACAGTGCCTGGCCAGGACACAATATTAATACAGCACTTCAGAAACAAAACCATATACATGCCTCAAAGGATAAATGTAATGATTCAAGAACACATTCTTATAACTTTCTTATTAAATCAGCAACTCTCTAATTGTATAAAGAAGATTCTACACCAATATTTTTATATTAAAGTATGAGTCATTAGGCTCATTTTTAGAGAATATGGATAGTATTTTGAATTAGATTTCCCAATTAAATGTAGGCTTTTAAACATTTTAATATCAGGTTAAACATTTTTAGTAGAAGTCTTTCTAAAACTCATTCTTTACAACCATAGAAAACCATGTGCAGTTCACATAATTTAACTTTCTTCTGGTGATCAGCAGAAATCCCATTTTTTTCCTAATGGGCAATAACTTTTGAGTCCTGTAATACTGATGACTAACCTGTATAACCTCACATAGATTTTTTAACATCACCTCATGACAATGTGCACCACACCTCTCCACACCATCCCAGTCGTACACTCCTCTACACTTTTTAGAGGCTTTACATTCCCGGAGATTCTTTTTTCATCTCAATAACAGGTTGGAGACACAGCAATACAGAAGACGATTCTCAAGAGGATAGACTGTAAAGGAAATTTTTCCCATATTATAAGTAAAATAAATGTTATTGAAAAGGTTTTAAATCACTGGTTCCTAATCTATTTTTAGTTATATGAGGTCTCTCAAGATCTGATGAAAACCATGGGCACTTTCCTCCATTTATGAACACCACCACCACAAATTTTGTGTACAACATCCCAGTGTTATTAAACCGTCTAAAGTTTACCAACAGCCCTGCTATAAACCCAAAAACACCAGGCAGGGATTGGTTTTGTTCACTGCTGTATCTGAAGTACCTAGGATAGTGCCTGACACTTAGAAGGTACTCAGTAAATGTTTGCTGCAAGACTGAATACATAAATGAATTTGTATGGAAGGATATTCACTGCAGCACTGCTACTACTGGCAGAAAGCTCAGAACAAACCTAAAGGTCATTCACAGGGAAATAGTTAAGTAAAACTGTGGTACATTCATACTAGGAAATAATATGTGGAAATTAAGAAATGCAAAGATATCCACACCAATTTAGAAAACTCTCATATTAACAATATATTAAAAATACATATACTGTTAAGAATTTAAAAAGTTTCAGAAATGTATGAATACATATGACTGTCTATATATAATAAAGTAGTTCTTGTTAAAAAAAAAAGTCTGGAAGGTTACACACTAAACTGATAATAGTAGCTACATCTAGGACAGCAGTTCTCCAGGTGTGGTTTGGAGAGTCCTGGGGTCCCTAGGACTTTTTTGGAGTCCATGAAGTCAAAATTATTTTCATAATAATACTAAGATATTTGGCTTTTTACCTCTTATTCTACAACGGGTTATTGCAGAGGCGACATGACATGACACGTGGTGTATCAAGAGACTTGAATGCAAAAGCAGACATGAGAATCTAGCTCTCTTACTAAGGTACACATTAACTGGCAAAAATGTGAAGCAATGCCATTCTTCTCTTTCAATTATTTTTGTTTTAGAAAATATGGCCGGGCACAGTGGCTCACGCCTGTAATCCCAGCACTTTGGGATTTGAGGTGGGCGATCACTTGAGGTCAGGAGTTCAAGACCAGACTGGCCAACATGGTGAAGCCCCATCTCTACTAAAAATACAAAAATTAACAGGGCGTGGTGGCACGTGCCTGTAATCCCAGCTGCTCGGGAAGCTGAGGCAGGGCAATCACTTGAACCCGGGAGGCAGAGGTTGTGGTGAGCCGAGATCCCACCACTGCACTTCAGCCTGGGTGGCAGAATGAAACTGTTTCCAAACAAAAAAAAGAAAAGAAACTATAGTTATTTTTTATTAAAAAGGGTCATTTATGTTAACAAGTAGTAGGTATATTATTGTTAGCTTTAAATGAATACTAAAACAAATTCAGTTTTAATGTCTAATATATTTAATACTGACAGACGTTAACTCACTATACAAAAGCCCTTTAAGTTTCTTAATAATTTTTCAGTGTGTAGTGAGGTCCTGAGACCAAAATTTTGAGAACTCTTACTCTCAAGAGAGAGCTGAGCATTTTTAGGATTAAGGGGGAATGACAGACTTTCACTTTATCTGTATAGCTTAATAGTTACAACCAAAATATATTTATGTGTTACTTATACAATTACAAATACAAATACAATGATCCTTCAACATACAATTGCCTGTATTAACAGTGTTTATTTTCATTACAAAGTAGAGCACTCATATGAAGCAGTTTTCTGATTTCTAGCCACGCAACCTCTCAGAATGCAGTTTCTATGGACTCAGGCCACTTAAAAGTTAACAAAAGGTCAATCCTAGACACAGGTGTGAAGCCTTCGGGGTTCTCTTCGGTTCCCAGCCTAGTCCTCCAGCCTGTTAATACTTCCTGTCCCTGGAGGCTCCTTTCCAACATCAGGGCCCTGCTTGTCCATGCCCCTTGCTTTCTATCAAAACAAGGAAGGATATGACACAATCTATTTTTGGTTGGTTGATTTCATGAATATACCCACACAAAATCATGCCAAACAGCTATTTTAGTGTTTAAGCTTATCATCTCTAATTATGTAGCGAGATGCTTTCTTCATCAAGAAGTTCCTGTTTCCACTAATCAGGTTTAGGGATGTTTCTAGGCCTGAGGGGTTTGGAAATTCATAGTAAGTCCACTGGACTGATCGCTGAAGAGAGTAATGACATCCTTTAGAAAGACTGTTAGTGCACAAAAAAACCCTTCAAAAATATCAATGAATACAGGAGCTGACTTTTTTTTAAAAGATCAACAAAATTGATAGACTGCTAGCAAGACTAATAAAGAAGAGAGAAGAATCAAATAGACGCAATAAAAAATGACAAAGGGGATATCACCACCGACCCCACAGAAATGCAAACGACCACCAGAGAATACTATAAACACCTCTACGCAAATAAACTAGAAAATCTAGAAGAAATGGATAAATTCCTGGACACATACTCTCTCCCAAGACTAAACCAGGAAGAAGTTGAATCCCTGAACAGACCAATAACAGGCTCTGAAATTGAGGCAGTAATTAATAGCCCACCAATCAAAAAAAGTCAAGGACCAGATGAGTTCACAGTTGAATTCTACCACATGTACAAGGAGGAGCTGGTACCATTCCTTCTGAAACTATTCCAATCAATAGAAAAAGAGGGAATCCTCCCTAACTCATTTTATGAGGCCA
>NW_012112808.1:212766-213117 GCF_000951035.1 Colobus angolensis palliatus | reverse complement strand
TGACAAATGGGATCTAATTAAACTAAAGAGTTTCTGCACAGCAAAAGAAACTACCATTAGAGTGAACAGGCCACCTACAGAATGGGAGAAAATTTCTGTTATCTACTCATCTGACAAAGGGCTAATATCCAGAACCTACAAAGAACTCAAATTTACAAGAGAAAAACAACCCCATCAAAAGGTGGGCAAAGGATATGAACAGACACTCCTCAAAAGAAGACATTTATGCAGCCAACAGACACATGAAAAAAAATGGTCATCATCACTCACCATCAGAGAAATGCAAATCAAAACCACAATGAGATACCATCTCACACCAGTTAGAATGGCGATCATTAAAAAATCAGGAAA
>NW_012112808.1:203635-210981 GCF_000951035.1 Colobus angolensis palliatus | reverse complement strand
TGTTAGCCAGGATGGTCTCGATCTCCTGACCTCGTGATCCGCCCGTCTTGGCCTCCCAAAGTGCTGGGATTACAGGCTTGAGCCACCGCGCCCGGCCTGGATTTGAAGATTCTGACGAAGTTGTATGTTTAGAAATTTGTCTTGTTATCTATGATACATTTTTTGAGCTACTTTTTAAGGTAACAAACAGTAAAAAATTATGCATTCCTACTTCATGTCAATTAAGATGTGTTATACAAACTAAGCATTGTCAATCAGAGCTTTTCCCTTAAAAAAAGAAGAAAAAGGGGGAAAGAAAGAGTGCCATAAAACCATGAAGACATACAGTTTTCTATCTTTAAAATGAAAAGAAGTTATTTCTGAACTGTGTAAGTAATGGGTTAATCAAACTTGATAGTTACCACAGTCAGAGTATTAAAGCCAGCTCTCCCAAGCAGATGTCCCAGGTCATTGACAGCAGTGAAAGGAGAAATGTGTGGAGAAAATCCTCCTTCCCTTTCTATTTCTGCTAACTGTAAGGAACACCGAAGTTCATAGAGTGTGTCGCCTCCAAACATTGCACCGATAAATACTCCATCTGGTTTTAAAATATAATGAATCTGTAATAAATACAAGACAACAAAATGATTCAAATTTTTATATATATAAATGTTAAAAAATATATAGTGTCTAAATCAACATTTTATGACAACCATTCCTATTATGCCAAATTAATAATCACATAATTTAACAAATAACATCTAATGCAACCAACTGTCAGAAAATCATGATGCATAATATATTTGGAAAGACAACTATATATTCACTAATATTAATGCCTATAAAAATATGTTGTCTATTTTCAAGTTTTCTAATAGGTACAACTTAGTTTTATAATCAGAAAAATGCTGAAAGAGACAAATATCTTTAATTGGGGTAGGCTGCAAAAATCACAAACCTCCCTGTATCTATGGCCTCTGAAATGTCATTTTCTAACAACTTTCATCAAGATAGGGACTCTATTTCCCCTCCCCTTGAATCTTGGCTGGCCTTGTGACTTGCTTTGGCCAAAAGAATGCAGTGGAAGTGACAGTGTGCCAGTTTCAAGTCTAGGTCTCAAATGTGTTGCATGCTTCCACCTGCTCTCTTGGAGCCCAGCCAAGCCACAATGTGTGAACAAGCCTGAGCTAGCCTAGCGAGGAGGAGGATGTGGAGCTGAGATCAGCCAGCTGTGCACACCGAGGCCCTCCAAACCAGCTAGCTCCAGACAATCTGGCAGTTGATCACAGACACATGGATGAGCCAAGCCAGACCCAGATTTCCTAACCAAATCCAGCCTCAACCGCCAACCCACAAAATCGTGGGCTACACAGTTGTTGTTTTAAGCCATCAAGTTGGGGTGCCTTATTATGCAGAATAAGCTACAGAGAACTCATTATGATTCACAGCATTAACCTAGAAACATATTAGTTTTCTTTAAAGAGAAGTAATTAATTTATTTTCCAGCTTTAAAACAAAACCAAGTTCTAATTGGTAGCTTAAGGAAAATAATGGCCAGAGTGAATTCCAGTATCACAGATTTTGCTCACTCTCAGACTACAAGCTGTAACTAGTTTGAATGACTATTCTCAGCAATGAGGACCATTACAGGAAAAGGTAGATTCTGAAGTAAACCAGAATCCAAATCACAGTAGGCTCTTCTAATAAAAGCACTGTCTTAAATGTATATTTAATATATCATGAAGCTATTAAAAGCAGTATTAATAATTTGTAAAGGCTATGGTTCCTTCCCTTCTTCACCTTTAGTGTTGCTTCCTCCTCTTGTCATCAAACTCTACTAAACCAAACATCTAAGACTTAGTCCTCAGAAGTCTGCAGCCCCCACTCTCCCTCAAACAGCTTATCAACTTCCATGATTTCACAATGACCACTTTCCAATCTCTAACTTCAGCTTGGCCATCTTCTCAGAAGTCTAAAATCATCTTCAACTGCCTATTCCCTGGACATTTGTCTCTCAGCATACTTACCGGCCCTGCTCCCTCCAACCACCACAAGGAAAACACCTATTTATCAAATCAATTCCCCTGTCCAACTGCCATATTTCTATTGCTACCTTCTATTCCCTTTATCTGACCATCAACATTCTTTCCCCTACTTTTACTAATCCAGACTCAAAACTTGAAAGTGAGCTTTGCCTCCCCCGTTTGATCTTCAGATCTAATCAGCCACTAAACTGTTGATTCTTTCTTTGTAGAGTCCTAAATACTCTTCCTTTTAACTCCTACCATTACCACCTAAATTTAGTTTATCTCCTTCTTGGACCACTGAAACAGTCTCCCTTCAATTTAACCAACTGCTCCAGGCATCAGTTTTCTGTTTGTTTGTTTTTGAGACAGTCTCACTCTGTCGCCTAGGCTGGAGTGCAATGGTGTGATCTCAGCTCACTGCAACCTCCGCCTCCCGGGTTCAAGAGAATCTCCTGCTTCAGCCTCCCAAGTAGCTAGGATTACAAGCACCTGCCACCACACCTGGCTAATTTTTGTATTTTTAGTACAGGCGGAGTTTCACCATGTTGGCCAGTCTGGTCTCGAATTCCTAACCTCAGGTGATCCACCCGCCTTGGCCTCCCAAAGTGCTGGGATTATAGGCATGAGCCACCGCATCCGGCCCAGGCATCACTTTCTAATTAGCAAAACAAATATATCTTGCAGAGCTATTTAACACAAATATAAAACAGAGCACAGCAACTGGAAACTGGAAAATTATACACATTCAGATATGGTCATTATTATTTTGCCCACCAGCTTTGTCATGATGTCTTTTTCCTCTTCAAAGCGCTCCAGTGGCTCTGAATTGCATAAACTCCAAATTCCTCAACCTGACACTCAAGTCCTCCTAAATACTGTCCCAATATATCACATTTCATTTCCCAGCACCATACTAGTCCCCCAAACAGGTTTCCTTTTCGTTCCCTAATGCTGATGAGGCTCTTGTGCCTCTCCACTTATCCTGCGATTCTCCCTTCTTAGAATGCCTTCCCAATACAAATTTCACCTACCCTCTAAGGCCCTGCTCAAGTACTTTCCTCTTGAAGCTTTTCTAGGCCACGTCAAGCCACAGTGATCTTGTTCTCTCCTTTGAACACATACTTTTTACCTGCCTCTCACCTGTCTATTGATACGTGTCAATCGATAAAAATTTACCTAGTACTCTCTGAGTATAAGGCATTGGGAAAATACAAATATAAATAAGTAGGTTCCTACTTGCAAAAAGTTTATAGGCAATTAAACTATAAGAAACAAGAAGAAATCCACACAGAGAATGTCTTATGATATCAATATTATTTTGCACAGTTCCTAGCCTGTTGATAAATATTTAAAACTTATCTCTACAATTAGATTTCTTAAATTCTCAGGGAAAGGAGAGTTGCCCAATGTACTACTAATACGCCTAACGGCACCAGGTGATTTCACTGATTCCTTTCCCAACTGTCAGACCTACAAGTGAATAGTTTGTGAAAATGGAAACATCTGTAGGTTTCTAACAATAGTTGAATGAACGTAAGTTTTCTTACCTGCTCAAGTGCTCTAGGAAGGTCATTCACCCAGTGCAAACTAAAATATGAGAACACAGATTTGTTTTAGCTTAATTGGCACAATTAATAAAATTATCACCAGGTTAATGATAACCCATAAAAAGGTGTTAATTTTGAAGTTTAAAACTGCATATCAAAATGCACTGATTGTTTTCATGCAAGTTTTAAAATTATAAATATTCCTAGAGGAAAACCTTCTTTGTGTCACATCAGAAAATTCTTCATGTCAATATATCACTTTGCTTAACTGAAAGAATCTGATATGATTATTTTCTAATTATTCATCACTGAATTATGTAAAAGTCATTCCTACTAAGGCATTTTATCTAAACAGTGCTATTCTGAGACCTTATTTGCAAAAACTAGTAAAAATGCTCAAAGAAGCTCATCAGTTAAATCAATTAAGCTACAGAAATATAATATTCTTCTAAGTCAGACTTTCTTAGAAAAAAAACATTACCTGCAGATCTAAATTTTTTCAAGGCAAATAGTATAACTCATCAAAAGTTTGATTCTGTGAGTTTTCCAATAATATACCATTTTTTTAAAAATCAATTTTTAAGACTTTATTTTTAATTATTTTTTGGAGCAGTTTTAGGTTTACAGCAAAATTAAGAGGAAAACCCAGAGATTTTTTTACATACTTCTATTCCCACACATGCACAGCCTTCCCCATTATCAACATCTCCAGAGTGTGCATTTGTTACAACTGATGAACCTATACTGACACGTGATTATCCCCCCAAGTCCGTAGTTTCCATTAAGGTTCACTCTTGGTGTTGTATATTCTAAGGGTTTGGACAATGTATAATATCATATATCCAACATTATAAAGTATCATAGAGTAGCTTTACTGCCCTAAAAATCCTCTGTGCTCCAGATATATAAATCCTTCCCCAACACAACCCCTGGCAATCACCAATTTTTTTCACTGTCTCCAGAGTTTGCTTATTCTAGATTGTCATAGTTGGAATTATACACCATGTAGCCTTTTCAGATTAGCTTCTGTCATTCAGTAATACGCATTTAAGTTTCCTCCACATATTTTAACGGCCTGACAGTTTCTTTTTAGTGCTGAATAACATTCTGTTGTTTGGATATAACAAAGTTTATCCATTCACCTACTGAAGAACATCTTGGCTGCTTCCAAGTTTTGGCAATTATGAACAAAGCTACTATAAACATTTGTGTGCAGGTTTTTGCACGGACATAAGTTTTCATCTCCTTTGGGTAAACACCAAGGAGCATGCAATCGCTGGATTGTATGGTAAGAGTATGTTTAGTTTTGTAGGAAACAACCAAACTGTCTTGCAAAGTGCCTGTACCATTTTACATTCCCACCAATAATGAACTCCACATCCTTGCTGGCATTTAGTGTTGTCAGAGACCTGGATTTGGGCCATTCTAGTAGGTGTGTGGTACATACATCTTTTTTTTTTTTTTTTTTTTGAGGCGGAGTCTTGCTCTGTCGCCCGGACTGGAGTGCAGTGGCCGGATCTCAGCTCACTGCAAGCTCCGCCTTCCGGGTTTACGCCATTCTCCTGCCTCAGCCTCCCAAGTAGCTGGGACCACAGGCGCCCGCCACCTCGCCCGGCCAGTTTTTGTATTTTTAGTAGAGACGGGGTTTCACCGTGTTAGCCAGGATGGTCTCGATCTCCTGACCTCGTGATCCACCCGTCTCGGCCTCCCAAAGTGCTGGGATTACAGGCTTGAGCCACCGCGCCCGGCCACATCTTTTAAGGTGATAAAAACAAACAAAACCAGAGCTATAAACATTGAAACTTAATCTCTTACATTTTCTTTTTCTTTTCTTTTTTTTTTTTTTTTGAGACGGAGTCTTGCTGCTGCCCAGGCTGAAGTGCAGTGGCACAATCTTGGCTCACTGCAACCTCCACCTCCCAGGTTCAAGCAATTCTCATGCCTCAGCCTCTTGAGAAGCTGGAATTACAGGCACGCAACCATGACGCCCGGCTAATTTTTGTATTTTAGTAAAGACGGGGTTTCACCATGTTACCCAGGTTGGTCTTGAACCCCTGGCCTCAAGTGATCCGCCTGCCTCGGCCTCCCAAAGTGCTGGGATTACAGGTGTGAGCCACCATGCCTGGCCCTTGAATTTTCTTTTAACTCTACTCTCACCTACAGTGTAGTCATGTGTGACAGCAAAAGTCATATTCTCAGTCTCCTCAGAGTACGGTCACACTTTCCTGGTAGAACTGCCTCCCCATGCTGAGTTTCAGGACAGAATTGAATGCCCATTTCAAACCATACTGTGTTAAGCTCATATTTATCCTTCCTAAAGCTTTTCGACTTTAAAAACTAAGGAGCTCATATTACATACTCTGTCATACTTATGGGAAAACAGAAAGCAACAGAATTAGTCACCTGCAAATAGCAAGCAGATGAGCTAACGCAAAAACTCAGGACCTGACTCCTTGCCCACGGTTCTTTATAGACCAAGGTTCTGCATATTTTTCATTTCATAACAGAATGTGAGTTTTCTAACTTTGTTCAGCACATCTAAAAAACCAGGGAAGGAATTACACACTTTCGAAAACATCAAAGGTGACCAGCTTTCCCAGAAGATAAGACTTTCAGGCCAAAGGTGGCAAAGTCCTGGGCAGATCTTGATGATTGGTCACCCTAAAAACAGTTATCAAAAGAGTTGAACTGGACATGGAGAGCCTGTTGAACTTTTGAAAGAAAACCTATTTGATTATAAGAAGATAGGAGAAATAAGATACCACAAAGATATTTTTTCTCTGTTAGACTCTGAGTTATTTGAGGACAGGATCCCTGTCTAATTCATTTTTGCATTCACCCAAAACATCTGGCTCAACGCCTTGTATCCTATAACCTATTTGATACACACTGGCAATACATGTTTGTGTAACATATGTGGAGGAAGATAGAAAACATAAAGGGAAAAGAGTAATCTTGAGAACTACATTCTGGTGCAGAATTATTATTATTACTATTAGAATTATTATTATTATTATTATATATAAGACAGGGTCTTGCTCTGTCACCCAGGATGGAGTGGTACAGTGGCATGATCATGGCTCACAGCAGCCTCAACTTCCCAGGCTCAAGCGATCCTCCTGCTCAGCCTCCCAAGTAGCTGGGACTACAGGCGTGTGCCACCTTGCCCAGCTAATTTTTTAATTTTTTGTAGAGGTGGTGTTTCACTGCTGCCCAGACTACAGTGAACTCCTGGGTTCAAGCAATCCTCCTACTGCGGCCTCCCAAAGTGTTGGGATTACTGGCGTAAGCCACTGTACCCGGCCAGAAGAATTAAGGCTAAAGGAAAACTAGCTGTCCTACATTTGCCAGAATGAGTTTATGATTGCTGGGAGCAGGAGTTTGAAAGAGTATATTCTATGCTCTCTGGTGGAGATAATATAATATAATGCCTCAATTTCTTTTTTTTCCCCCAACTTTCCACAACTTGCTCAACTCATCTATGATAGAAGGGTTTTCCTCCCAACACAACTTACTATTTTGGAATTGCGCTAACATTTGAACACAGGAGCCAATATATTCTTTCAAACTCCTGCTCCCAACAAGACCAATTCCAAAATATTAAGATGCATTGGGGAGACAAACCTATCACAGATGAACTTCAGGAAGTTGTGGAAAGTTGAAAGAAAAAAAAAAAAGTTGAGGCATTATATCATATTATCTCTACCAGAGAGCACAGAATATTTCCTTACTAGAGAAATCTCATAGTTTATAAACCAAGATAACTGGTTTGTAGTTTTTTTTTTTTTTTTTT
>NW_012112808.1:201557-202433 GCF_000951035.1 Colobus angolensis palliatus | reverse complement strand
TACTCGGAAGGCTGAGGCAGGAGAATCGCTTGAACCCAGGAGGCAGAGGTTGCACTGAGCTGAGATTGCACCACTGCACTCCAGCCTGGGCAACAGTGCAAGACTGTTTCAGGGGGAAAAAAAAAAAAAGAAGGCTGAAAGTTTTAGTGAAACAACCAAAGTCCTAGAAGAAAATATGGGTGGACTGGACATTTTACCCTTAGATGAAAAAGCCTAGGTAAACATAACTCAAAAGCCAGAAACTGTAAAGGAAAAGATTGATATATTTGATGATAAAATAATTAAAACTTTCTATTAATACAAATCAATAAACAATGTAAACAACTGAGGAAAACATTTACAACATATATAATGAAGGATTAATATCCCTAAAAACCAAGCTCTTACAAATTACCTAGAATAAAAACACATGACAGCTAAAGTAGATGAAGGACAAGGTGCAGGCATGTCACAAAATTATTTACAAAATTCACAAGAAATACCAATAGTCAAAAGACATCAGCAGCTGTCAGACTGATGAAGACAAAAAGGCTGGCCCAAGGAAAAAATAAATCAAACATACAATATGGCTTCACATAAGGATTTTCACTGCAGTGCTGGTTACTGAGAAACTAGAAATGTAACTGCCCTTCAATAGAAAGTTTAGCTAAACAAACTATGGAGTATTCATATATTAGAATACCATGTAGCCATTTAAAAAGATGATATATGACACACATATGTATGACTTCACTGACAAAAAAATGATGTGCTACAAATAACATGGAATATTAGCATAGTAATGTTCATACACAATTGTGTGTTGTGGGGGCGGGGACATAGTAATGTTCATACACAATTGTGTGTTGTGGGGGCGGGGACATAGTGATGTTCATA
>NW_012112808.1:128414-197455 GCF_000951035.1 Colobus angolensis palliatus | reverse complement strand
TAAGAGCTAGTTTCCCCACTCTTGTGCCACAAAGGACCTGCAAAGGGTTTCCCACCTTTTAGTTGTTCATTCAGAGTTTACAGAGTAAAGAAAGACTTACAGATACAGAGGTTTAGGGGTGAGGCTTAAGTGCTTCCATTTTCTGTGTTTCACCTACCCTCTCTCCCTTCCAAAAGGAAAGGAGACTATGCAATTTCTGCACCAGAAAAACACTCTTTCCCCTCAACCCTCTTTTCTCCAGGATCCTGCTCCCTGCTCCCTCTACCTCCATCTCTATCACTCTTTAGTCTCTGTCTTCTGTGTCTCCTTCCTTCACCTTACAACAGGCACAAGCTTTCCAAATATGAAAAAACTCCTCCCTCTATGCGCCTTCTGGTTGTTTGGTTTATAATCCACAACTCTACTTCTTCCTAGATTCTTTCTCCCCATTCTGGGTATCTCTTTGCTTTTACAGCTCTCCTAATACTAGCTGCAGTCTGTGCTCACTGTTCCCAGTCCTGCTTCACCTGACCTCTTTGAAGCACAGCATTGTCAACAGCCTCCTAGAAGCTTCTTCAGAACCTTCTACTCTGGCTGCCCTCTTCTATTAGAGAAGCCAATCCTTTTTTACTTTACCCACACCCACTTCCCTGCCTGAAATTTGGAAAGATTTCATGCTACCAACATGATGTTGCTAAATATGGAGCTGGGAAGAGATGTGCTCAATGGTTCTCATGAGCCAGCTCTAGCACACTCCCGTGAGGGGTGAAGAATTGAGATCAACAGGATTATCTATCCCTGTCTCTCACTTGAAAATTTGAACTAGGAGACTTCGAGATAATCGCAGAGGTCCCTGGAGTTGGAAGAACATTTAGACTTCAGGGTGTGGGCAGTGGTGCACTGGCTCTTGGTTGGGGACTGCTTTGTATCATTTGCCAACTTCCATGGTATAAATATTCCCACCAGGGCTGATGTCAAGCTATCAATATGATGTCACAGAACAGAGGTTGGGAAGAGATGCTAACAATTGGCTCTCACAGGCTGGCCTAAGCTAGCTTCAGCTCACCATTGGGTGTAGCATATTCATATGGGGCCACACACACTGATGAACACTACTACGGATAGACTACAGGGAGTAAAAATAATGAAGGCAACCAGACAGCATTCATGTAATACCAGAGTGCATGTGAACATGAAGAACGTTGTTCTGGTGTTTCAAAATTCCCATCTCTCGTGAGGCCTGGCTCTATTTCTGGATCCCTGAGTTACATAGGAGCCTCTCTGTAACAAATGTTTCTGTGTTTAAACTGGCCTCAGTGCATTTTTGCTTTCAACAATCAAAAGATACCTTACTAAGACACTTTCCAACTTACTATTCCTGGCATCTTTATTGGCTCTTCCTCTTTCTCCCAACCCTAATTACAACTGCAGAAGGTTCTTTTCTATATTCTTGCCCTAGAGAGTTACCTATTTCTATGGTTTCAGCTGTCACTTCTGAAAGGGACTTCCAATCAAGAACCATAGCCTCCCCTTTGACAGGTTTACCTTGCCTTACTTAATCCTCTTACCAACCTTTTGAGATGGGTATTACTGATCATATTTTATAGAAACTGAGGTCTAGAGCAATTGATTGGCCCAGGTCCGAGTATGCACAGACAGTGGCAGAGTTGAATTTTGAAGCCCTATCTGACTTCAAGTCAATGGTCTTAACCTCAATACCCCAGTTCCAGTTCCACATTTCCAACTTCCAGTTCCACAGTACAACTACCTGTCAGCTAGTTATACTAACATATTCCACTGCCATCACAAACTCGACATATCTAAAACAGGAATGATCCCGTGCTCCCTGCCACATCACATCCCTTGAATTTTCCAGTCACAAAAGGCATAACTTTAATTCTAAAGTTATCTTGCAATAGTCATTTAATAAACCTTCATTGTGATTTAGGTACTAGGATTTAGTAGTGATAAAAAATAAGCAAATCCAGTAAGAGAAGACACCAAATAAACATACATCAGGAGCTTGTAAGTGCTATGGAAACAAATAAAGCAATTAGCAGACAGCAGGGGCACTATTTTCTAAAGTAGTCACAGGAGGAATCTTTGATGGGGTCAGCTGAGTAAAGATCTGACAGGTGAGGAAGACAGACATAGTTACCTTGGGGAAGAGCATAGAGCAAAGCCCTGGCCTGTTTGAAAGACTGCAAGGAGGCCAGAGTGGCTGAAAAGCTGGGAGTGAAAGGAAGATGGGATCAGAGACATGATAAAAAACCAGAATCCTAAGGGTCTTATGGATTAGGACTCTGGATTACTACTAAATTAAATGAGAAACTAACAGTTCTGAGTAGAGGACTGACAATGATTTGTGTTTTGAGAGAATTACTTTGCCATGACAACAGACTGTCAGGGACAAAGATAGAAGCATGGAGACCAATAGAAGGCTACTGCAATAATCTAGGCAAGAGGTGATGGTAGCTGAACAACATGGTGATGGTAAAGGTGGTAAAAAGAGGTAGAGTTTGGTTATATTTTGAAATGTAAATAAAAGCTGCTGATGGATTAGATGTGGGAAAGAAGGATATAAGACGAATCAATAAAAATGTTTTTTGGCCTGAGTAACTAAAAGAATAGATTTGCTCTGCCTACCATATCTGATCACTCATCAAGTTCTGTTAATGCTTCTAGGTCTCTCTCATACATCCCATCATTTATATGTGTTGGCTCTCCATGGGTGGCAGGCCTTTATTTCTCATGCCTGCAATGCCTTTAACACAGCCTTCTAATGGGTTTCTCTATCCTTTCTCTTCCTCTTTCTCGAATGCCATCCCCAAATTAATCTTCCTTAAACATCACTATATCACACCCTACAGCATTCTACCTCTGTGTCTTTCCTCCTGCCATGCCCTGATTTCCAATGCTAGGAGACACCAACTCAAATTCTTTCAAATTCCAGGTCAGATTCTGTGCCCTCTGAGAAGCCTTGACCACATGAAGCCCTACTGATTTTTCTTTTCCCTTAATTCCTGTTGCACTTTAATGACTGCACCATTTGTATGGCATTTACTATTACCAATAATAGTGTTTTAGGAGCCTCACCACCCCCTTCCTCACCCTGGCCCAAGTGTATGTTTTTATCTAAGCAGATTTTATGTAGAAATTTTACTTTATGGCCAGGCACAGCAGCTCACGCCTGTCATCCCAGCACTTTGGGAGGACAAGGCAGACGGATCACCTGAGGTCAGGAGTTCAAGACCACCATGGTGAAACCCCATCTCTACTAAAACTACAAAAATTAGCCAGGCGTGGTGGTGCACCCCTGTAATTCCAGCTACTCAGGAGGCTGTGGCAGGAGAATCATTTGAACCCGGGAGGCAGAGGTTGCAGTGAGCCAAGATCGCGCCACTGCACTCCAGCCTGGCCAACAGAGACTCCATCTTGGAAAAAAAAGAAATTCCACTTTCATCTTTGTGTCTAGCACAATATTGTATACATAGGAGCCAAAAGAATAAATTAATGTCTTTATGATCTGAATTATAAAGTACAAAATAAAATGTTATAAGCATTAATAAAGCTACTTATATTTAATCATACAGAAAGACTTCTAGTCAACTGATAAAATTAATATTTTTCTAGCTAAAAGTTAGTCACATTTTCTGTATGGATGCCAATCTGATTTTTATGGTAATTATAAAAAATGTGAACAAAGTGGGAACAAAGAGAAATATCTTAAACAGATTCAAATAAATTATCAGTGGAAACACAATATACAATGGATTCAGAGAAAAACCTTTAAGAAAAAAATACTAAAGAGGGGAGAAAACCACCATTGTTTCTACCACTTAAAAAAAAAAAAAAATTAACAATTCTGATATAATTAAAATCTAAATATGCTGCAAGCTAAACTGATTCCTAGGAAAGTCTTTCTTTAAAATTAACCAATGTTACTTTTCAAAGTAAATTAAGTCATCGAATATATATACCTTATTCAAATATTGTGCAATGTAACCTCTTCCACAACCAAGATCCAAAGCAAGGGGGAAAGCTCTTAAAAAAAAAAAAAAAAAAGACACAAAGGTTATGCTTTGTCCATAATACGTCTATACATTAAGAATTATTTTTTCTTAAGTAAAATCATTTCAATAAACACAACTTCCAGAAGGTTACATCATCTGTCTTTTCGGCCTCACCTTACAAGCTATATATACCAGAGCCTACAATACAAGGCAAGTCTGTCTGCTAGCTATTCACAGGACCTCGTGATGAGCCAGCTTTCTACTAGCTGTCTCCATGATATGGACTCGAAAAACAGATCTAATGAGGATATTTTAACTCAATAATACATCCAGATAAAGAATGCAAAGAAGCTAATGTAAATTAACCTGAAAATAATCGACATACTTATCAATAATTATCCCTATTTCTCAGACTTGTTGAAGCAGTGGAACACTTAGAAATCATAATGTGAAATACCATTAAGTATTAAACTAAAAAGAACTTAAATAATAAACTTTTACTGAAAACGTACCAGGTTCAAAGTACTGTGCTAAGTGTCTCAAGCTAAGTAAGCCAAACCAAGTACCTCAACTAATAAGCAGCAGTCAACACTTCAATTCAGTGAGTCTGAATCCTGAGCTGGAACTATTATCCTCCATGCCATGCTGTCTTCTCTAAATATACTATGTTATGCTACGTTGGTACAGACATCTAATTGTAGGCCATAGGTTTAAAAAAAAAAAAAAAAAAAACCTATAACGAGAAAACTTAATTTATCTACTAAGAACATTCTTCCTGAAAAACTGGAACAAAAAGAGCCCTTTGCAATTTGTTTTTAAAAAGCTTTGTCAAAATTATAGTACACAGCTGGAGAATCCCTGGTGGTAGATAACCTTATTTACCTAATGCCCTATAACTTGATGATGAACACAGGCAATATGGCACAGTTAGGTACAGAGGCTTTGGAACTAGTAAGCAAATCTTCCATTTTTGGAGCAATCTTTCTATTACTCGCTTTTGGCCAAATGAAGTGGATTCAGGCTTGGAGATAGATACGAGCTGTACTTCCACACATTCTTTTCTTTCTTCAGGCAACAATGACGAAAACATTTGCTCTCCAGACAAGAAAAAGGAGACCTACAGAGTGATTTAAGTCACAGTCTGAGTAAATTCTTCCAAGTTCTGCCATTTCAGATATCAAGTTCTCAGCATTTAACCTCCTGAATTTCCACTCAAAAGCTGACGGTATTGTATTATGATCACCACCACTTACCTGGGTATGTCATATACACGGTCCGCGATCCGACTTCCAACCTGAAGGATTAAAAGAGGCGTAGGTTAACAAGGAAGTAACACCCTTTCTCCAGTATTCAACAATCCACGAGTTACCTGTGTTTTAAAATAATTACTTCCCTTTATCCCCTTTTCAATTTCACCACAGGAACTTTCTTCTCAAATTACCAGGAAACAAAATTGAGGCAAATTACTCCAGAAGTCAGTTTTATGAAATCAAGACAAATATTCTTAAAAATACACACACACACACACACATATATATACGTGGTCTTTACATTCCATGTGACATAAGATCACAAGGATGAAAAGCAAAAGGAATACAATGGGCACATTATTGTCCACGGATATTAGCATGAGGTACATAAAGTGAAAAATTAGTTGGGGTTTATTGTAGATGAGTATGTAAGTGGTCACTTAAGAAAAGCTGTATTATTTGATGACTAACAAATTTTGTGGAACTCATAAATGAACAACTTTTCTGAGTGACACTTGCAAGTTAGAAAAAGCCAAATCTGAGGAAAGTGCACCTCCCCTACCCCAATCCTATCCCAAGTTAGGAGTCATAAGATAAACACCACCTTTTGCTGGCCTAGCTTCATCTGGTAGCAATATAGATGTGGGAGTCTAGTATTCCCCACATTCCATTCATTTCCTCATAAAGACCCCAGAGTTGTTACTAGGACTTAAAAGTTCCAAACACAGATGTACTTGCTTTTTGAGAGAAGGGCAAGGGAGAAGGGAGTATAGATGTTTTTTCCCAGGAGTCCACTTTGTACATCATTCCTAATATGAACACCCTATGTTTATTATAAAAAGAACTCTTCATATACTTTATCTTATTTGTTCTAGTCCCACAAATTGGCAAGGCCTCAATCAAGTTGTAATCCAGGTATTTTTTTTGGAGGAGAAAGGGCTACGAGCACACATCTTCTAAGTACATGACATCAGCAGTGTAGTAGGTGCACCCTGCCTTACAAATGGGATCCAGAAAATTTATTGGTAGTAAACTTCCTACCTATACTAGACATTACCAGCCTCTCTAAGACTTCCTGAGAAACAGACACCCTATCAATCATCTGATCACACCTCTGCTTGCAAAGAGCTCTGCTCAAGCTAGGCGTTCAGTAACTGTTGCATTATACTTGACTCCAATTTTGTTCCACTCCTGAATAAAAATTTACTGAGGCCTGAACTTGGGAATGCATGTCCTGAGAGTAGAAACCCTCAGTCTTTGGCCCATCTGGGCAGGGAGAAAGAGGATTCTCAAACAAGCCAAGACAAATCAGAGATCTTAATTTGCTCTTCCTAAAACATAAATCAGATCACTGATTAAAAAGAACTTCACATTCCCCCAGAGCAGTGCTAACAAAAAATGAGAGCCACATATGTAATTTCAAATTTTCCAGTAGCCACATAAGAAAGTAAAAACGAGAGAAATTTAATTTCAAATTTTAATTGAAATTTAATTTTAAATTTATATTTAATATATTTCATGGAACCCAATATATCAGAAATACCACTGCCAACATGTAATCAATATAAAAGCTATTAATGAGGTATTTTACATCCTTTTTTCATACTAAGTCACTATACTCGTGTGTATTTTACACTTACAACATCTCAATTGGACTAGTCAACTTTCAAGTGTTCAACAGCCACATCTGTGGCCGGCAGTTACCACACTGGCTGGACAGCGCAGATACAGAAGAAAACCCCACGTCCCTATCCTTCAAGGCCCTGATGATTTGGACCCTCCTGACCTCCTCTCCCACTCTCCCTCTCTGGAGCTTCACTGGAGGCCTCTATCGGCCTCAGGGACGTTGCCGAAATGAATGAAAGCACGTTACAAATATCCGAAGCTAGGCCTTGCGTGATTACAGTACAGGCCGAGAGAGGCAGGGCTGCTAGTCAAGGTCAGACGGCGAGGTGGGGTGAGGTCGGGGCCCAGCTGGAGCTCGCGGAAAGGAAACCAAGCCACCGCGTTGCCCGTCCCGCCGCCCCGCGGGCTCACCTCCTCCTTCAGGTAGTCAAACTTCGTAGGCTCCGGCTGCCGGGCCGCCCAGTTCTTCTGTTTCCTTTTCAAATCCCGGTCGAAGATATTTAGCGCTCTGAGCGAGGTGCTCCCGCGGGGAGAGACACCAGAGGTGACTTCCCTACGGCCAGTGTTCTCCGCTGAGACCCTCGCCGCCCAAGGTCGCCAACATAAGCGCCAGAGCCCTGCCGGCCGCACCATCTCCAGCTGCTACACCAATTGCCGGCACCTTTTTGTCGTGCGCATGCGCCAGAGCGGCTTTTGCGCGTACTCCGAAGATCACAGAGGGATCGTGCAAGTAGTTTGGCCTACTTCGCTTGCCATTACGGCGGAGCGCCGCGCGGAGGATTGTGGGTGTGGGTCCCCATGTGAGGCTCGGGAAGGACTCCAGACGGTAGGTGGGGATGAGCTCGAGTTGAAGGGCTCGAGTTGAAGAGCTTGAGGGGGCGTAGGTGTGGCGCGGGGGAAGAACTAGTCTCCAACAGGATCTCCTCCGGATCTGCGAGGGGTTTTGCCCCTCCTCCTGAGCCTTTTTGGCCTCATTCTTCAGACTTCATCGATCCTTTTCAGGGTCGCTTCTCAAATCAGTCTGTTAGCTGCCCCCCTGCGGTACGGGAGGTGGGAAGGAGACCCTCCTTCAGGGGCCAGCCTTGTGCTCGCATTAGAGAGCTGGCAGAAGGGGAGGGTGGGCCGTACGGGGCTGTGGGCGCATGTCGGAAGTGAGGTCCAGTCGCCTTCCCCTCTCGAATTATCTGACAACGAGTGCTTTCGTTGTAAACATTTACAATATATACATTACTTTTCCTTGTTGAGGTGGTACCTCGTAAGATTGCTCGGAGAGTTAAGTGCTGTAATAAATCGAAAGATGTATAAATGCACCAGCGATAGCTTCAGTTTTTCCTGGTTAGTGTAATTTAAAGGACTTGATTTTTGAATAAGGAATACTGCCCTATAATTTTTTTTTTTTTTTTTTGCTCTTAATAACGACTTTTGGCTCTTTGCAAGATTCCCATGCAGAGATGCTAAACCATTAGGGACTATTCACAAGGGAGCGATATTAATTTATACATATATATGTATATGTTCTAGTGTGTTTTGGGGGAATCAACTCATTTGGGCCTTCATCACTTGTAGGATAAGATATTATAGAAAGAAGTGATATTTATTAACTGGAGTGAGACTTTACGTGGAGACTCAAGTTTACTGTTTTATTTATTTTTAAACTTTTTATTACTTTTGAAGGATGATTGGACTTAAGGAGGGAACTTTGTGAGCTAAACCTGAGTTGATTTTGGTCTGTTTAGTTAGCATGCTAGCCTTATAGAACTAAAGGCTGTTGGCAGTAGCAGGAGATAAGGAGTAGCAGAATGAGAGCAGAATGTGAAGAAACAAATGAGGCCAACTGAGACTAGGGAATCTTACTCTTTTTTTTTTGGTAGACAGGGTCTCGCTCTGTTGCCCCAGCTGGTGTGCTGTAGTGTCCTTAGGTTCACTCTAGCCAAGGCCTCCCGGGTGGAAGTGATCCTCTTGCCTCAGCCTCCAGAGTAGCTGGGACTACAGGCGCCCACCATGCTGGGCTCATTTTTCTATTTCTTGTGGGATTTTACCATGTCACCCAGGCTGGTCCTGAACTTCTGGGCTCAAGTGATCCTCCGTGGCCTCCCAAAGTGCTGGTGAGCCACCTCGCCCAGTCTAGGGAATCTTAATTACGTTTACTTTCAATTAGTAACACATACAGGTATACAGATAGAAATTCTAAGTGAGAACAATGGACAAATATTTGTTCCCCTCCATAAAGCCCTGGGATTCTGCTTTGTCTGCCTTAAGTTTATTTCTGTAAATGATCTGTAATGGAAAGACGATATTTTGGTATGTTTCTGCGTTCTTGCATGTGACCCAGAATAAGTTGGAGAGATGAAGTTAGACTTGTTACCTTTATTTTACATACGTTAAACTGAGAATATATTGTGAATTTATGTGTTTTAAAACATTTAATTATGGTACTAACCATTATTACCATTAAAACATTTGTTTTATTTTTTAGTATTTGGTTTCTTCAAGCATTTGGTCAAGATTAAAAATTTAAAATGTCATCGAAACAAGAAATAATGAATGACCAGCGGTTTAGACGGGTCGCAAAGGACCCGAGATTTTGGGAAATGCCAGAAAAGGATCGAAAAGTCAAAATTGACAAGAGATTTCGAGCCATGTTTCATGACAAGAAGTTCAAGTTGAACTATGCCGTGGATAAAAGAGGACGCCCCATTAACCATAGCACTACAGAGGATTTGAAACGTTTTTATGACCTTTCAGATTCTGATTCCGATCTCTCTGATGAAGACAGCAAAGCATCAAATCAAAAGAAAATAAAGAAGAAAGAAACCCAGACTAAAAAAGAAATAGATTCAAAAAATCTAGTTGAGAAGAAAAAGAAAGAAACCAAGAAAGCTAATCAAAAAGGTTCCAAAAATAAAACTGATTTAGATAATTCTGAAAGAATTAAAAAAATGAAAACCTCATGTAAATTTAAGGTAGATTCAAACATAAGTCCGAAGAAGGATAGCAAAGAATTTACACAAAAAAGTGCGAAAGAGAAAAAAAACATTGTTCAACGTACTACAGACTCTTCTCTCAAAGAAAAACGAAGGACATTAGACTCGGGCACCTCTGAAATTTTGAAGTCTTCCAGGACCAAGCGTTCTAAGACAAGAGGAGAAATGCAATCAGGTAGATTGGAAAAACTTAGAGATTCTTAGGTGTTGCATTATTTATTTTTATACTGATCTTTCAAAAATGTAAACACATAAGTATTTTCATATTATTATGAAATGGTCAAATGCTTATCTGGAAATACAAAGCTATAAAAGAAATATGCAGTGATTATTAATTTTTGATGTGGCGCGAGAAGACAGACATGAGAATTTGAATCTTGAAGTTAAACAGTGATTTTGATTAGTAGTGAGCCCTAGTGAGAACTATATTCTCTAAACAGATGTTGTATGTCATTACATGATAAGAAGAGATGTGTTTAAAGAGGGTAAGTAAGCCGGGCACGGTGGCCCATGCCTGTAATCCCAGCACTTTGGGAGGCCAAGGAGGGCAGATCACTTGAGGTCAGGAGTTCAAGACCAACCTGGCCAACATGATGAAACCCCATCTCTACCCAAAACACAAAAAATAGCCATACATGGTGGCACACGCCTGTAGTCCCAGCTATTCGGGAGACTGAGGCAGGAGAATTGCTTGAACCTGGGAGGTGGAGGTTGCAGTAAGCTGAGATTGTAGCACTGCACTCCAGACTGGCTAACAGAGTGAGACTCTGTCTCAAAAGTAAAATAAAATAAATAGTGTAAGTAGGACTCCATCTCAAAAATAAAATAAGAGGGTAAGTAGAGTACTCATTCATTAATTTGTTCAACTGCTTATTAACTAGTGTGTGGCAGACAGAATATGAGTAAGGCATTGTCACCCATCTCAGGGCTGTCGCTAGCTTATATGATATCTTTATGCAAATTAGAAAAAGGCATGCTCTCTGGACACACCGAGCTCCCAGGAGTCACACTTTGGTGAAGAGATGGCACCTTTGAAGCAACAGATTTTTTTGCCCCTGAGCAGACACAGCCCCCTTCAGAGTGCATGGCTTGGTAAGTGTAGGATGGCCTTGATTTTAGCCCTTCTTGTCCCGTAATAAATGCCCTTGTGCGGATAACAGCATGCTTAACTTTGTGCAGTGGCCCCTGTCTAAAGCAACATTGTCCAGCAGAAATACATAATTTTGGATTTTCTAGTAACCACGTTAAAAAGTAAGATGAAACAGGTAAAATTCTTTTAAATAATATATTTTATGTAACCCAATATATCAAAATTATTTCAATATGTAATCAATATAAAAGTCAATGTGTATTTTACGTTATATTTTCTACTCATTTCAAACTAACATCATACTATTTTCATATTAATGTCAAGTTAGACAAAACGCATTTCAAGTGCTCAGTTACCACATGTGACTACTGGCTACCATATTGGACAATTTAAGTCTAAAGTAGAAGAAAGTCAGAACCATAATACAAAGTGCAATAGTAGTAAGTGCCATAAAAGATGTTTAGCAGAAAGCCTTGGAAATCTGGAGGAAGAAGTCACTCAAGATGTGGTAATCAGAAAAATTCACAGGGGACACACTACTTTGGGGTGTGGAAAAATTTAAGTTTGGGGACCACAGTGTTCTACATGGAAAGAACTTTTTGAGCAAAGATGTGATTGGGCATGTTCAGAAGAGATCAGTAGTCCCATTTGATTGAAGGGCCAAAATAAGTAGCAGCTAGAAATGATCGTTTGGAACTAGGTAAGAGACAGCTGGCTCTGTTTTGTGTTACGTGTTTACTAAACTTATTAAAATTTTATGTCACCTTCAGCAGCAAGCAATTTTGAGTGTTGATGTTGCTGATAGTTGATGTTCAAATGAGCCAGACCTGTCATTACAGGATCTAAGGAGGGGTCTTGATAGGTCAAGAGGTCTTGATAGGTCTAGAGGTCTCGATAGGCAGATATCACACTGGGAAAGTAGAAAGTATCAGGCAGTGGAGTGAATTCTGAATAGCAGGGACTAGGGAGTCAGTGGTGTTATCCCATTTTACATAAGTGAGCCGCAGACCTCATGAGGCGTGGGAAGAAGGGATAGGAATCCGGTTACTGAGGATTGGAATGGGACCAGCAGCAAAGTTGATTTGGTGTTGAGTTAGTGAGGTAAGTTAGTCTAGGATCCACTTCATTTGGGGCACTGAATTAATATAACATGGCTGTATAATCCTTTAGATTGATTTTACAGACTCTTTTTACATATCTTTTCTCATTTAATTTTCTCACTTACCTTGAGCAACGCCTTGAGGCTGTATCAGCGAACAAGGTTAAAGTGACTTATGTAAGGACATGGAGATCTGGAGCTGCAACTCAAGTCTTCTGATTCCTTCTACCCCACTATGTTGTTTGCAGTAATTTTGTTGGTTCCACAGTTTAGGAAAGGCATTATTCATGAATAAGGATTATGCAGCTCCGTATATAATCTTCTGTTCATTATCCATTCATCAATCATTACAGCAATTACTGTGTGCAAGGGACTGTTTAAGTGCTATGAAGTAAAGGTGATGTGAGGACTTGGCAGTGTGATATTTGTCATTGTAAAATGTTCATGCCCAGTACTTGCACTCCTAAATATCTGTTTTACATAAATAATTGGGTGTATGCAAAGAATGTGCATTGCAGCATTATTTTTAAAATAAAATGGTAACTGACTGGGCATGGTGGCTCACATCTATAATCCCAGCACTTTGGGAGTGCGAGGTGGGTGGATTGCTTGAGGTCAGGAGTTTGAAACCAGCCTGGCCAACATGGCAAAACCTGGTCTCTACTAAAAATGCAAAAATTAGCTGGGCATGGTGGTGCACAGATGTAATCCCAGCTACTTGGGAGGCTGAGGCACGAGAATCACTTGAACCTAGGAGGTGGAGCTTGCAGTGAGCCAAGATCACACCACTGCACTCCAGCCTGGGCAACAGAGCAAGACCCTGTCTCAAAAAATGAAAATAAAAATAAAATGGTAACAGATCATTAAGAGATTGATTACATGTTATATGCAAACATCTATGATCTATGAAGTTTTAAAAATAGGTTACAAAATAACAAATGATATGACCAGTTACTTAAAAAAATTAGTATTTAAATCGGAGAAAGCAAGTTTAGAGATATGGTAATATACTAAAATAACCAGTTATCTTTGAATGAAAAATCAGTAGTCACCTTTGTTTCATTTATTAACCATATTTTCCTAATTGTTTTTGGTTTCTAATGATCATTTATTATGTTTATAATTGGAGGAAAATGGTAAAGCAGTTTTTTTTTTTTTTTAAGTTGCTGGATAAGTAGTAATATTTACTGTCACTACTAGAGCAATACTGTCTAGGAGTAGAGACAGTTATTTATATTTGTGTAACCCCACATTGTCTTGCACAAGGCTGTGTACATTGTGGGCTCTAAGCAGATACTTTTTGGGTTTTATTTTTTGTTTTTTTGTTTTTTGGAGACAGGGTCTCATTCTACTGCCCAGGCTGGAGTGCAGTGATGCAATCACCGCTCACTGCAGCCTCAACTTCCTGGGTTCGGGTGATTCTCCCACCTAAGCCTTCCGAGTCACTGGGACTACAGGTGCACCCCACCATGCCCAGCTAATTTTTGTATTTTTATAGAGACAGAATTTTGCCATGTCGCCCAGGCTTGTTTCAAACTTCTGGGCTCAAGATCCTCCCATTTTGGCCTCCTAATGTGATGGGATTACAGGCATGAGCCACTGCACTCAGCTGCAGATACTTATTGAATGAACAAATATTCTGAATGTAGTTGATATTGTTAAAAACATTAAAATGGAAGACCTCTTTAAGTCTCTTATGCAACACTTTATTATTACACAACCCAAAGCATGGTATGTATACCATTGTCATAAGTGAGAAGATTTTTGATGATACTCAAACTTTTAAAATATTAATAGTTATGTACTATGTCAGTATCTTAGAAAACAATGTAATTACCCCATCACTTCTGTGACTTCAGGAATATTGTTTAGAACAAAGCTAATTTTTAGAAAATTCTATTAAAAATATATAAATGATATTTAACAATCATGAAAATGATATAATGATTGACAATTGAGAAATATTGCAATATTAGATAGACTGGGTCTGTAAGATGTTATTTCTAAGCTCGTTGCTTAAAAGTGAATTCTGCTTACCTCGTAACTTTCAATGTTGTGTTTTTCTGATCTCATACACAGCCTGTGACAATGCCTTCATTTTGGCGTTTTTCACTTCTATTGGCTAGTTATTTTTTTATTAACCCCTGCTTCCTTGTGTTGGTAACATGAAAGCCCATTTCCTGCTTTTCCTTCTAACCAAAAACCTTTTCATTCAGTTAGTCTTAGGTCAAATTGTATCTTTGTGAAGACTTTTTATAAATACTTCTTTGCAGACAAATTTAGATGTTTCTCACCGTATGGTGATTGAGAAGATAGGTTTATAAATCAGTAAACGGTTACCTTTTATTTATGAATCCATCAAGAGCATGAGATCATGTTACAAATCTCTCTTTTCCCTTATCCTAGTTCAATTCTTTGTATGTAGTAGATAATAAATACTTGCTCAATGAATGATTATTGTAAGATTATAGGACCAAGAGAAACTTAGTTCCAATTTCATTCTTAATTCTCCAAACTTAGAGCTTGTAAGCAGAAACATAAGCTCCAATGTAAAGATGAATAAAACGTATAAGATATATCTATCTGCACACCCAGTAGACAGAAGTTTGTGATTGCTTTAGAAGTAGGAAATGAGCCCTTTCCGAGCTGTGAGGACTAAAATTTCCAACTTAAGCAAAAACAGCCTTTTAATCTTGGTGTATTGCTAATCATTACAGTTGATTACAAAGTTCAAGACCTGGCAGAAAAGTTGTAAATATTATTTCTCTGTCTTTATGGGTGATCTCATCCACATCACAGCTTCTGTTGTCAACTACATATGAATGAGTCACTGATCTCCAACCCAGACTTCTCTAAGCTGTATACTCTTATTATTGATCCTTTCTTTTGGATGACTGAGTGGCACTTCATATTCAACATATTCAAAACTGAGCTCATGATTTCCCTTCACCAAACAAACTAGTTCAAATCCAGTGTTCCCTTTTCATCTATCCATCTTCTTAGCTAGCTGGCTCTGAAAGCTAAGAAGCTATGACTTATCTTTGACACTTCCAAAATTCTCATTCCCCATATCAAATCTCCAGTCGGTAATTATTATCGGTTTCACTTCCTAACTGACTCTGAGATCCATGTACTTCTCTGCATACATACTGCCACCCAACTTAGTGCTACCTTCGTTTTTTGCCGTGTGTACTGTACTACCTTTGCTATATTCACATCTGTTCTTCACTTTCCCCAGTCAAGGTGATCTCCTCAATATGCAAGTCTGAAGATGACAATATCCAAAAGAAGATGACATCCTGTTTTTTGAAAACAGCAGTATCTTCCCAGTGCTTTTAGGAAAAAATCCAAGCTCTCTATATGGTTTTTAGATAGCTTGGCCTCTGCTTAACTCTTCATTTCCATTTGTTACTTGATTCTGTGCTATCTGTGATCTGGATATGATTGTTGGTTTTTTCCTATTGGCAGATTTTTGCAGGTACCTTCCTTGCTGTTTTAAACAAATTTCCATCTATTAGTGTAACTTTTGACTGTTTAATCCTCTTCATCCTTCAAGTAACAGCTCAGTTATCACTCACTTAGGGACCCTGTTATATCCCCTTTGAAAACATTCTTTCTTGAATATCTTAGTTGTGATTTTAACTTTTTCTGTGTATTGATTTTATTTAACATCTATTTGTATTGATTTTATTTAACATCTATTTATGTATTCTTTTCGCTCAGCTAGAAGTTTCACTGAGAGCACTGTTTGCTTCTCTTTTGCCAACTATCGTATATTGAGCACTTAGCACATAGGAGACACACTGTTAAGTATTGAATGAATGTCTGGATCTACTTGCATGATGGGAGCATGTGTTAGGATTTCTGTTAAATAACTTGGTTAAGTGTCTACTGAATTTGTATTTTCCTTTACTCTGTTTCATGGAAGTTATGGTTAGGATTTCTATCATAAAAATTGACTAAGCATTTACTGAATTTATATTTGCCTTTACTGTGTTTCATAGAAATCATATTTTTACTGGATTTGATATCAAAATAATTTGGATTCAGTTTAATTCAGTGTATATCTTTTCTTAATTTCTTTCCCCTTTAATATTTTGCAGTGGTTCCACCTATAATCACAAGAGACAGTGATGGTTATGAAAACTTGACAGATGTTGAAATGTTTGACAAAGATGCTCTGGAGGAAGATTCAGAAAGTGTTAGTGGAAGTGATGAAGAATCTGCAAGAGAAATTATAGGTGTTGGTAGAGCTTCAGGTGATGATGATGATGGAAGTGAAGATGAAGATGAAGAGGATGAAGATGAAGAGGAGGATGAAGATGAGGATAATGAGGATGATGATGAAAGTGACAGTGGCCCTGATCTAGCAAGGGGTAAAGGAAATATAGAAACTAGTTCTGAAGATGAAGATGATATGGCAGATTTGTTTCCAGAAGAATCTGGTTTTGAGCATGCTTGGAGAGAATTAGATAAAGATGCTCCTCGTGCTGATGAGGTAACCTTTTGAATAAACAAGATTATTTGTGAAAAACACAGTACAGGGAGCTTTTATGGGTGGTAGAATTGGTGTCATTAAGTGGGAAAAGCTTATTGGTAATAGTATTCTTGATGATTCTGATTAAAATTTGATATGGAATATAATTATGTGAACTAGAAGATGTCCAAGCAGATAAGGAAGAAGCACTACATGAATAATTAAAAGTTTCATGAAATTTTTAATACTTGTTTTGGCTAGTAGTTTATATGTCTGTTTGTATGGCACCTAATAGAAATGTTGCAGGGTGACATACTCAACTTCCTTACTCATGCATGCATGGCAAAATAACTTAACAAACTTGGTAGTTAAAAAATCAGCTCGCCGGGTGCGGTGGCTCAAGCCTGTAATCCCAGCACTTTGGGAGGCCGAGACGGGCAGATCACGAGGTCAGGAGATCGAGACCATCCTGGCTAACACGGTGAAACCCTGTCTCTACTAAAAAATACAAAAAACTAGCCGGGCGAGGTGGCAGCACCTGTAATCCCAGCTACTCGGGAGGCTGAGGCAGGAGAATGGTGTAAAACCGGGAGGCGGAGCTTGCAGTGAGCTGAGATCCGGCCACTGCACTCCAGCCCGGGTGACAGAGCGAGACTCCGTCTCAAATAAAAAAAAAAAAAAAAAAATCAGCTCATGATCATGTTCTGATTTAACAAGAAGCAGGTAAGAGAAAGTGCTTATCTGTTACGGTTTTACTATTGTTTGACTCATTTGAAGTTCTCTTTTATATACTGAATTACACTTAGATAACTACTGTACTGTTAATTTCAGAGCATAGGGAACAGAATTTATTATGTTTTTAGAATCTTT
Source organism: Colobus angolensis palliatus (assembly GCF_000951035.1). Classification (NCBI taxonomy): domain Eukaryota; kingdom Metazoa; phylum Chordata; class Mammalia; order Primates; family Cercopithecidae; genus Colobus; species Colobus angolensis. The sequence goes on along the minus strand of NW_012112808.1, from coordinate 180,067 downwards.
ATCTTTCAAGTATTGAGAATGATACGGATTATGTACTATTTAATTCTCATTTCTCAGATTACACGTCGATTAGCAGTTTGTAACATGGACTGGGATAGATTAAAGGCAAAAGATTTGCTGGCTCTGTTCAATTCATTTAAACCTAAAGGAGGTGTTATATTTTCCATCAAGGTGAGAATTCATTTCATTTGGAAGTAAATGTTTCTAGGCATTTTAAGTTAAATCTGATTTTTTTTTTTTTTTGCCAGAGTTTTCATTTTTAGGAAAATAATGTGGAAGTTGTCCAATACAATTGAATGTGAAACTTATGTAACAGGTATAACTGTTAAAAAGGAAGAGGTGAAATTATTATTATTGATAGGTTATATGCTTGTTTACACATTAAAAACCCAAAGAAATAAAAGCTTAGTAAAAGGACAGAGTATAAGAACTGTTTTTAAAAATAAATTGCATTCGTTATTGCTAACACTGGCCAATTAAGGAAAAAAAAAATCTATACTAGAAACAAAACCATATAAAGTACTTGGAAATTACCTTAATAAACACAAATGATCTATGTGAAGTAAACTGTAACACTTGATAAATTTGAAAAACTTACATAGATTTGGAGACACCTTATTTCAAGCCAACCTGATGATTAAGAATCCAGGCTTTGCATTATGACAAACTGGGTTCAAATCTCGATTCTCGTAAAGTGTTATGTGATCCTGGACATTTAATTAATCTCTCAAATATGTTTACATCTTTCTAATATATCCAAGTGGATATATAACAATAGTATTGGTGGTTGTAAGGATTGCGTATAAAGGAGCTCACACTAAGTATTTAGTGCAGTGCCTGAAATAGTCCTGCCCTCAATCATTGTTAGAGATTGAGTCTTCCTTATCCAAAATGCTTGGGATCAGAAGTGTTTTGAATTTCAGATTTTGAAATAAAATTGCATTATATATACTTACTGGTTGAGCGTCCAGTTCCGAAATCTAAAATGCTCCAGTGAGCATTTCCTTTGAACCTCGTGTTGACAGTCAAAAAGTTTGGAATTTTGGATTTGGGATTTGGGATGCTCAACCTGTATTACTGTTTAAATATTTAAAGATGTTATGTCTACAGTTTTAGTGTAATTTTGATCAAAATCCCAGTTCAAGTCAAAGTTAAGAAAAAGGATACCAATAATCATCTAAAAGAATAAACAAATTAAGAGTAGCTAATGAAGTTTTGAGAAATCATGTTAATATAAAAACTCACCCTGTCGCTTCTCAGCCTTTTGGCTAAGATCAAGTATAAAAATTCACCCTACAAGTTACAATATCTAAACATTCTATGATGCTATGGGGGTTGACAGGTTTGAGTAAAAATGGGACAAATTGGTAGAACAGAATAGAGTTTATATGATAACTTAGATCAAAATAGGCTGCTTGAATATTTGGACAAATGAACAAGTCATTGGATAGAGAACTTGATTCAGATCTTTACCTCCTGATAGCCCCAACGAAACTCTAGATGAAGCAAAGGAAAAAAATTAAAAGTCAAGCCAAAGAAACAATTTTTAAAACCTGTGTTTTAGGTGATAGTAAGAATTTCTAGACTTAGAAAAGAGGAAAAAAAAGAATCAAAAGATGTGACTATATATATATTATAAACTTATGTATTAAACCTATTGTGTATGTATATACAATTAAAGTTAGTAAGAAAAACTTGGATCATCTTGTTGATAAGTTGCGTATTTCAGACAGTTAAAAAAAGCATGTATTCATTAACAAATGTGTATTAAGCCCAGTAGTATCAAAGCGATGTCATAACTACAATTATTTTTTGACTCTCAAAGTAGGCAAGATTTTAGAAAATACCACACCTGGTGAGAGTGAATCCTTTTTCTTATATTGAGACTATACCTAATCTGTATAAGGTTGTCATCAGTTCTGTTCTATTTCTTTAAAAGAAAGCACTGGGTAAATGGTATGACAGAGATAAGTTGGTTATTACAAAATTGATTTTCATTATATGTTTATTTTTCTGTATTTCATGTAAACTATTTAATTTGCTCACTTTTCATGTGTGTGTTTATATTCAGATTTCCTTGAGCTTAGCGTCTTGTTTTGCTGTTAATTTTTCCTTTGGGTCTTGGAACCATTTGTTTTCCAAGCCTCGTATCTGTTAGTCTCCAGCCAAAGTGATCTATTTTTAAAGAAAATTTCTCAGGATGCTCTAGCTTCCTATAGTGGATTTGGAAGTGAGTCACCCTTGCTGTTTTCATTGAGTCAAGTTGTGACTTTTAGAGTTCCTGACCTCGACAGGTCTAGATATTTGTGTAAAGGAATGTACAAATTACATTGATCCTATTTTTTCTGTTTAGATATATCCTTCAGAGTTTGGAAAGGAGAGGATGAAGGAAGAGCAAGTTCAAGGACCAGTAGAGCTATTAAGTATTCCTGAAGATGCCCCAGAAAAGGACTGGTATTAAATCACTATAGAAAATAAAACTAAACCTGATAAATTCATGTTGTTAGTTCAGAATTCTGGTCATCTTGATAGTTAAAACTAAAGTTTATACTTGTGCCATTCATGGTTAAAACAGGTTGCAAAACAGATTTAAAGTCTGTTAAAAATGGTACATTATTCCAAGAAGATTTTTGTTTGTGTATATTTATATTTCTGTATTCATGAAAATAATTATTGCGGTTTTTGGAAAACATTTCATGATTAAACTGATTTGGAGTTCTTTTGAATTCTTTCAGCCTTGTTGCTCTGAATTAGTACGTTTTGCTTTTTTTTTTTGAGACATCATTGAAGCTCTGTTTGCTTTCAAATTATATGATTTTTCTTATTTGAGAATCGAATAGAAAAGTGAAAGAATGATAAAACCTTTTTTTATCATCATGGTGCAATATAGAAAATAATTTAAGATAGTTTTTAAGCCACTAGGTGGAGCTATATTTACACATAATAAAAATGAGGGTTAAATAGATTTAATGACAGAAGAGAGCAGATGAAGATCTTCAAAGAATGTATCAATGCTTTGTGTGGAACTTAAAAAAAAAAAAAGGAGTGTGTTGTAGTTAAGCAAAATTAAACTTACAGACTCTTAAATATTTTGCAAGATCAGGAACGTCTTTGTAGCTAATGCCTTGCTAACGTTTTATAATAGAATTATCTTCATTGGTTTTACTTGAGAAAGTGGTATGTGATAGCAAAATGAAATAACTATTCTGAGTTAAATTATAGATAAGCACATATAATTCCCACATGCTCCTTTCCTAGATACCATATTCCAATCCAAATACTTGTACCTTGTGAGAATAATAAGTTGAGCTTAAGTATTTAATGTTTATAAAGACAAAGTCATGAAGGAAAGATGGCTTGGTATGAAGGCCAGCTTATAATATGTTTTTCTTGAAAGAATTACATTTATTTTTTAAAGGGAAATGTTTGTGTTTCTGTATAAGTATGCTTAATTAGTTTTTCCCACTTTAGGACCTCTAGAGAAAAATTGAGAGATTATCAATTCAAACGACTGAAGTACTATTATGCAGTAGTAGACTGTGATTCTCCGGAAACAGCTAGTAAAATATATGAGGATTGTGATGGCCTGGAATTTGAAAGTAGTTGTTCTTTCATAGATCTAAGGTAATCCAGTGTATGTATTACCAATTTAGTCTTTTAGTACAACATGATTATAAGAAGTAAAATGTTTGAACTGGTAGTGATCTCTGTTTTATATTCTAAAATGATTTTTTTTGCTTTTGGGTTAACTCTATTGCATGGAACATCACTCCTAAGAAAGAAGACAAGAAAATGCCAAAGTATTATGTATGAATCATCCCCACATCTTTTTCCTTTCAGACATATTGGCTCTGTTTTTAAGATGGTGTACCCTACACAATGATATTTCCTTGCAACTGCTTTTTTAGAGCGAGGAACCAAATAAAGTTAACTTTAAAAAATGCATGGAGGAAGGGGCAGGGGAATTTGCTAACAGACTGTTATCTCTAGATCCATGCTATCCAGTATAGTAGCCACTAGTCATATTTGGTTATTTTAGTTAAATAAAATTTAAAAATCAGTTGCATAGCCATATTTCAAATAATTAATTGTTACATTTTGGACAGAGCAGATACAGAACATTGCCCTTGTCACAGAAAGTTCTGTTGGACAACACTGCTCTAAATGTAAATGACTAAATGTACAATTAGAAAATTCTAAGAATCAGCCTTAAGCTTTCACTTGTTTTCAGTGGCACCTCATGTATATGATACTTTGTATTCACAATGCTTACCCTTTAATAATTATATTTGATCTTTAAAATGCGATATAGCCAACTGGGCATAGTAGCTCATGCCTGTAATCCCAGCACTTTGGGAGGCCTAAGCAGGAAGATCGCTTGAGCCCAGGAGTTCAAGACCAGCCTGGGCAACATAGTGAGACCCTGTCTCTACAAAAAATTTTAAAAGTAAAAATTAGCCAGGCATGTTGGCACACGCCTGTAGAGGATTGCTTGAGCCTAGGCCGTTGAGACTTCAGTGAGCCATGATTATGCCATGGCCCTCCAACCTGGGTGATGGAGCAAGACCCCCTCTCTAAAAACAACAACAAAAACATGTAGTCAGTGACTGCGCTGTCAAGTCTGGATCTTTTTGAAACATGAGGGGGCCGGGTGCGGTGGCTCAAGCCTGTAATCCCAGCACTTTGGAAGGCCGAGACGGGCGGATCACGAGGTCAGGAGATCAAGACCATCCTGGATAACACAATGAAACCCCGTGTCTACTAAAAAAAAAAAAATACAAAAAAGTAGCCGGGCGTGGTGGCGGGTGCCTGTAGTCCCAGCTACTTGGGAGGCTGAGGCAGGAGAATGGCGTAAACCCAGGAGGCAGAGCTTGCAGTGAGCTGAGATCGGGCCACTGCACTCCAGCCTGGGCCACAGAGCGAGACTCCGTCTCAAAAAAAAAAAAAAAAAGAAACGTGAGGGACCCACATGTGCTTGCACCTGACTCATTAATTGACTCCTAATGCAGGATTTCTATCTATACAGCATTCTTTTAAATTTAGAGGAATTATAGAGTTATAGCTTACGAATTTCAGAAATTTATACAAAGATGAATTCATTAAGAAATACACAGAGGTTATGTCTAACATTGTCTCTTAAACGTGTGTCTTTTAGAAAGTTATATGTATGGGCCGGGCGCGGTGGCTCAAGCCTGTAATCCCAGCACTTTGGGAGGCCGAGACGGGCGGATCACAAGGTCAGGAGATCGAGACCATCCTGGCTAATACGGTGAAACCCCGTCTCTACTAAAAAATACAAAAAAACTAGCCGGGCGAGGTCGCGGGCGCCTGTAATCCCAGCTACTCGGGAGGCTGAGGCAGGAGAATGGCGTGAACCCGGGAGGCGGAGCTTGCAGTGAGCTGAGATCCGGCCACTGCACTCCAGCCTGGGCGACAGAGCGAGACTCCGTCTCAAAAAAAAAAAAAGAAAGTTATATGTATGGTTGTTTATCACTGCAGTGTATGTTTAAATAAATTTTTTTTCTTTACTTCTTAGGTTTATACCAGATGATATTACTTTTGATGATGAGCCTAAGGATATAGCCTCAGAAGTGGATTTAACAGCATATAAACCAAAATATTTCACATCTGCTGCAATGGGAACATCAACGGTATTTCTTAACTTTAAAAAATATGTAGCCAGACTCTATTGCTTTATGAAGATAGTTTGTATATTATAGCATCTTTAAAAATGGAAAGTGTTAATTTTTTGTTATTATTTTTTCTTGAGACAGAGTCTCGCTCTCTCACCCAGGCTGGAGTACAGTGATATGATTACTGCAACCTCTGCCTCACAGGATGAAGCGATTCTCGTGCCTCAGCTGCCCAAGTAGCTGGGTTTACAGGTGTGCACCACTACACCTGGCTAATTTTTGTATTTTTACTAGGGACAGGGTTTCGTCATATTGACCAGGCTGGTGTCAAAACTCCTGACCTCAAGTGATCCTCCTGCCTTGGCCTCCCAAAGTGCTTGGATTACAGGTGTCATGAGCTACTGCTCCCAGCCTCAAAGTATTCAAAATTTAAATGTATGGGTACAGATAGAAATGAGACACAAGTGTGTCTGCATCTACCATATCTGTGAACCTATTTTCAGATTCTTGTTATGCGTTTAAGCCTGTATCAGTTACGTGCTGATGTTTCTTTTTTCTTTTCTGTCTTTCCTATACACTCTTCTGTCTTTCCTATACACTCTAATACATCAGTTATTAATATCCTAGGGAATAAGGGGAAGTGGATAATAAATTACCTCGCAGCACAGTTAAACAAAACTAGTGAAGATTTAAAATAGGAGTACCTTTTTCTGCAGATATGATTCAAAACTGTAAAAAGAATTGATGTGGAATAATTAAGGTATAATAGATATCACATTAATGCTTTGTAACAAATAGCCAAAAGGTTTTTGTCTATTGAAATAGTTTATTACTTAGGTGACTACCTTCTCCCTTTTCTTTTTTTTTTTTAAATACAGAGTCTTGCTCTGTCGCCCAGGCTGGAGTGCAGTGGCACGATCTCAGCTCACCGCAACCTCTGCCTCCTGGGTTCAAGTGATTCTCCTGCCTCAGCCTCCCCAGTAGCTGGGATTACAGGTGTGCACCACCACACCTGGCTAATTTTTGTATTTTTAGTAGAAACTGGGTTTCACCATCTTGGCCAGGCTGATCTTGAACTCCTGAGCTCAGGTGATCCTCCCCACTCTGCCTCCCAAAGTGCTGGGATTACAAGTGTGAGCCACTGTGCCTGGCTCCTTCTCCCTTTTCTTTTCTTTTTTTGGAGACTGAGTCTCACTCTGTCACCCAGGCTGGAGTACAGTGGCACAATCCTGGCTCACTGCAACCTCCGCCTCCCAGGTTCAAGTGATTTTCCTGTCTCAGCCTCCCAAGTAGCTGGTATTACAGGGGCACGCCACCACGCCCAGCTAATTTTGTATATTTAGTAGAGACAGGGTTTAACCATGTTAGTCAGGCCGATCTCAAACTTCTGATCTCTGGTGATCCACCTGCCTTGGCCTCCCTTCTCCCTTTTCTTTCTTCCAATAACCCTTCTGTTCACAGCTGTACTCTACAATAGCCCCACTAGCTTCCCTCTGCTTTTCCTGTGTGATAAATCACCAGGCTTCTCTGAGGAGGGACTGGTAGCAGAGAGAATAGCTGTATCTGTCACCTGCTGTGCTGTGGTGGGCACTCTATGGCATTGATTAGTTACTGGGTGTAGTAAAACTCTACCATTACATAGTAAGCAAAGTCTAAAAAATTCAGTCGCATGAAATTAAAGTCATGTTATTTTCAGGACCAAAATAATGATCAGGGCCAGCGTGTCCAGCCAGCCAGTGTAGAGTTCCTGGGTCCTGGCTGTATCATCAACATCTGTCCTAGTGCCAGCAGTGGTTTGGTGGTTATCTGCTCAGGCTTAATTATCAGAATAGGGATCATTTCTGAATCCTATGACTGGCTGGAATTTCTGAGACAGGTGGCAGTGATTTTAAGGATCTCGATTAATTGCTGTCTCTTGCTATCCTTGTCTGGGGAGATTGGCCTGAGGGGAATAAACAAAAACCAAGGACATGGGATCTATCCTATGATGAAGATAAAATATCTAGCAGGGCCTTATATGAGAATAGGGGCTATATAGAGGACAGGAGCCAGTCATCACCACATCAGTCATGTCCTAGATGAATCCATGTATCATGGAGGTTTAAGCTATTTCCAACTAATAGATGCTTTTCTCATCAGTGGTTCTTAATCTTTTTTTTTAAATGGACCCCACTGAGTTTGTGTTGTTTTTTTAACAGATTTCATATAGTTTGCAGATCTCCTGAAATCTTAGAACTCCAGTTGAAAAACATGTTTTCACTAATTCATAATGTAAACTTTTTTTTTTTTTTGAGATGGAGTTTTGCTCTTGTTGCCCAGGCTGGAGTGCAATGGCGTGATCTCAACTCACTGCAACCTCTGCCTCCTGAGTAGCTGGGATTACAGGCCTCCTGATTCTCCTGTCTCAGCCTTCCTAAGTAGCTGGGATTACAGGCACCCGCCACCACGCCCGGCTAATTTGTGGTGTTTTTAGTAGAGATGGGGTTTCACCATGTTGGCCAGGCTGGTCTCAAACTCCTCACCTCAGGTAATCCACCCACCTTGGCCTCCCAAAGTGGTGGGATTACAAGTGTGAGCCATCATGCCTGGCCCATAATGTTGACTTTTTTACCAGTACATTTTCTTAGTTTTTTTTCGCCGTAATTCATTTATACACTGGTTAGTTTTTACTGCCAATAATGGAGTATCCTGTAGATAGCAGAGAATTGGGAGAAGGTACAAATTAATAGGAATGGTTCCCTTTTCACAAATAGAATACTATTTATTAATCATATCATTCATGTATTTGTTTTAATGTGTCTTAGCTTCTAACTTACTGTTAAACATCCAGGTTAATAGTATATATTCTTTAAAAAGTTTGAGTTGACATTTCCATTTTTGTGTGTTATTTTTTCTTATTCGTTGGTGAAAGGTGGAAATCACTTGGGATGAAACTGATCATGAAAGAATTACAATGCTCAACAGGAAGTTTAAAAAGGAGGAGCTTTTGGACATGGATTTTCAAGCCTACTTAGCTTCCTCTAGTGAAGACGAAGAGGAGACAGAAGAGGAGCTACAAGGTATTGTTAATCTTTTAGTGACCATTAATGGACATAGGTCTTTGGCAGTAGCTTTACAGGGAAGGCCAAATTCTGTCTGCAAATATGCTCACATGCACAGTATTATATATATCTGTAGATAGTGATTGATTTAAAAACAATATCTTTTCTTTGCTTGAATTTCTTTAACTATAAACATTTTGTTTAAAGTCCCAACCTAACCAAGCATGGCCTTCTAGACTTGTCCTAATGCATGTGGTTGCACAGTTTCCTAGTAAACCAGTAAAACAATCTTTTAGGCACCCCCCCACCCATTTGCCTTTTTAAAAATAAGAGCATCATTTAGATTGATTAAATATTTTTACAGTCCATGTTTTCAACTAGTTAAAAAGTAGACTCTCTGTTTCTATAATTATTCCTTTGACTGCTTTTAAAGTTTTCTCTTTCTTTTTGTCTTTCTGCAATTTTACTATGGTAAGTATAAGAGTAGATTTCTTTTTGTTTATGGAGCTTGAGGTTTGTTGTTGGGTTTTATTTATTTGTGGAGTGGTATCTTTCTTCAGTTTTGGAATATTCTCAGCCATTATGTTTTCAGATGTTGTTTCTTTATCCTTTTAGGACATCAACTAAATACATGTTAGAGCTCGTCATTATATCTTGCCTATCTCTACCTTTATGTTTTTAATCTGTTGTCTCTGTACTGCGTTCTGGATATTTTCTTCTGACCAATCTTCCAGATCACCAATTGTCTTTTCAACAGTGTTAAATCTGCTGATAGACCTCTCCATTGAGTTCTTAATCTTGGTTGTTACATTTTTTACTTACGGAGGTTGTATTTGGCTATATTTCAAGTCAGAAACACTACTTTTTATGTTTTTTACTCAGTCTCTGATAGTTTTAATATTTCATGTATTTTCAGGTTGGTGTCTTATTTTACAAGGTATTTCTCTCTTGTATACTTGTGTGCCTAGTGAACTTTGTGTGTTACTTTGATATTTGAAGTTAGGGTATCTTTGATCAGAGAATAATTTACTTTGGTTGGTTTAGAACCACATTTCTCCAAATGTTAAGACTTAGGTTCTCTGGCTTCTGCAGGTGATTAAAGTCTGTATGAGGGCTGGTTTACTTCAAATTGACCATATCCCTGGGAGTATATCCCTCTGGGTGGCTGCTTAATATCAAGGTACTAATTGAAATTCACTCTTTTGTTTGGCCTTTAACTTTTGTCTTCTTGGTTCTGAAAGGCTGCTAAAACCACAGTTGAGTTTCATGGCTCTTTGTTCTGTGCATCAGGAAACAGGAAATGATCTCAGAGCAAAACAGGTCTTTAACCCTGGAGTCATCCCTCTAATATTCCCTTCTTGTTTTTGACATAGTAAGTCTTCTCTAACTTGACAGTTCTTTGAAACTTTTCTTTTTTTAACCTCTTTGAAGCTTTATAAAATATTTAATCCAACTTAATTCCAACTTAATGTCTTCAGTGAAAGAGTTAGTCTGAAGTACTTAGCTTGCTATTAAGAAGTCCTCAAATTATCTTTGTCTTTATTCAAGTTGTTTTTGTTTTTTGAGTACTGCTGTGTCACCCAGGCTGGAGTGCAGCGGTACAATCTGGGCTCACTGTAACCTCTTCCTCCTGGGTTCAAGCGATTCTCCTGGCTCAGCCTCCTGAGTAGCTGGGACTGTGGGTGCTTGCCACCATGCCTGGGTAATTTTTGTATTTTTAGTAGAGATGGGGTTTCACCATGTTGGCCAGGCTGGTCTCAAACTCCTGACCTCAAGCGATCAACCTGTCTCAGCTTCCCAAAGTGCTGGGATTATAGGCATGAGCCTCTACTCCTGGCCTTTTTTTTTTTTCTTTTAAATGCTTGAAATGATTAATGGTGTACAATTGACTCTTGAACAACACGGGTTTGAACTGTGTGGGTTCACTTCTACATGGATTTTCCTCTGCGATTGGCACCCATGAAACTATAAGGCCAGCCCCTCTTCCTGCTCCTCCTTAGCCTACCCAGTGTGATGATGACAATGAGGATGAAGGCCTTTACAATGATCCACTTCCATGTAATGCATAGGAAATATATTTCTCTTCCTTACGATTTTCTTAGTACCATTTATTTTCTCTAGTTTATTATAAGAATACAGTGTATAATACATATACAAAATATGTGTTAACTGACTGTATTATTTGTAAGGCTTCCACTGCACAGTAGATTATTAGTTAAGTTTTGGGAGAATCAAAAGATACATGTGGATTTTCTACTGTGCCTGGAGTTAGCACCTCTAACCTCCATATTGTTCAAGAATCAGCTGTACTTTTAAATATATATGCTCTTTGCTTAAAATAGCTCACTTTGTGGAAATAAAGCCACAAAACCCTTTTTCTCCCTGTATTTGATCTGTCTCTGGAAATTGGTTGCCTGGTTGTAATTTCATGTCAACTTTTGGTTGATACTATCTGCCTAATACCTTCACGTCTTCATTCTTCTTATCTAATAGAAGAATTCCCAATCATGAACAATTATAAGTAAGAGATTTAATGCTGACAGAAAGTGAAGAACCCATAAATATTAAACGTAGATATAAGTATTTTAAATTAGCAAGAATGAATATTCTCTAATTTGTGGCTTAACATTTTTCATAGCTTTTTTGTTTTCCTTTTGTATGTGTATTATTTTTATAGCCTAAATGTCAAATTAAATAAATCCTAAAATGTTTCTTTAGTATGACCATAGTGCGGTTAAACCTTGAGTTTCCGAGATCCCGTGATTGGTCTATCACTGTTTTAGATTCCTGAAGACAGTGCTTCATTTTTCTAAGCTTTTCATAAAATACTACTCTTTAACAGTATGGAAAGTCATGTTTAATCATTCTGGTTTCTTTGTTCAGACATCTCATATTAATACAACCACATAACTGCTTAAGTATTTAATACTCTTTGCAAATGTGTATTTGCAATGAGAGTTAAGTTGGGCGCAAAGGGCCTCACATTTTTTTTAAGGCCTTAGTGGCAGATGCTTGTTAATTTTTTTTGGCGTTCCAAATAACTGGATGACCATTTTATTTTTTTATTGTTCACAGAACATCTGAGTCATTTCTTCAATTATCCTCTGTCTATGTCTTTTCTCCTCATAGATATGGAGAAAGACATAATGATTTATCAGTATTTCTTTTTTATTTGTATGCCTATATGGGCATTTAGAACTTTTCTGAAAATTCTGAATAGTTTTTCTTCACATCAGCTGTAAAATAAAGGAAAAAAGATAACTGTTTATGTATACTTGTGAAGATTGGATACAAGTTGTTCAAGTAGATTTCTGTTTTGGGAAAACCGGACTAAATTTTAAAATGACATTTTTGACATGAGGGCAGCTAATATTGTGAATACATAAGCAATAATTTGTTAATACATTCTTATTAAGAGCTTGGGCTCTGCTGGTTTCAGTTCCTAACTTCACTGTACATAGGTTAGATTTACTAAAGCCCCTATATCTTTCTTCCATAGCTGTGAAATGAGGATCTAATAGTACCAGGCTTATGGTTGGAAAGACTGAAATTATGTACCTTGTATCTTGTATTTTTATTTCTGAAATCTTTAATAAATAGGCTGGGCGTGGCGGCTCACGCCTGTAATCCCAACACTTTGGGAGGCCGAGGCGGGTGGATCATGAGGTCAGGAGATGGAGACCATGCTGGTTAACACGGTGAAACCCCACTGTACTAAAAATACAAAAAAATTACCCCGGCGTGGTGACGGACGCCTGTAGTCCCACCTACTCGGGAGGCTGAGGCAGGAGAATGGTGTGAACCTGAGAGGCGGAGCTTGCAGTGAGCTGAGATTGTGCCACTGCACTCCAGCCTGGGCGACAGAGCAAGACTCCATCTCAAAAAAAAAAAAAAAAAGAAATTTAATAAATAATGGCTTTTTGTTTGAGATACACCAAGTTTTTTTTAAAGCATGTATTTTTCTTCTGTATTTTAATTGATTACAAATTTACTATAATCTGTAATTTTGTACCTCTCATAGATACATCAGCATATTTGAATGCCTTAAAGCTACTGAATGTTTCTGGTTATTGTTTATAAGAGAGCATAGCAGGGTGGCTTACTGTTAGAATTATTATTTTTTCACTCCTGATACAGTATTAAGGCTTTCACAAACTAGTGTCCTTCAATTGGGAAAAAACAGAGCTACATGACCTACCCCACATTTTAGAGCTTCAGAATGCAAAATTTCAGTACTGGAAAAAAATCAGTTTAAAGTAAGCCATCAGAGACTTACCAGTAAAATTTCAACCTGGAAGGAGCTTGCTTCTAATTATGTTTTCAGAAGTAAGCTTTTAATAGAAAGAAATACTTTGCCATTTGTTAATGTGTTCCTGATGTTTTATCCATTGAATTACGGGATACAGCCGGGCGCGGTGGCTCAAGCCTGTAATCCCAGCACTTTGGGAGGCTGAGACGGGCGGATCACAAGGTCAGGAGATCGAGACCATCCTGGCTAACACGGTGAAACCCCGTCTCTACTAAAAATACAAAAAACTAGCCGGGCGAGGTGGCGGGCGTCTGTAGTCCCAGCTACTTGGGAGGCTGAGGCAGGAGAATGGCGTAAACCCGGGAGGCAGAGCTTGCAGTGAGCTGAGATTGTGCCACTGCACTCCAGCCTGGGCGACAGAGCAAGACTCCATCTCAAAAAAAAAAAAAAAAAAAAGAATTACGGGATACATGACAGAATTCCATCCAACATTATTATTGTGGCACAAAGCACAAACAGGAAAAAAATGAATTTCAGCTGTTTGAATGAAAATAAAAGTGTGACAGGATGGAAAGAATGTCCTGGACCATTTTTTATTTATTTTAAGAAAAAAAATATATACATATAGAAATATTTACATAACCAGTTTTTTTCCATATCACCTTTTTAAGATGTAAGGACATTGATTATATGAACTTGCTGAAAAAAGAAAAAATAAATGACTTTTAAAAATTAAAAAAGATACAAGGACCATCTGTTGACACTGATGTTTCCCAGCTAAATGCTTAATAATGTCAGACATTTTTGGTGAGCAGTTAGCCATAGGTTATAGAGGAGAGGGACGTCATTATTCTGCTAGTAGGGTTTCCTTTACTTGAGACAGTCAGTTCAGTAAGTCTGTATGGTTTGCATTAAAACCCAGGTTTCTGATTTGTTTTTGATTTGGAGACTTGCAGTGGAAATGTAGAACAAACTTTTTGGTGTATTTTTTTTTCTTGGGTATTTGTTGCCTGTGAATTTTATACTGTTTCTTTGTATTTTAATTATTTTTATAGAACTAGGAAGTGCAAATGTGAATATTTTTCCACACAGTGAAATTAATTGAAGTAACTCCTAATTCATTTTTATTCTTAACATATTAATGAGATCGTTGGAGTAAGCGTGCTTACTCAAAAGTGGAAAGGTTCCAATATTCTTAGGTTTGGATTATAAACAACTGCCTTTATCTCTTCTCTTCAGTCTGAATAGCTGAATCTGCAAACCAAATTCATCCCAACAGTGTTCAGCCTACATTTATTCAGCATAACATTTTAAAGCCACTGTGCTGGATAGTGGAGGACATAAAGAGGGATAAAATGCCATCTTCATTATCTTGCAACTTATAGGAAAGAGAAGCCCAAAGATGTTATGTGACTGCAGTTATTATCCAATATAAATTTTAATGAAAAGGGGGAATTCCCAAGCGTACTACTGTGACAGTGCAAATTTATATTGCAACTGATTTTTATTCTACATGAGACCCTAAGGTCTTTCATTTAATTTTCAGAAATTTAAGTCTGATTTTGATATCCTATGGTCTTAGCAGCATCTCTTAGAAGAGAGTGACCATAAGATCTGAAGACTAGAGTTAGAAGTGAATTGTTTCTGTGTATTAAGTGAACTTTTCTTTTCATCAGGTGATGATGGAGTCAATGTAGAAGAAGATGGGAAAACAAAGAAAAGTCAGAAGGATGATGAAGAACAAATTGCTAAATACAGGCAGCTCTTGCAGGTTATTCAAGAGAAAGAAAAGAAAGGCAAAGAAAATGACATGGAAATGGAAATTAAATGGGTTCCAGGTAAGAATTAGTTACTAAATGTTTTCTCTTTTTCCAATTTCAGTATGTTGAGTACATTTTAAATATGAAGGAGCTGGAAATGTCTTGGTGAGGACCTTAACATCGTATTTGCATACACCATTTAACGAACTTAACGACTAGCATTTTAGACTCTTACCAGCTTATTCTTAATTGGTTTCTTTGATTTACTAACTAAAATTATTCCTGTTCATTTATCAGAGTAGCCTTTCCTAGGTTTGAGCCTGTATTCTCAAGATATAGAAACTTGAATCCAGGCACCATGTATTCTAAAGTTATTACACTTCTTTTGAATATGTTTAATTCTTTTTTTTTTTTTGAGACAGAGTCTCACTCTGTCGCCCGGGCTGGAATGCAGTGGCTGGATCTCAGCTCACTGCAAGCTCCGCCTCCCGGGTTTACGCCATTCTCCTGCCTCAGCCTCCAGAGTAGCTGGGACTACAGGCGCCCGCCACCTCGCCCAGCTAGTTTTTTGTATTTTTTAGTAGAGACGGGGTTTCACAGTGTTAGCCAGGATGGTCTTGATCTCCTGACCTCGTGATCCGCCCATCTCGGCCTCCCAAAGTGCTGGAATTACAGGCTTGAGCCACCGCACCCGGCCTGTTTAATTCTTAAGTGACCTTTTCTTCCATAACCCCCAATAGTCCTTAATTCATGAGGTTTCCCTAACACAAAATATGTAGTACATAGTCTTCCATCTTCAGTCTTGCAGCAAATAGTCAAAGAAATATAGCATAGTAGAGTAAAATAATACTAATACAAAACAAATTACAACCATGTCAAAGCTAAACAAAGATAAAAGCTGGGATAAATGAGATCATTCTCTAGTAAACAGCAGTTGCCCCTTTTTCATGGTTTCACTTTCTGCAGTTTGTTATCCAGTATAGTGCAATAAGATACTTTGAAAGAGAAAGAGGAAGAGAGATTATATTCATATAACCTTTATTACAGTATAATTGTTCTATTTTATTGTTGGTGTTATTTATCTCTTACTGTGCCTAATTTATAAGTTAAACTTTATCATAGCTATAGATGTACAGGAAAAAACATACTATCTATAGGGTTCAGTACTATCCACGGTTTCAGACATTCACTATGGGTCATGGAATGTATCCTCCTCAGATAGTGGGGGACTACTGTACACATTTTTTTCAACAGTGCTGGGCAAATCAGCATGGACTTTTGCAGCCAATACTGTTTTTGTAGATTACTGCTGTTTATATTATATATATGTATAACTTTTAAAACCAGATATACTTTTGTATAAGGGTTCAGTTCTTTAGCCTGTATTAGTCTCTAGGAGAAAGAGTACTAACCAGTTGTAGGAATACCATTGCTTAAAACTTAAAAGTGTTCTGTTATCAATTCCATTTTTATAAGTAGCATGCTTTTGTAGTGGAAATAAAACATTTTTTTACATGGGTTTTTATTTGAAAAAAATTAGTGTATTTTGATATTTGAGGATTGACTGGCTGTTGTAGTAAATTTGCTAGGGTGGACACTGGCTATTGTAGTAAATTTGCTAGGATGGTCTGCTGCATATTCCTACAGGAATGAAGTGCTGTGTTGCAACCCATTTGTTTTAAATGTTTGGCTTTTGCAGGAAGTGGTGATGAGAACAAATGAAGTTTACTGTTGTATCATATGACAAGTGGTTGGGAGAACTCAATTGATTTGGCCTGGAGAGGAAAAGTCTAAAAAGTGATTTTAACAACTATTTTTAAATGCTTGCAGAATATGTAAATGGAGACTTAATCTCTTTTATTACCTCACAGGTTAGCAGTACTGCCACTGGATAAAAGTTGAAGGAAGGTAGATTTTAATGTAATAATATAAAGAGGAATTATCTATGTTATTAGAATTATCTCACAAAAGAACTGAAGGCTGCTTTAAGGGGTTGAGCTCTCTGTGTCAGTAAATCTCCACAATAAGGCTACGTAATCATACCACTCAGAGATGTCTGTGAAGAAATATTTTACTTGAGTCCCTTGACTTTACGATTCCAAGAAATGTTGAATTCTGTCTTTTAAGTTGAATACATTGTAGTTTAATTCTAATCTTAGAATGAGCTTACTGAATATATTTTAATATGAGCATTTTTAAATTGAAGTGTTCAGTTATCTGTTTGAGAAAGCAGATCTAAAATAAACTGGATTGAGGTGTTCTATAGCAAATATTTCAGAAATATATAATGCCAGTTATAAGATACAGATATATGATATAGGTTCCCACACTAAGTGGACCACATCTAGATTGCATCTTTATTAACATAATTATGAGACTGGGCACAGTGGCTCACGCCTGTAATCCCAGCACTTTTGGAGGCCAAGGTGTGTGGATTACTTGAGCCTCAGATGTTTGAGACCAGCCTGAGTAGCATGGCAAAACCGTTCCATCTCTACAAAAAATACAAAAATTAGCTGGGCGTGGTGGTGGCACATGCCTGTAGTCTCAGCTGCTGGGGAGGCTGAGGTGGGAGGATCACCAGAGCTCAGAGAGGTTGAGGCTGCAGTTAGCTGTGATCATGCTACTGCACTCCAGCCTAGGCAATAGAATGAGACCCTGTCTCAAACAAACAAACAAAACATAGTTACGTAGGGCAAATACCTAAAAGTGGTATTTACACCTGTTATCTGTAACTGGAAAATTTAAGCAATGCTTACGTTTCCTGGGATAAACCCCAACTTGGTTATGATACCTTATCTTTTTGTATATTCCTAGCTTAGTTTAGTAATATTTTATTTAAAATATTTGTACTTGTGGCAAAAAGGAATATGATCTGTAGTTTTCATTCTTGTATTGGTTTTTGGTATTAGGGTAATGTTGACCTTATGAAGTGAAAATGTAAAATGAAAGAGTATCATCTGTAATTCCACTATCCTAATTCAACCACTGGTTAAGAAGATTACAGTTTAATTTACCATTTCTCTGTTGTTGAATATTTGATTAGGTTTCTAATCTTTCACTATAGTGGACCTACAACATTGAAAAAAAAAAAGCAGGACAGATCTCAAACCCTAAAATATCAAGCTTTTCTTAAATCTCTTCATTTACATCATCAAGTAATTGGCTTGCTTTTTCAGGGCCTTTTAATTTTAAAAACTTTTAAAACAAAGGTGTGTTGTTCGTCTCTTCCAGCCTAGAAATGTTTCCAAGCATGCCAGGACTAGTAGAGAACAACCAGGCCACAATGAGAAGCTGATGCTAGTATTCAGGCTTAACTCACCAGTTAGTTACGTGACTTCCTTGCTCACACAGCAACTTTACATGTGCTGTAGATCAACCTGTGGTTCTCTCACAAGCTGTTAAAACTACCAGTGTCAAAACCTCAAATGTTAAATCTCAGATGCCAAGTATCTGGGATGTTATAAATAACCTATAACTTTTTCCATAGTTTGAATTATTTTCTTAGGATAGATTCCCAGAAATAGAATTACTAAGAAAGGGCAGAATACTTTTTGTGTCTTTAAGTTATTGCCAAATTGCTTTCTGAAGGTGTTGTACCAGCTTATAATACCTTCAACAATCAGTAAGAGTGTCAGTTTCACGGAATTATCGTCAACATTGGATATGTATTTTTTACTTTTAATTGAATAGGAGAAAATTGATATTTTAATGTATGATGAGTTTTCAAAAGTCTTAAACTGTAATATTTTGAAGGCCCCTAATGGAGTATTGGTACATGTACGCATGCACATACAAGTGTAAAGGGCTTTTCTGTGTGAGATA
Organism: Colobus angolensis palliatus; assembly: GCF_000951035.1. Taxonomy (NCBI): domain Eukaryota; kingdom Metazoa; phylum Chordata; class Mammalia; order Primates; family Cercopithecidae; genus Colobus; species Colobus angolensis. Next base: position 161,559 of record NW_012112808.1, on the reverse strand, counting down.
TATATATATACACACACACACACACACACACACACACACATGATCATTGAACAGTCTGTACCTCAGTTTATTTGTATGGAATTTGGAACTAATAATACCTTTTTTGCTTAGAGATACTTATAAACGTTATAAACAACAAAGTACTTTCATGACGTGTATATTTCAGTGAATTTATGTCTTAAGAAATGTGTGTTTTTGGTAACAGTTACCCTGAACCTCAGGACTTTTTTTTGATGTTATACTTCAGTAAACCATAGAGGGTCAGTGTGAGATTATACCATATCATTCATTGGTTCTGTAGCTTGAATCTCCAAAATATTAATCTCTTCAGGAAAATAAGTGCTCTTAATCACTAACATTTGTTATGGTTTTGTTTGATTTTTCCAAAGAAATTCTAGTTTAGACTATTTAAACTTTCTACCTTTTTACATTGGGTTATACAGTATAGTACATGAGGAGTTTAATTTCTTTTAAGGGTAAGTGTTAAGGGAACTGATAACAGGTTCGTGGGTATAACAACTGGAATGAGCTACTCTTTCTATCAATATTTTAGTTCCTATGGAAATGTAGTAATACAGTTTTATTAATTAAGATTACAAATAAGTAAAAATGTTGAATTATAGAATTTTTAAAGAAAGTTAGTCTTAATTATTTTAATGTATGTGGAGCTATATTTCCTATCTCAATGCATTGCTAAAGGTATCCTGCCAACTTAACTAATGGGTAGATAAGGTGATGCATATAATTAGCCAGTTGGGCCTTCATCAGGAAATATACCTTGTTGGGAAATTTGTAATACATGTATAAATGAAGTGTAATCAGTTTTCTCTCTTTATATAACTTCCCTTGTATTAATAGTCCAGTTAATCTACGTAATATTTTTTGTAGATAATGCAAGCTGAATATAAACTATATATGAAATTCCATCCAGAAATAAACAAATAATGCCATGTTTCTTTGTTTATAATCTTAAAATATTAAATATGATGAAAGTCCTGTTTTTCTTAGCTATCTCTGGCTTCATAGATACTAGTGAAATGGATAGCTGGTCTTTTTTCTACTCAGCATTCTCCAGAACCCCAACTTCCCTTCATTACTCCATCAAGTACTTACTGAACACCTACTCTGTGCCAGGAATTATTCTATACACTTGTGAACAAAACATAAAAATCCCTGAACTCGCAGATCTTATAATCTGGTGAAGGAGAGACCAAACAGGTGACAGATACATATGAAACATATTTGACCAGGATCTAAAGGAAGCAGAGGTCAGGGAGTGATCCTGGCCCAGGAAGACTGTGTGAGCAGAGGAAGTAGCAAAGGAGTATCCTTGAAGCTATACTTTGTCTCTTATGTTTGAGGAATCCAAGGAGAACAGTGTGACTAGAGTGGAGGAGAGAAGTAACTGAGATCAGAGAGGTAGTTTGGAACCAGACATGAAGACCTTGTAGGCTGTTATAAAGACATGAATTTCTGTGACTGAGATGAGAAACCACTGGAGAGTTTTGAGCTCAGGATCAGTCAAATCTGACTTTTGTGTTTAACGGGATCACTCTTGCTGCTATAGATAAGTAGATTTAAGTGGGGGGCAAGGACCAAATTGGGGAGATCAATTAAATGGCTGTTGGAGTAATTTTCAGATAATGAAGCTTGTGGATGGAACATGTTTGTAAGGGAGCATCAAGAATTCTTTTTTTTTTTTTTTCCCATACATTGAGCTCAAGATCCCCATTGATACCTAAACAGACATGTCAAGGAATCAGTTGGGTATACAGTTAAGAGTACAGGGCTGGTGGAGATATAAATTACAGAATCTTCATTGCATAAATCTCTGAAAGTGAATAAGAACAACCAGGTAGTGAGTATAGATTAAAAAAAAAAAAAAGAAGGTTCAAAGGCTGATCCTTGGAGCACTCTGGCATCTAGAGGTAGAGGACTTGAGCCTGGACCATTCCGAGCAGCTGGAGAGGCTATCAGAGAAGCAGGAGGAAATTCAGAATTGTGGGGCATTCAGCCTGCCAATAAAGTAGGCATTTCAGTGAGAATATGGGTCAATAAAATGCAGACTGAGAATGACCATTGGATTTAGCAGTGTGAAGCTCACTGGTGATATTGAATGATTTTTGTGGGATGATGGGGAATGAAAGTGAGTAGTATGGTTTGAAGGAAGAATGGGAAGAGAGGAATTGGAGACAGTAAGTACAGGCAACTCTTACTAAAATATTTGATAGAAAGTTGCAGGCACCATGACACTTGAAAAAAAAAGCACTTCAAAATGTAACTTCCAAAAACTAAGACATGCTTCCATTATAAGCATGATGCCACTTTCACTCCAAGGGAATTGTTAGTCTCAGATTACTAGAGAGATTAACTTATGCCTAGTGGTCCATTATTGGAATGCTAAGCATGTGGAAGTTACTTATATCCTACTGCTCAAGGTTTGATTGCAAAAATTCAAAAAATTGCAACCTCAGGCATAAATGGGTTAAAATGAAAAGATTGGAGCTAGTGGTAGAAGAGTAGGATGCTTGGAAAGTAAGGTTGTGGTGGGATTGCAACTTTGGGTAATCAATCACATGGTCTGTTTACAATCCTGACAGTGAATTTCTAAGATGGGGTAGAGTGTAGAACCATAGGAGAGGAGGTCAGTGAACTGTGAGGCCAAAGGATCATCCGTGTGGATACTGAAGTCACCAAGAATTATGACAGGAGTATTGGAAAGAGTGACAGTGAGCTAAAATTAAAATGAGGAGAGCAACTGCGGTCATTAGATATCTACATCAGGTTCTGGAAGAATTTGCTTTCAAAAAAGATATCTACAATAAGGAAGAGTGTAGTCTATCTAGTACAGCCTGAAAACATGGTATTCAGAGTGGAGGCATTGGGGAGGAGGGCCAGTCAGTGGATGGGAATTGGCAGTGAGTCGCAGGGACAGTGGGAGAGAAAAATTCATCTCCTAAAAGAGAGAGAGGGGAAGCAGTGTCCTCAGAAGAGAGCTAAGTTTTAGTGAAATTCCAGTGAGCGGATAAATGGGTAAGGGGGCTTTTGTTAATAGCTAATGACTGACTGATTAACTGATTAGTGAGTAGAATGGCTTTAGTCATTGAGGATGTTCAGCATTGTTTTGGGAAAAGGAATGATTTGAAAATTGTAAACTTCATGTGGTGGCAGATGTAAATATGAATAAAGGGATTTTGAGATTAGTTTTGATGGTCTTAAAGCTTTAATAGTGGTAGGGATGTGAATGTCATTGGGATATCTTGTCAGGAGCACACAGAGTTCTAGAATACTTACTCTTGGGAAGGAGGCATGGAAGCCAGAAAACTAGAGGTGCCTCTTACTGTCCCTTGCTGGCAAGGACTTTTCTTACTGTCTCACACAGCAAGAGGAGTCTCTTTTTGACTCCTGTTCCTTGGGTGTGGAGTAGGGGTGTAGCTCTTCCTTTGTTATGCTTTTTCCTCCTCCACTCTTCACAGTTGTAATTTCATTTTTATTCTGGTATCTGCTTTTTATCATTTGTCTTGCCCCGCCACATTTATTTTATCTCCATTTCTCTGTTCAGTTGTTCCACTGAGTAGCTTAAACAGAGACATCAATGACATGCGTATATGGCCATTGTATTATTCATTCTTTTTATTTAGAAGTAAAAATGTTTTTGAATTAGTTGGGCATTCATTTTGTTAGGCAGCCCATTTCAATCATTTTAATTTTTAGACGTCTCAAAACCTGTTCACTGTTTAGTTTTGGCTCCATTTTCATTTATTACCAATGTACTTATTATTTGAAATATATTCACAAATTTTTTTTTGGTCAGAACTTTTAAAATAACCAGATGTTTAAAATTTTGAATCGAATATAGGAGAGGGCATTAAATGGAAAACCTGAACTTAAAATAAATAAGCTAAAAGAATTTGTAGTTTGCCTCAGATTTTGGTGGTTGGGAGGAAACCAAGTCACAGTGCACTCTTGTAACTTGTAGGAAGTCCCAGAGCTAGTAAGTGGCTAGAATTTTAAAACCTAAGCGTGAGCTCCTTCCTTGAATCATCCAGTTAACAGATTGACTCTGAAGAGTTTGTAAGGCAATAAGCTATAACTTCATACTGTGCAAAAAATATTGGAGTCATGTTTGAAATGTGTAATAAAAATGAGAAGCAGTTGGAGTTATCTAAAAATGATGCTAATACATTTCCTCCATATGATTGCTGCTTATTTTCTCAGTGCTTCTTGAATTATTTGGTAGACTGTTTTCTCTCTTAATAATATTGATTTTTATTTTATTTTATTTTATTTATTTATTTTTCGAGACCTTCCTCTGTTGCCCGGGCGGGAGTGCAGTGGCGCTATCTCGGCTCACTGCAACCTCCGCCTCTCAGGTTCAAGTGGTTCTCCTGCCTCAGCCTCAGAAGTAGCTGGGACTTCAGGCGTGGGCCACTATGCCCAGCTAATTTCTGTATTTTTTGTAGAGATGGGGTTTCACCATGTTTATTGGCCGGGATGGTCTCGATCTCTTGACCTTGTGATCCACCCGCCTCGGCCTCGCAAAGTGCTGGGATTACAGGCATGAGCCACCATGCCCAGCCTTATTTTATTTTATAAGGCAATGCCTTATGAAGTTTCAGGTTAATTGATCTGGTTCCCTCCCACATCCCCCCACAGGAATCCAGTTAAAATGTGTAAATCAGCAAGATCCTCTGGTTGCAAAGATCTAGGATGATTCTGTTAATATAGTCCTTCCCGCTGTTTGCATGTATAGCCACTGTTTCTAGACCATACTGTTAATACCTTTTTTTTTTTAATAACTGTGCCTTAAACTTGCAGTCTGCCCCAAGTGAGCTCAAGAAAAGAAAACTTGTCACATGTATTGTTTTCCCATAGCCCACAGCTATGCTGATTTGTTTGAAGTTACGAATTCTTTGGTCTGGAAAGCAAAACTTTTGCTATTCTATTTGTGGTGGTCCTTCATCATTCTATCTGTATTCTAACTGCCTGGCTAGTAAGCTGTCACTTTTCATTGCACGTGTTCCGTGTGTTATTTTGACAGAACTCAATCATACTACTTGCTTTAACAGTTTCATTATTGCAAAATTGAAAAGTTGGGCCCTGATGTTATGCTATAGGTTCTTCATAAAGTTTTGCTAAATGGATAACATAGTAACCTTTTATTACATTTTCTCACAGATACATTTTTGAGTATAGCATCTTTGTATCTCGTCTCAGTGTTATTTATTTATTTATCTTTTTAAGAGACAAGGTCTTGTTCTGTTGCCCAGGCTGAAATGCAGTGGTTCAGTCATGACTCATTGTTACCCGGAACACATGGGCTCAAGCGATCCTCCTACCTCAGCCTCCCAGGCATCTAGGGCCACAAGTGTGTGCCACCATGTCTACCTAGTTCATTTTTTATTTTTTGTAGAGCCAGGCTCTTACTACGTTGCTCAGGCTGGCCTCAAAATCCTGGCCTCAAGCTGTTCTCCCTCCTTGGCCTCCCAAAGCGCTGGAATTACAGACATGAGCCACCATGCCCTGCTTTTTGAAAGCATTGTATTAATTTGTTGTGCCAACTGGAGAACTTTCTATCGTTTAACTTTTGAAAGCTCAGAAATACCGATAAAATTATACACAAAATAAAATCTAATTTCTACCATAGTTTCAGGTTTTGGAGCCAAGTAAAGAATAGGGCATAAGTACTTTACTTTTTTGTTTGTTTGTTTCAAGAGGGAGTCTTGCTCTGTCACCCTGGAGTGTAGTGGGGCTGTCGTGGCTCACTGCAACCTCTCCCTCCCGCGTTCGAGCGATTCTCCTGCCTCAGCCTCCTGAGTAGCTGATACTACAGGCACACGCCACCACACCCAGCTAATTTTTATTTATTTATTTTTTTTGTAGAGATGGGATTTTACCAAGTTAGCCAGGCTGGTCTCGAACTCCTGACCTCAGGTGATCCACCCACCTTGGCCTTCCCAAGTGCTGGGATTACAGGCGTGAGCCACAGGGCCCAGCCTGGATAGGGCATAAGTAACTTTTCTGTAGATCTTTGGTTTGATACAAAATTTAATCTCACTCTGGGACCATATTGCCATTTTGTGTTCTCTGAAAGATTTGCAACCTTTCTCAGTGTCTGTTCAGTTAGACTGTTATAGACAGTTTTGCTCACTACTGTATTCAATATGCAATGGTAATTTTTGGCATTGAGGTCCGTGGTGAAGCCAGTAAAACCTCCTGTGGCTTGAACTGGTGGCTGGGCAAACTGAATCTGCTGGTTTTATGTGGGAGTGAGAGGGTACTTTCCTTCCTCAATTTAATCTTCACTGAGGGTGGGTGGTGGGATAGTTGTCATCAAATAGCTATCAAAAGATATACCTGGCTGGGCATGGTGTCTCATGCCTGTAATCCCAGCACTTTGGGAGGACAAGGTGGGCAGATCACCTGAGGTCAGAAGTTAGAGACCAGACTGGCCAACATGGTGAAACTCCATCTCTACTAAAAATACCAAAAATTAGCCAGGCATGGTGGCTCGTGCCTATAGTCCGAGCTACTTGGGAGGCTGAGGCAGGAGAATCTCTTGAACCCCGGCAAGTGGAGGTTGCAGTGAGCCGAGATCATGCCGCTATACTCCAGCCTGGGTGACAGAGCAAGACCCATCTCAAAAACAATTAAAAAATAAAATACATAAAAAAGATATATCCTTAGCTCAGTCTGCTCATTCAGTGATGTGGAAAACTTTTATCTGTAAAATTCTTTAGCATGACCTTGAAAACCTGATCCTGTGTGTACCCAAAGATGAGTAACCACTGAGTTCCCATTGGTGTTTGGAATGATGTGCTTTCGTAGTAAATTGAAGCATACGCTTTGGAGGTATATGCTTTCCTAATAATTTGAAGTCTGGGCCGGGTGCGGTGGCTCACACCTGTAATCCCAGCACTTTGGGAGGCCAAGGTGGGTGGATCACAACATGGTGAAACCCTGTCGCTACAAAAATACAAAAAAAAAAAAAATTAACCTGGCATGATGGCAGGTGCCTGTAATCTAAGCTACTCGGGAGGCTGAGGCGGGAGAATCAGTTGAACCCAGGAGGTGTAGGTTGCAGTGAGCCGAGATCATGCCATTGCACTCCAACCTGGGCAACAGAGCAAGACTCCATCTCAAAAAAATAATAATCCCAAGTCTGTCTCTGTAGGACTTAACCACACTTTTCCTAAGCATTGTCAGCTTAGAGCGTCATAAAACATATTTTGTTTTAGGATCCCATTGCTGTAAACGGGAATTTTAAAAATTTAATTCTTAGATGCATAATTTTGATCCAGAAGAATTACATTTTAAAATATCCTTTGAGGGGCTGGGTGCAGTGACTCACGCCAGTAATCCCAGCACTTTGGGAGGCCGAGGTGGGCAGATCATGAGGTCAGGAGATCAAGACCATCGTGGCTAACATGGTGAAACCCCGTCTCTACTAAAAATACAAAAAAAATTAGCTGGGCCTGGTGGCGGGTGCATGTAGTCCCAGCTACTTGCGAGGCTGAGGCAGGAGCATGGCATGAACCCGGGAGCGGAGGTTTCAGTGAGCTGAGATCACGCCACTGCACTCCAGCCTTAGGGACAGAGCAAGACTCCGTCTCAAAAAAAAACAAAAAAAAAGATCCTTTGAGGGAAGAAGGGGAAGTTTGCACTTACTGGTTGCCTGTGCTGCATCAGGAACTATTCTGGGTGCTTCACACACAATATTACATTAAGTTATTCAAGGTGGTTAGTACCCCATTTGCAGAAGAGAAAACTGAGGCATAGACTTGCTTAAGATCATAAAACTAGGAGACAGAAGAACTGTCACAGATTTTTAGTAGATTCTGTCATCAGAGAATTGATAAGAATAGAAATAGAGCTTTATAAGACAAGCTGTGGAAAATGCATTCATACCCTGTATAACAACATTTCAGTCAATAGTGGACTGCATATACAACAGTGGTCCCATAAGAGTTATAGTACAGCTGAAAAGTTCTTATCAACTAGTGCTGTCATAATGTTTTTGCACAACACATTGCCTTTTTTGTGTTTACATACACAAATACTACTGTTGTGTTCCAGTTGCCTACAGCATTCAGTACGGTAACATGTTGTATAGGTTTATAGCCTAGGAGCAATAGGTGATACGTATAACCTAGATGTGTAATAACCTATAACATCTAGGTTTGTGTAAGTATACTGTCTTATGATGTTCACACAATGATAGAAAGGTATGACATTAGCCTGGATGTGTAGTAAGCTATACACCTCTAGGTTTGTGTAAGTATACTCTGTTTTAATGTTTGCACAACAATAAAAATGCCTAACACATTTCTCAGAAAGTGTTCCATCATTAGCGGACATGTGACTGTATTGAAGTCCTAAATTTTAATATTATTTTGATTCTCATTACCCTCATTCTATATTTTCTCTCTCTCTCTCTTTTTTTTTTTTTTTTTTTTTTTGAGACAAAGTCTCGCTCTGTCACCAGGCTGCAGTGCAGTGGCACCATCTCGGCTCACTACAACCTCCACTTCCCAGGTTCAAGCAATTCTTCTGCCTCTGCGTCAGCCTCACGGGTAGCTGGGACTATAGGTGCCACGCCTATCTAATTTTTGTACTTTTAGTAGAGACGGGGTTTCACCATGTTGGCCAGGATGGTCTGTCTCTGTCTCTTGACCTCGTGATCTGCCTGCCTCAGCCTCCCAAAATGCTAGGATTACGGTCATGAGGCACTGTGCCCTGCCCTTTTTTTTATTTTTATTTTTTAAATATACAACTCATTTTTCTCCGGTATACTCTTTCAAATACTGTGTAAAGGACACTGCCAGTGAAGTAGGCAGTTAATTACAAATACAAAAGTTGAAAGAGTAAACCTTAAAAGATCACTCTATTTCAAGGATTCCCAATCAGCCTACCACCAGTGGATGACAAATTAGCCATAATCTTGATCCCTTTCATCCTTAGGCCCACCAGAGCCCCTAGGCTGTTTTCTTCTCTGGTTGCTTCCTCCGTTTTCTCTGTCATGGTGTACAGACATTGTCATTGTGTCTACCATGTAGGAAAATGTTTGGGAAGGTACTGCTTTCTTAGTAGTTATTTGGAAAGTCTTTTTAAAAGTAGAGGAATTATGGTTAACTTATATAAACTCACTCTAATAAATATGGAAGAAAATATTTAGATTGCAACAAGAAAAATCAAGTTTGAATTTAATTGTGATTGTTATAAATGTTCTTAAGGCCGGGCGCGGTGGCTCAAGCCTGTAATCCCAGCACTTTGGGAGGCCGAGACGGGCGGATCACGAGGTCAGGAGATCGAGACCATCCTGGCTAACACGGTGAAACCCCGTCTCTACTAAAAATACAAAAAACTAGCCGGGCGAGGTGGCGGGCGCCTGTAGTCCCAGCTACTTGGGAGGCTGAGGCAGGAGAATGGCGTAAACCCGGGAGGCGGAGCTTGCAGTGAGCTGAGATCCGGCCACTGCACTCCAGTCCAGGCGACAGAGCGAGACTCTGCCTCAAAAAAAAATAAATAAAAAATAAAAAAATAAATGTTCTTAAATATTTGAATGCTAGGGAAATTGAAGTGTTTATCATTTCCTTTTGTTTTTTATAACAAAGAAGTTTTTGAAATTGACTTAGAAATGCTGTTTTGGTTGTACCCCAGCCTCAGTATATCCTTCTATATTCATAGCTTCAGTGGACAGGAAACTTCCAAGGAGGAAAACGATTAGGCACCCGAGTTTACAGGTGGATTTTTCAAATGCAATCTGTAGGGCCTGCTTATAATGAAATTTGGGATAGCATTAACAGTTTATTGTGATTATGGAAAGAGCATAGAGGCCTTGAAGTCAGAAAATTTAGGTTTAAGTTATCATTTTTGATGGGGATTAACTGACAAAGAGGCAGGTGAAAGCTGTTTAGCACACAGTTGTCAAAGGGTAAACATTCTTTTACTGTCTTTTTAAAAATGTTTATGCTTCATTGTGAGGAAAAAGTCATAAAGAAATACAATATATCTGTATATATTTGTATATTAAAATGTGTATTTACAGTTTAAAGAAAAATAAAATGGACTGGGCGTGGTGTCTCACATCTGTAATCCCAACACTTTGGGAGGCCAAGGCGGGTAGATCACTTGAGGCCAAGAGTTCAAGACCAGCCTGGCCAACATGGTGAAACCCCCATCTCTAATAAAAATGCAGAAGTTAGCCAGGCATAGTGGCGTACACCTATAATCCCAGCTACTCAGGTGGCTGAGGCATGAGAATCTCTTGAGCCTGGGAGGCGGAGGTTACAGTGATCTGAGATCATGCTACTACATTCCAGTCTGGGTGACAAAGCGAGACTCTGTCTCAAATAATAATAATAAAAATAAAATGAACACATGTAGCCACAGACATTACCACTGTCTGCAGTCCTCTGTGTGACTTCTCAGTTATGTGTTAATCATTCTTTTTCTTTTCTATGTAGTTTTACCACAGATACATCTATCCCTAAATAGTCTATATGTAGTTTTGTTAATTTTGAACTTTATAAAAGCATCCTCTGTGTATTCTTGTCATTTGCCTTTTTAAAATGTAAACATTCTGGGCCAGGCATCATGGCTCATGCCTATAATCCGAGCACTTTGGGAAGCTGAGGTGGGCATATCACCTGAGGTCAGGAGTTCGAGACCATCCTGGCCAGCATGGTGAAACTCCGTCTTTACTAAAAAAATACAAAAGTTAGCTGGGTTTGGTGGCAGATGCCAGTAATTCCAGCCACTTGGGAGGCTGAGGCAGGAGACCCGCTTGAAACTGGGAAAGGGAGGTTGCAGTGAGCCAAAATCGCACCATTACACACCAGCCTGGGCCACAGAGCAACACACCATCTCTAAAAAATAAAAAATAAAATTAAACATTCTGTTTTTGAGAGTTAGCCATATCCATATATGTGTATATGGTTCATTCATTTTCATGGCTACAGAGAATTTCATTGTATAACTATATCACAATGTATCTGTTCTATTGCTAATTATTATACTTTATTTACCGTGCCTTTGTGAATATTCTTGGACTTATCACGAAGATATGCATGGAATTTCTTGGATATATGTAGAATTCCTTGGTTGTAACATGCTCATAATTACTTCTACTAGGTCATGCCAAAGTGTTTTCCCAAATGCTTGTGCCATCTTATACTCTCACCAGTAGCATGAGTTCCCATAACTCTTTATCCTTACCTTTAACTGATATTATCAGGCTTTTTCTTTTTTGCCGTTTGAGTACGTAAGTAATGGTGTCTCATGGTTTTAGTATGTGTATTCCCAGATATTGAGAGTTCCTACTATGTACCAGACTCTGTTCTTGTCATGGAGTATTGAACAGAACAGACAAAGGTCCAGGCCTTCAATGGGCTCTGCATTCTATTGTGTGTGATCTGGGGAGGAAGAGAAGTTAGTAAGCAAATAGGCAAAATATATGCTATCTCAGGTGGTGATTAAAGCTTGTGGAAACAAAAGCCTAACGCCTACATGGGGAATAAGAAGTTTATGGTTGGGAATGAGTAGCAATTTAAATTGGACAGTCAGGGAAGGCTTCACCAAGACAGTGACACTTCAACAAAGACCTAATAGAAATTACAGTAGTCACCATGTGTTATGCTAGGAAAGAGCATTTCAGGGAGAGGAAACAACAAATACAAACGCCCTGAGGGGGAACATGACTGATGTGTCCAGGAATAATAAGGAGGCCAGTGTGACTGGAACATAGTTAGCCAGGGTATGGAAAGCAGAAGATGAGGTCAGAGAGGCAACCAAATCACAAAGGATTTTCTACACCCCTGGATGGACTTTAGCTTTCACCCTGTGTGAGACGGGAAATGGAGATGATGTGACCTGACTTCAGTTTTTAAAGAAATACTTAGGCATTTACTTGGTTACTAATTGTTTTTCCTCATATGTGAAATGTCTATTCATGTATTCTTTGTTTTATTGATTCTGATTCCCAGGAGTTCTTCATATATTCTGGGCTGGTCTTTTATCAGTAATGTGCTTTGCAGATGTCTCTTCGTGGTTTGTGATTTTACTTTCTTTATGGTGTCTTTTGAAGAACAGAAGTGTGATATGGTCAAATTCTTTAAACTTAACCTCTTTAAGTATTTCTGGTGTACATAATTGGAGTAATCATAATCTATAGATTAAGACAGTCTCTCATCAATGGTCCAGCATGGGCCTCTTTTTATTGATTGGTTTGTTTGTTTGTTAGAATGAATAAGTGAACCCACCACCCACTACAAGAGCTAGAACCTTGCAATAACTTATATTTACCTTTTTGATCCTCCCCTGCCACTCAATACTTGAGGAAACCATTATCCAGATTTCAGTATTTATTCATTTACTTTCCATTGTATATAGGTTTTTGAAAATATTTAACTGACAAAGATTGAATATATTTAAGCTATACAGTATGATGATTTAATATACATATACATTGTGTAATGATTACTACGTGATATTAACACATCCATCACCACCCATTCTGTACACTAGATCCCAGAACTTACTCATCTTGTAACTGAACATTCCTATTTTTTTACCAACATCTCCCCATTTTCCCCACCCTCAAGTAAGCCCTTGACAACCACTGTTTTACTCTCTGCTTCTGAGTTTAACTTTTTTAGATTCCACATATAAATGAACTCTACTAGGTATTTATCTTTCTGTGTCTGGCTTCACCGAACATAATATGTTCTCTAGGATCATCTGTGTTGTCACAAATGGCAGGATTTTCTTTTTTGTAGCTGAATAATATTCCGTTGTATATATTTACCAGTATTTATTAATTCATCTGTTGATGGACACTTAGATTGCTTCCCTATCTTGGTTATTGCGAATAATGCTGCAATGAACATAGGGGTTCAGATGTCTCTTCAAGATACTGATTTCATTTCCTTTGGATATACACCCAGAAGTGGGATTGCTGGATCTTATGGTAGTTCTGTTTTTAAGTTTTTGAGGAACCTCCATGCTGTTTTCCATAATAGCTGTACCAATTTATAACCCACCAACAGTGTACACACCCTCACCAGCATTTGTTATCTCTTGTCTTTTTTATAATACCCATCCTAGCAAGTATGAAGTAATACCTCATCATGGTTTTGATTTGCATTTCTCTCATCGTTAGTGATGTTGAGCACCTTTTCATGTACCTGTTGGCCATTTGTATGTCTTCTTTGGAACATTGTATGTAGTTTTATATCCTTGATAAATATTCTTAAGAGAGATGGGTACATCAAAAGGAATGAAATGCTGATGCATGCTACAACATTAGATGAACCTCCCAATAGATGAACCTTGAAAATACTATGCTAAGTGAAAGAAGACAGTCAAAGAGACCACATACTTTATCCAGAACAGGGAAATCTATAGAGACAGAAAGCAGGCTAGTGTTTGCCACAGGAGGGAGGGTCGGGGACAGGGTTTCTTTTTGAGGAGATGAAAATGCTCTAAAATTGTGGTGATATTTGCACGTATCTGTGATATTAAAGTTGTTAAATTTGTTAATGTGGGGAGGAAGTGTGGGTGTGTTTGGGATACTTTTAAATCATTTTGGAACTGATTTTTTTTTTCACTTTATATTGCTAAGATTTATTTTGTGTAGCTGTAGGTCATCCATTTCTTTTGTTTGTTTGTTTTTGTTTTTTCTTTTTGTTTGTTTGTTTGTTTTGAGACGAGTCTTGCTCCGTCACCCTGGTTGGAATACAGTGGCGTGATCTCGGCTCACTGCAAGCTCCGCCTCCCGGGTTCACACCATTCTCCTGCCTCAGCCTCCCCAGTAGCTGGGACTACAGGTGCCCACCACCATGCCTGGCTAATTTTTTGTATTTTTAGTAGAGACAGGGTTTCACCGTGTTAGCCAGGATGGTCTTGATCTCCTGACCTCATGATCCACCTGCCTCAGCCTCCCAAAGTGCTGGGATTACAGGTGTGAGCCACCACACCCGGCCCATCCACTTAACTTCTATACTATAGTTTATATGTTCATTCTCCTGTCACATTTCAGTTGTTCTTAGGTATTACTATGATGAATCATGCTGTTGGGAACATTTCTATGCATGTCCCCTAGTACAGGTTTAAGATTTTCTGGGTATTTGTGTAGGAGTATAATTGCTGAGTCATAAGGTATATGAATGTTGAAATTTTTTTTTTTTTTTTTTTTTGAGACAGAGTCTCACTCTGTCGCCCAGGCTGGAGTGCAATGGCACGATCTTGGCGCACTGCAACCTCAGCCTCCCAGATTCAAGCAATTCTTTTGTCTCAGCCTCCCAAATAGCTGGGATTACAGGCGCCCGCCACCACGCCCAGCTAATTTTTTGTATTTTTACTAGAGACAGGGTTTTGCCATATTGGCCAGGCTGGTCTTGAACTCTTGACCTTAGGTAATCCACCCGCCTTGGCCTCCCAAAGTGCTGGGATTATAGGCATGAGCCACCATGCCCAACCATGAATGTTGAACTTTATGAGGGTGGTGATATTACTTGACATTTCCACCAGCAGCATTTGATTTGCATTTCTCTTGTCACCAATGAGACTGAACATACATGTTTCCTTCTCTGTGAAATACTAGATGTTTTTTGACCATTTTTCTGTTGTACTGTTTGTGCTTTTCCTGTTGGCTTTTAGCAACTCTTTATTTACTTCTGATACTGATCCTTTGTCTTATATAAGACAGCAAATATCTTCTAATTTGTAATTCCTCTCTTCTCCCACTTCTGTCATCTAATGAACAAGAATACTTGATTTTAATATTGTCAGATTTATCGTTTATAGTTAATATTTTCTGTTTTATCTGAGAAGCTCTTTTTTGTCCAGATGAGAAGAATGTTCCCTTTGATTTTTTACTGAAAGATGTAAGGTTTGGGACATTTAAGTCCTTGATCCATCTGGAGTTTTTTTTTTTTTTTTTAATATGAGGTAGGGACCTGATTTTATCTTGTGCCATATAGAAAACCTTTTTTATCTTGTTCCATTTGTGGAATAATCTCTCCTTTCCTCTAGTAATCTGACATGTCATCTCTCATGTACCAGAGTTTCAGAACTGTGGGTTTGTTGCTTGGCTCTGTGTTTTACTGGTCAGTTGGTCTGCCTATCCCGAGACCAGTACCACACTTCAGAAAACTGGATGAAGAACATTGATGACCACCACATCTAGCCCACCTCTAGGCCAGTGGGTATGGGGGTTCTGTGAAGAAAACAAGCTAAAATACAACCCAACAGCAACAATTGAAAGGACTGTAGTATGCAGTATCCTTGGTAGAGAGCCAGGTTTCAGTTAGAACAAGATAAAGAAAATGTTCAGAGATATAATGAGATTCAGCTGATGGTGTACTGTGAATTCCGCAGAATTTAGTGGTAGAGAGTTGGCAGGGAATGGGGCAGAAGAAAGGATGTATCGTTACCTTCTGGGGATGAGAACATGGGATATTAGGGGGAACATGATGGTTAGGGGCTTTTTGCAGTGACCAAAATGAATAGGGAGAAAAGGCATAAAGAGATTATTCCTAGTGGGATGATTTCTGGGGGGCAGATTGTGATAGTGAGGCTGTGAATATTGAGGATTAGGGAGGGAAGGGTATTATCTTGGATGCACCAAGCCAATCCCCCTCTTACCCTCTTTCTGGGAAGGGGCAATTTTACTGTGAGCTCACAAGACTTCTTGTTGACTCCTGTGCAAGTCAGGAAGCCAATGTGACTAAAAAACAAGTATTTTAATCCCTCAGGGCCCACTTTTGAATCCTGTCAGGAGAGATGTGGTTTTGCCCTACAGTGCTGTCTTGGGTACCTGGCTTTTAAGATATTTTCATTGTCTTAGGCGTTCTAGAGTTGCACTCTGATGTGGGTCATTTTTTGCTTGTTAGCTTTAATCTTGCTTAAAATTAAATAACCAGAATTCTGAAGATTATCATCTTTCATTAGTTCTGAAAATTTTTCCACCATTTTCTCTTGAAGTATTACATTTTCCCAGTCTTCTCTGTTTTCTCCTTCTAGAAATCCTGTTTGATACATGTGGTACATTCTAACTCTGAATCTGGTAACTCATATTTTCCATCCCTTTGAATCTCTACAACATGCTGGGCAATTTCTTCACTTTTGTTTTTCAGTTCATTAATTCTTTCTTTACCTCTGTCTGGTGTGCTGTTTATTTTTTTTTTTTTCTAGTCTTATCCTTTTGTTACTCTGATCTTTTGATTTCCTCTTTTGTTTTTTAAAAGTACTGATTTATATCCTGTATCTGATAATTCCAATATTCATAGTCTTTATGGTTCTTATCGTTTGTTTCTGTGAAGTTTGATTGCGATCTCATTGTTCTTGAATCTTTCTTTACCTAAGGGAATTGCAGAAGTCTGGGTCAAAGTACTTCTTTTACAAAATACTTGCCAGATGCCTAAGGGCACTTCCAATCCAACACCAACTGAAGCTAAATTTTTGGATTGGATTATTTTGGGCCACACAAGTAGTGTGAATTCCAGCCACAAACCCAGGGGTTTGTGGTTATAAATTCTATGGGGAAAAATGTATTTTTACTTCCCTCTTTCTGCCCATAACCAAAGCCCAAACAGGCATGTGTTCTCTCTGATTTGTGAGGGAAGGGACATCACCCACTGAGAGCACCCTTAAGCATCTTGGCTTAATGTAGTGGTCTCTGCTGGGACCTCCCACTGTGATCAGGCTTCAAATTCTGTGTCTTGGCTTCTTGGCCAGCAATCCATTACAACCAAAGATCCCTATAAGACCATAGCAGATTAGTGTTTGTCCCCAAGGAAAACTCCTTGCATCTAATCTAGTTTAATATTTCTGTTTGAGCTTTCTTACTGTGACTGGATTCCAAGAAATTCCTTTTGTTTCTTTACATTTAAAAGTTTTCATTTATTTTCTACCTTGTCTGTAAACATGTATAAAAATAACAATAGAACAAGTAGTTCTTCAGTCTTCTTTGCCATAAATGAATTAGCAGAACGGCTTCGCCAGACTTGGCCAGAATTTTAGTTTGTCAGTACTAGGATAGCTTGATATTGTGTACATTGTGATTACAAACTACTCGAAAAGGCAAAGAAAACATACAAATAAAGTACAGGCAAATACAGGAAACAATAGCTCCCTAATGAGGCCCAAATGTTGTTTTGTATTTGAAGTTAGTTTTTAAGAATATTTGATTCTAAGAAGGGGCAGCTTGATTTACAGTAAACTGAATACGATTGTAAATGGAAGACATCTTTTCAAGGGAGAGTAAAAGGCGATTTGGAAGAAGAGTATGATAAGCCCAAATTCAAGACAAATGTAAAGCAATTTCTACCCAGTTAAATAGCTTTTAGACAATCAGCAACCAAAAAAAGTATTAACGTGTTCATTCATCGCATACCTTGGGCATATTTTTTATGGATACTTCATTGAATATTTTGGAAGATACAGAATTGAGGGTTATATGAGAAGCAATTGCCTATTCTAAGCAACTTCCTGTACCCTTATCCTTATTATCCTATGACTGTGTGTGTTGTTTCCACATAACACTATTCTCATAGTGTTAAGTGCATCCAAAGAGTATTTGTTAGCTCTGGCTGATTGGTCATTTATGCTATTTACTATTGTTCACAAGGCTAGTTGTTATTTTACTTTTTAATTTTATGCATTGTTCCTAGACTGTAAGGTTGGGAACAAATTTGACTCATTTTTTTATTTTTATTTGCTCTTTTATTCAGCAGACATTTATAAGGTGTGTGCTGTATGTCACACCTTTCACTGGCCACTAGAGTTACTGTCAGGAGAAGAACAGGCTATGACCTTTGCCCTCATGGAGCTTGCAACCTATTAATAATAATTTTTTAAATTCCACAAATAAATATATAATTGCAACTGTGACAAGTGCTAGAGAATAGAAGACCATGGTACTGTAAGAGTTTAGGAGAGCCTGGGCAGGGTGGCTCGTGCTTGTAATCCCAACACTTTTGGAGGCTGAGGCAGGAGGATAATTTGAGCCCAGGAGTTCAAGACTAGCCTGAGCAACATAGTGAGACTTACATCTCTACAAAAAGTAAAATAAATTAGCTGGGTATGGTGATGTACACCTGTGGTCCTGCTACTCAGGAGGCTGAGGTGGGAGGATTGCCTGAGCCTGTGAGGAGGTCAAGGCTGCAGTGAGCTGTGATTGCACTGCTGCATTCCAGCCTAGGCAACAGAGCAAGACCCTGTATCCAAAAAAAAAAAAAAAAAACAGTTTAGGAGAGAAGGATTTACAGAAGTTTATACGAGAAATTGTAAGATCCTGAACCAAGTTCAAAACACTTCAGATCTTCACATTTCTTATTTGAAAGATTGATCACTTGGCTTATCCAATATGCTTTAAGGATATCTTATGCACATAGTCACCTACTTTACCAGGGAGGAAAAAATGGCCCTGGCAAAGATCCTGTTTACTTTTCTGGACCAAATATCCTGTGACCCCTGTTATGAGAGTGAATGTATCGTTCCTTCTCCCCAAACCATTGGAGTGGAGAGTTTGAAGGAGTGCCTTTGATGACACTGTTCCTCAGGGCATGGCCAGTGGTTTACCTCTAAAAAGCCAAGCGTGGTGGCTCATGCTTGTAATCCCAGCACTTTGGGAGGCCGAGGTGGGTGGATCACCTGAGGTCAGGAGTTCAAGACCAGCCTAGCCAACATGGTGAACCCCATCTCTTCTAAAAATACAAAAAGAAATTAGCCAGGTGTGGTGGTGTGCACCTATAATCCCAGCTACTAGGGAGGCTGAGACAGGAAAATCACTTGAACCTGGGAAGTGGAGGTTACAGTGAGCCAAGATTGTACCATTGCACTCCAGCCTGGGTGACAGAGCAAGACTATGTCTCAAAAAAAGCCTATAATCAAAGTGGATTCCAAATTTGGAGTTTTGGTGGCAGTGGTGATGGCTGGTTAGATTTCAAAAGCTACTTTTGGAATTGAGTGTTACACAGTCAGGTTTAAATAAAGAGCGCTAGTTTCAGCCTATATCAGAAATGTTTAAATGTACATTTTGTTTTTATGACCAAAACCAATTATAGTACCTAGTGGAGTTATTTTAAGTTATTGATCTCCCAAGACTTTTCAGATATTTTAGATGAATAAGGTAGGAGGAATGTATACTGTTATTTTTGTGGGTTTTGCAAGGATATTTAATATTTTTATATGTATGCAAACTGCCAGAATAATTCTCAATGGATTGTGCTTAAATTGTTATTGTCATAATTGAGTCATCTATGTTTGTGGTTGACTTTGAGAGAGATTTTTGCCCCTTGTTTGTAGGATTATTGATGTTATTTTTAACTAATTCAGAAGTCCTTGGATATGCACTTAAAATTTTTTGACAAATTTGTGCAAAACTAAAAACAGTTATAATGAAGTTGTTTTTCAGTCACATAGTGGCTGCTCTCAGAGGCTAAAACTGTCTCTGAAGAATGTTCTTGTACTTATGCCAAGAGGCTTCTGGGATGGGCATATTTTTAAGAACTTAGAACATAAACAACTGTGATCTGTGGTAAGAGATTTAAATGACCTCATGATGACAACAAGAACAAAGCATTTCTTAAGTTATCATGGTGGTGTGTGAATTCATTTCCATGTGTTTCTTATGCTACTATTTGGGTGTATTAAGTGAGAGCCAGGCAAAAAATTACAGACTGTATTAAACTGAAGATACTGTTTCTTTATTGTTGTAAACAAAGTACCAGAAAAACATTATTTCCTAAGAATAAACATTTCATGAATTATTTTAGAGCTATAAGTCCTTTTCTTTTTTTGTTTTTAACCACATGAACCACTTGGAGATGAAGGCCGTTTATTTCGATCCTACAGTTTTGATTCATTTTCTGTTGGAGAGAATATATTCCAAACATGAAAGATCAAACAGTTGGCTTGAAATAAGAGTCTCTCCTTTAAGACAGATCAATTAAGTGTTTATTAAGTATTTACTATGTGTCTGGCACTATGCTAAATATTATGGAATACTGAAGAAGGTGACTTCAAGCTGCTTTTGGTCTAGTTAGAAGAAAGGACTGCTCAGATGAAACTTATAAATTAAGAAGACATTATGTAATCAAGCACCAAATAAGATACCATCACTTATGTGGTTCAAATATTGACATAGCCCTTTTTTTTAGAAATGATTTTTAATCATTGTCTAGAACAGTGATTCTTAACTAGAGGTAATTTTGCCCCCCAAGAGGATATTTGGCAATGTCTGGAGACATTTTTGATTGTTACACCTGGGGCTACTAGCATCTAGTGGATAACCAGAGATATTGCTAAATAACTTCCAATGTACAGGATAGCCCGTCACAACAAAGAATTATCTGGTCCAAAATAACAATAATGCTGAAATTGAGAAAATTCTGATGTAGAACCTACAAATATCAGTGCTGGTAATCTTCAAAGTTATGGTAATGGACTTTCATCTTCCCCCAGGCTAGACCTGTTCAGCTCCTATAAATGTTCTTTACCTTAAGCTTTTGGATCATTACACAGAGATGATCTTTGGATATCATAAATCCCCTGAACATTGTATGCAAGTTTTTCCAGTACAGTGCTAGAGAGACTAGCTTTTATCAAAATCTCATGCTACCCATGCCTCCCAAAAAGGTTGAGACACATCAACCCAGTCCTCTAGTCATCTAAGAGACAACAACACAGAACCCTCCTTAGCATCATGGTGATTTAGAAGAAGAGCTTGGATCAAAAGCAGAAAATAACTTTTTTGGTGAAAGAATTTCTGTATTACTTTAGTATTTTGAAGTAATAAAATCTTAATGCATGAGGAAATTATAGTAGGATACTTTCAGAGATTATTAAACATCATATGTAATGATATATTACTGTACATTTAAAATTTTAGACTGAACTGATTGTGTGCTCACCTACAGGCAGAATACATAAATTATTTTGTTATTTGAAATCAACTTGTTTTATCAGAATTTGCTGCTTTCTCTCAAATGAAGATCCCAGTTTACTTTTCTTAGATGCTGTTTATCTGTTGAATCAGAGATCTAAACGTGGTTTTATATTACACATTTCTCCTGAAAACTGTTTACTAAAGTGAATTATGTTTTTCTCATAAGAAACATTTTTAAATTGAGAATTGCGTTCTGATTTCGCATCCTGTAAGTTAGAGATCCTAACAGCAAGTATGTCATAAAAACAAATCTATGTTACCTTGGGTGTGCATGTAGGTTAACATTAATACTTTTCTAAGCTATAGAAATTTGGAGATTAAGTGTTGGGTTAAAAACCAAGGAAGGTCTTAGAGATCTATTTCAGCTGTTTGAAACTCTTTGAAGCTCAAGGCCCAAAAGCACTACTTTTAGTTGTTTTATATATTTTTACTTCTACCAAATGTTTTGAGGGGGGAAAATCAGTGCACGTGGGAGGAAAGGGTTGCATACTTCTGATCTAAACCATTCATTTTGCAGATAAGGAACCAGAGGCCCAGAGTTTTAGATTTTATTATTGGGCTATATATTTCTTCATTCTGTAGGTCAAACTAGCATTTTAGATGTATCTGATAATAGTAGAGAGGATGACCAGGAATTCAAAATTTAGCTGTGCAGCTTCCTACCTCCATGTTCTTAGACAAATTACTACATGTTCTCAGTCTCTATATACTCATCAGCAAAAGAGAATTATATTTAGTATAGTTTCTACTTTCTTAGAATTTAGAATGTATCTGAGAAGATGATCCGGATTGATCACGTCTCATTTTTTTTTAATGAATATTGTGTCATCTAAATATTTGAAGATCCACCCAAATATGTCCTCTAAACACTACTACAAAATAAAAAAAATCTTTATTATCAAAGGGGACAGCACAGTATTTACATTTCCTTTATTTTGGCAATAATGAGGGTCTTTGTAAACTGATAGATCAGCCTTAGGGCTTTTTCTCCCACCTTCTTACCCCCTCTCGTTATTGCATAAGATACCTAGAAACGTGAATTGGGAACAGCAGATTATAGGAAGAAAGACTTTTTGAGATGAAATATAAGAGCAAGTAGCAGCATTGAAAGAACTAAACCATATGAAATAGAGTGTGAACTTGGTGATCCTTTTGATCTTTTCTATGTGGCCTCACAGGAGTGCTTGAGAAAAGATTGAGAATCCTTTACTCATGGGATAGTTCAACAGGGATTCCTTACTGAACAATTTTTGTTCAAAACCAGTAGTTTGCAGAGAACACAGGCTTTCACTTGGATGACAGAAGCACGTGGGGTAATTAAAGACAAGAGAAACCACTTGTCTTTTGCTACAAAAATTAATTAGTATCCTGAGAAGAATTAGTTCAGAAGTTTTCTTAGCATCTCAAAACAAAAAAGTTTAGAGAAATGAAACCTGAGCCTAAATACAGTGTTTTTCTTTAGTTGCTTGACCATGTATCAAGTTGCTAGGTTTGTTTGGTGGTTTGTTTTGATTTTGCTTGGTTAGGTTTATTGTTGTTTGTTATTAGGAAATAACTTTTATACAAGTTGGTCCTAAGTCAGTGTGTGATATTGGGGTATTACAGATGTTTACCATTGCATGTTATCTTTGTTACTCTACTAAATATCCATAAATTATATTTTTCTTTATAAATTATATGTTTAAGTGATTGCTAGACAATAAGACATTTTAAGCTAAACTATTTGGATTTTTTCCTCAGGTCTTAAAGAAAGTGCAGAAGAGATGGTCAAGAACAAATTGGAAGGAAAAGATAAACTGACCCCTTGGGAACAATTTTTAGAGAAAAAGAAAGAGAAAAAAAGGCTGAAAAGGAAACAGAAGGTATCAGCGATAATTATGACCAAATGTTTATTGAATACCAGCCATGTATCAGATGGTACCAGGTGCTTGGGATCCATTACCTCAAAATGTAACCACTCACTGAAGTAGGCCTTGTCATCATCCCAATTTTAAGAAAGAGGAAAGTGAGAATGCAGTAAGTTAAGTATTTTCAGCATGGCCACCTAATGGCATGCAAAGCCTGGTCACAGTCCAGAGCCACTTCAACTGCTGCATTCTGACATTTTACATTTACATGCCACCTACAAAAAACACATAGTCAGTTAATATCTAGATATAAGCAGTATGATTCTGTTCGGTGTTTCTGAGCAAAAGAGGTACATACAGACTTTTTTTCCTTGAGGATATGTGCACATACAGGTTTTTAACATGAGTGAAATTTTGCCGTACGTGCCATCTCTCAACCTGCATTTTCACCTTGCAATATTATCTTATGGCTCATCTATCACCTTATTGTCATTAAATTCCTTTATCAAGAGTATTTCCTGGGCGGGTGCAGTGGCTCATGCTTGTAATCCCTACACTTTGGGAAGCCAAGGCAGGTGGATCACCTGAGGTCAGGAGTTCGAGACCAGCTTGGCCAGTATGGCAAAACTCCGTCTCTACTAAAAATACAAAAATTAGCTGGGCGTGGTGTCGCGCATCTGTAATCCCAGCTACTTGGGAGGCTGAAGCAGGCGAATCACTTGAACCCAGGAGGTGGAGGTTACAGTGAGCCAAGATCGCGCCACTGCACCCCAACCTGGGCGACAAGGCAAGACTCTGTCTCAAAAATTTCCTTTTAAAAATACTTTCAGGAGAGAAATTAAACAAAAAGTTAGAATCTTTTTTTTTAATTTTAGAAAAAAAAAAAAAAAAAGAATGTTTCCTCTGTGTTAACATGGTGTCTGTGGACAATATGATTTGACTCACGTTGTTCAGGGAATAACATCTTTTCCAGAGTTTTCCAGAGTCCTCGGTAATAGCACAGATCACTTAGGTTTTTGCCACTAAAAATGCTCTTGTCACTGAAATGCAGCATTCTGGTGGTGGTGTGCCTTAGAGCATTATCACTGATAATGACAAAATTTTGCAACTTGGGGAATCTTAAAATTATTAATTCTAGTCCAACCCTGTTTTACTGTTGGAAAAAAAAAATTAGCTGATTAGTCTGAGGTTACATAGCATACCAGTGGCCAAGCTGAGACCAGAATCCACAATTACTCAGACCAGTGTTCTTTCTTGTGTTCTCTACTATACTGTTTCTATACTGTGTGTTCTTACAATGCTTGCAGTACAGCTTTGACTTTTAGTGCTGTAAAGGTAGAGAGATGCAAAGCTGAGTGATGCAGTGGAGTAATTTTTATACTTCTATTGTAGTCAGTGTTTGTGGAAATGGATAGTAAAATGGAGAAATTGGGTGTTTTGGGAAAAATTCTTTCAGACTGTGTTTTTCTTCTGCTCTCACATTACAGCTGTCAACACAGAAGAAGACTTCTGTGACCAAATGGGTAGGGAGATTTCTCCACACACTAATCAGTGGACACCAACTGGGTGTCCTCCAATTCCAACACTACCTGGAGATAGTTTCAGATCCCATAGGTTGGAGGCTCAGTCCCCGAGACTGTGTCCACCCTTTCAGACACCAGTCCGAAGTCTGAACATCCAGAATTTCTGACTGACTGGCTTTAAGTTGGGGTTCCCATGACCCCCTCTTTAGGTTCAGTTAATTTGCTGGAGTGGCCACAGACGTCAGGGAAACACACACATTTGCTGGTTTATCATAAAGGATATTACAAAGGATACAGAGGAAATAGGGTAAGGTATAGGGGAGTGGGTGTGGAGCTTCCATGCCTCTGTAGGCACTCCAACCTCCAGGAACCTCCATGTGTCCGGCTACCCAGAAGCTCTGTGAACTCATTTCTCATGGTTTTTTATGGAAGCTTCGTGATGCCAGCATTCCTTTCCCACAGAGTACAGGGCAGGACTCTGTCTGGGAAAGGTCTTAAGACACACAATCAGAAAGGTGAGGGAAGAGTACAGTCCTGCCCTTAAGACCGAACACAAAGGACTGTAGCAAGGGCTAAGGAACTTACAAGCCAGAATCCATGTATGAAAACAATATACATGTAACACCACATGGGGTAAAAGCCCTGCTCCCATTGTTGTGCTGACTAACTCTCTTCTTCCCTAGAACTCCTTTTCAAACTCAGTAGGCTGCAAAATATCTTTTAAATGAAATAACTCCACAAGTGTTAAGCTGTCTGTTTACTGGAAATGTCTCAAGTGGGCCCTTATGGGGTCAATAAAGTAGTCACTCTGAGAATTGTAGCAGGTATTCTGTTTGATTTTCATTTGCAGGGAGCTTCGAGCTTATGCTTTTACTTTTTCCATTCATTTGGGCTAAGTCTGGACTTGTTTGTCAGCAGCATTCAAAATATGTTGTTGAGTGTCCAGGGTGTTCTATACCCTACAATACTCAGTACTGGACTTGACTCCAACAGATCCTTTCCGACTCCGCAGGTTCTTTGTATATAGAAGAGTTTCAAGAATTTTCTTCAAGTTAAAAATATTTTTGCCCCTTTGTTCCTCAGTGGTTTCAATTTTGATACTGAAAAATTATGGCTGAAGAAATGAATACATGTTATATGCCATGTTATCTAGTATTTTGATCTAGCTGTTGTTTAGATCTATAAAGCAGTTAAAGAAATGTGTGAGTAGATACATAGCAAGTATTCTTCATTAAAAATATGGTACTACTGAATCCATATAATAGTTTGGTTAAAAAAAAAAAATTCTTAGAAGCACTTGTTCTGGCTGGGCGTGGTGGCTCATGCCTATAAACCCAGCACTTTGGGAGGCCAAGGTGGGCTGATCACGAGGTCAGGAGATCAAGACCATCCTGGCTAACACAGTGAAACCCTGTCTCTACTAAAAATACAAGAAAATTAGCTGGGCATGGTGGCGGGCGCCTGTGGTCCCAGCTACTCGGGAGGCTGAGGCAGGAGAATCACTTGAACCTGGGAGTCAGAGGTTGCAGTAGTGATCTGAGATCACGCCACTGCACTCCAGCTTGGGCGACGTGAGTGAAACTCTGTCTCAAAAAAAAAAAGCCAGAAGCACTTGTTCTTAAAAGTACATTAATGTCAAAATAAATACTCTTTAGGGCTTGAGTGGTTCTTTTTGTATGCAGGATGTTTAGCAATAATGGCATTCTAAATATTTTTGTTTAAATGGGTAGAGATGTTTTAGATTCCTAGAGATAAATTCAGTCTGGTTAGCCTGATCTTAGTTCACGTATGTTCTATTTATTTTATAGATTTGATTGCTTTATTTAAATTTGCTAATTTAGTAAAGAGTCTGTTCAAATTAGATTAGGAAAAATTTAACCAGCAGACTTACTTAAAAATAGCCTGACAGTTTTTAGGGGTAGCTTATAGATAAAACAAGATAATTGTTAAAGTTGGGTGATGAGAACAGAGGGTTCATTACGTTGTCCTAAACAACTTTTATGTCTGTTTTAAATTTTCATAATAAAAATTATTTTCTTTAATTAACCAACAAATAAATTGTTGTAACTAGTAATTTAAGAGATAATTCACAATGCACTATTTCGAGTTATTCAGTCACTGTCATTTTTCAGTTTTATGAGAGAAAAGGCCACCTCTCATCACTGATCACTCATCTAAAAGTATCCTTCTCCTTCAGATCTTCTCCTTCAAATGTCTGCATCACTTTGTCTCTCCTAACCCTTCCTATCTTGAATTATTTTTATTTATTTATTTGTCTATTTATGTATTTATGTGTCTGATTTCCTTTAATAGATGGTAAAATTTTTGAGAGCAGAAACCATGTATCTGATAACTTCCATTTCTCCCAAAAGGCTTACGTGGTTTCCTGCATTTATTAAGTATTCTATGTTTGTTTGTTTGTTTGTTTGTTTTGAGACGGAGTCTTGCTCTGTTGCGAGGCTGGAGCGTGGTTGCACCATCTTGGCTCACTGCAACCTCCACCTCCTGGGTTCAAGCGATTCTCCTGCCTCGCCTGCCAAGTAGCTGGGATTAGAGGTGCCCTCCACCATGCCTAGCTAACTTTTGTATTTTTAATAGAGACAGGGTTTCACCTTGTTGGCCAGGCTGGTCTCGAACTCCTGACCTCAAGTGATCTGCTCACCTCAGCTTCTCAAAGTGCTGGGATTACAGACGTGAGCCACTGCGTCTAGCCTCTGTAATTATTTGTTGAATAAACAGAATAATTTAGATGGGAGTTGTTTATAAACTGGTCCATTTAAAAACTGGTTTACTTTTTTATTATTATTATTATTATTATTTTTTGAGACGGAGTCTCACTTTGTTGCTTAGGCTAGAGTGCGGTGGCATGATCTTGGCTCACCACAACCTCCGCCTCCTGGGTTCAAGTGATTCTCCTGCCTCAGCCTCCCAAGTAGCTGGGACTACAAGTGTGCACCACCATGCCTGGCTAATTTTTTTGTAGTTTTAGTAGAGATGGGGTTTCACTGTGTTGGCCAGGCTGGTCTCGAACTCCTGACCTTGTGATCCACCCGTTTTGGCCTCCCGAAGTGCTGAGATTACAGGCATGAGCCACCACACTTGGCCACTGGTTTACTTTTAGATTGAACTACTTGGTTTAAAAGAAATGCATACAGTTTTTCTTGGTATACATTTATTATAATTCTTATAATAATGAAATTTTGTATTTTTATATTCAACTTTAAGGCTCTTGCTGAAGAGGCCAGTGAGGAGGAACTTCCCTCTGATGTTGATTTGAATGACCCATACTTTGCTGAAGAAGTTAAAAAAATAGGTAAGCCAGCTCATATCTGTAGTTTTCAATTAGAATCTAAAGAAAAAGATGAGGTGCATGGAAGCAATATAAACTAATCATTCTTTTAAAATTGCTAGTATTTGTGCAATTTAGTGACTTACAAGCAAGTCTGTCCTGTGGCATACAATCATTGATCTGATTGGGAAGGGCCAGCTCATCCTTTCTACATACAAGGGGTAATTTTAATATAGGAGGCTTTTGATAATGTGGGTAATAATTTACTAGGGATTCCTTTCTGGGAAATATCCTTATTGCCAGTCAGATCAACTCTATAAAAGAAAGAAAGGAAATAGAAAAAGGAATAATTATTTTCTTGTGTGCATTCTCTGATTTTTAATAGCATATCCATTCTAGGTCCCTCTCAGCAAAGTCTATCAAGAATTAAAAGTATGAAATGAATTTGTTTATATGTGCATGTTGATATGTGTATAATTTTTAAAATTTATGCATGAAATTTCATATAAAAGCTTTTTCTGCTGAAATATACAAAAGCATCTATGTTTCATTTTATCCCTTTTGTACTCATTATGCTTAATTATAGTTAAAAAGCCAGCTTTCCTTACTCTTTTTCCTTGAATCCCTAAATTATCTGATATCTGATTTCCTATATCCAGGGAGCCTTGTTTGCACCTCATATGCACTACTCATTCTTTCTTTCCTCCATTATGTGGAGGAAATGTGTATGTGTAAATGTGTTTGTAAGGTTCAGGCCATACTTGATAAGTCAGTATAGAAATCACTGTAAGCACTTACCATTTGTTCTCATGCATTTTGCCTTCCCCTGATCATTATACCACACACAAGAACCCCAAAAGGCTTGCTCCTGGAGCAGCTCCAAGCTGGCATTGTAAAGAGAAGGATTTTATGAAATTTCCCTGTTTCTTTTACACTTGTGACTAGTGGGCCAGAATAGTTCTCAACAGGAAAGTCAGAATTGCTCAAAATTATTTCCTGATTGTTACAGCTTTTTAGTACTGACATTTTATTGATGAGAAGGAGATTAAGATAAATAAAGTCTATTACAGAATATGAGATTCTTGGGAATTGGACAGAGAAGTGGAAACTTAGCATATTCTGCTTTTTATCATACCCGAGTGGTCATTTCTAGAAGATGATGGATTTTAGCCTTATCCTCTGGTTTCAGGAAACCAGCTTTATCATGGAGAAATGCTAAGCATTCTAGTTTCCTTGTTCTCTATCCAAAATGTTTTTTTTGGCATGTGAAGTCTGGTCAAATTGCAGAACTCAGAATAGGATTCAAAGAGTAAGTTAAATGGTTTGATGGCTTGGGGTAGCCAGTTTCTTGGAATCAACTCATTTACATTGAGAGTAAACTTTCTCTAAAGTTATTATCAGAAGTTCCAAAGAAAAAAGGTATAGATAAAAATTTGCTTGCTTTTAATTTACTTTTGATTTCAGAATGTTCCCAGAGGGTAATTGTTTCTATTTGAGCTTTTCTTTTGTGTGTGTGTGTGTTTTGTGGTAGGTTTTGTTTTGTTTGGAAAAAGAAAAACAGCAAAGCCAGAATTTTTTACATAAAAATTTAGGACAAAAAGCTAGTGTCTTGCCATGTTTGTTTATTCATTCTATAATAACTGTTTTGATTGCCTACCAAGTGCTAGGCTGTCTGCTAGGCTAGAGATACAATAGTAATAATACAAACAGGATTGCATCCCTCATGGAGTCTGGTTTGAAGGAAGACATGTTAGATAAATAGTATGAGGGTATGGTAAATGTTTTAAAGGAAAGAAATAGAAGATATAACTGGGTAGAAGTAGGAGATATGGAAGTTTACATTGGGTAGGCAAAGAAGGCTTCTCTGAGATGATGACATTAGAGCTGAGACCTGTGGAATGAGGAGTCAGGCATGAAGAGCTGGGAGAAGAGCATTGCAAATGAGGGGAGAGTGGTTAGAAAGACTCCAAGGTGAGAAACTGTGCACTGTGCACTTTCAAAAGAATTGAAAGACGTCAGTGTGGCTGGAGCATTGTCGGAGAGGGAATTGGTGCGAGGACAGGCTGGAGACTCAGTGGAAACTACCCCTATAGGGTTTTGTTGTCCTGACAACAAATTGAGATTTTACTTTACTGATAGTGGAAAGCCCGAACAGTCTTTAAACAAAGATGAGACATGATCTGGTATAGATTAACATATTACTCTGGTGCCTGTAAAGAGAACAGTTTGAGGACTGGTGAGAGCTGCAAGTCCAGAGTTTTGCCAAGCTCTAGACAAAAGATGATGGTTGTTTAGCTGGCATGCCGCTCGTGGAATTGGACAGAGAACAGAACTCTAGATATATTTTGGAAGTATACATGCTAAATCAGGAAGAAATTTAGCATAACTCCTGTTTTTGGTTTGAGTCTATGGAAGAATGTTCTTCCATTTACTGAGTTAGGAAGAAATGTGGGAACAATAAGTTTAAGTGGGAAGAAAAGTAAATAGGTCCATTTGTGGCATAATCACATTGAGATGTCAATTAGATATACAAATGGAGGTGTTTGGTTGATATTGAGATATAAGTCTGAGAGATGAGCAGAGAAATCAGAGTACAAATACACACTTAAGGATCAGGAGCATATAAATAGTACCTCAAACCGTGGCAGTGGGAGTAGAGAGCGGTGATAAGAGAAGAGGATGCAGGATGGGCCCTGAGGTCAGGTGAAGTCTACATGAGGCACTGTTAATCTGACATACTAGAGGAAGTGCTACTTGAAAGGATGGGAAAAGCTGAAGAAGCCGAGAAGGAGCGGCTGGGAAGTAGGAGGAACAGTATTAATGTAGTGGCTCACAGACACTTGGTGAGGTGATAGAGGTTTCAGTAGATTAGTGTGGGTTAAAGTTTGAGGTGAAAGGTGGGCATTCTTTTTTCAGAAGTTGCACTGTGAAGGGGAGCAAAGACATGGAGCCGTACCTGAATGTACGTAAGGAGAAAGTATTTTTTTTAAAGATACGAACTTTTAGGGCATGTTTTCTTTCCCTTGGGATTGCTCCAACAGAAAAGAAGTTACTAAGATACAGAAAATGGGGCAAATAAAAGTAAATATAAATGCAGGTAAATCTGTATATTTGGTGTCAGGAAGATGAGGGATTTACCTGATTGGTTTATGGATTTATACTGTTTGTTCATTCACTTGCAGAACCACAGATAAATCCACATGAGCAGATAAGGTGGGGACCTAGAAACAGATCACTGGAGGGGCAGGGTGCGGGAGGTTACTGCCTAAGGCAGTTGATTAAATGAATTGTCAAATTTAAGGAGACTTTTCGGTCTGGATAGCCGAAAATGGAGAGAGATGGGGCGTATAAATCTGAAGGCAGGCCAGATACAAAACCATAGAACATGCGGCAAGAGCAGCGGTATGGGAGGCCTAGGCAGAGAAAGAGAGAACTAGCTGAGCCACAAAAGGAGCATGTCCCTTTTAAATCATGCTGGACATGGCTTTTCAAAGGCACATTACAAAGCTGTGTGCCCCCGTTTGTGTATGTGGTTATTCAGTCAACAATTATTGAGTGTCAGAATCACCCAGTCCTCCCATATGACTTTCAGCATGTTACAAAATATTTAAATAAATGAGATTGATACAGTTTTCCCATACTTTACATTTTAATCTGACTACCTATGGTACAACTGGACTTTTAAAATATGTGTTAGATATATATCATATATATGCTCGAGTAGATGTTAATGAGAAGTTTTTACTCAATTCTGAACCTTTTCCTCCCCAGCAAAAACTAAATTTGTGCTTAACAGTATCCAGAAGATATAAAGAAGAATATACTGAATGTTAACATTTTCTACTCACGATCCAGGCAGATGGTTTTAAGGATAGGTGGAAGCATGCTTATAACCTTAGGGAAATGGATTCCCCAGGGAGTCAGAAAGAAGTTGAAAGTCTTTTGTGTGCCCTCCAGATATAAGCATCTATAGTAGGTACTCTTAAAGAGAGTTGGACTTCGGTTTAAAATTTACCAGTTTGTAATTTTTATTTATTTATTTTTTTAATTTTATTTATTTATTTATTTATTTATTTTGAGACGGAGTCTCACTGTGTCGCCCAGGCTGGAGTGCGGTGACGTGATCTCTGCTCACCACAACCTCTGCCTCCTGGGTACAAGCTATTCTTCTGCCTCAGCCTCCCGAGTAGCTGAGACTACAGGAGTGTGCCACTGTGCCCGGCTAATTTCTATATTTTTAGTGGAGACAGGGTTTCACCATGTTAGCCAGGCTGGTCTTGAACTTCTGACCTCAGGTGATCTGCACGCCTCGGCCTCCCAAAAGTGCTGGGATTACAGGCATGAGCCACCGTGCCCAACCAGTTTGTAATTTTTAAAATGTAGAAATAAAGTAACTCAGATGACCTACGTTGGTATATTAATTTATTGCTACAGTATTTACTTCATTATTAGTTTGTCAAAATAGTTTTGGATTTTAGTACCTCGGAAGTGAAATATAGTCATTATGTAAGGATATAGACCTTGCTTTTCAAAAATACTTAAGATATAATGAATTTCGCACACTAGTGTTTGAGTATATAGTTCAAGTTCTGTAGTTAAATAGGACAAAAACATTGTAAACCAGATGACTTGGGTGCATTTATAACATTTTTGCTGTAGGCAAAATAGAGCTAAACTTACATGCCTTCAAAATGTGGAGGAAATGAGTTCTTTGATGCCAGACCTGGTGTTTGGCTCAGATTAGGTGCCAGGGTGAATGTTAGAGATCTTTTATAATTTTTCTTTGATTTCCTTCTAAATTGCAAACTTGGTGTCAAATGAGAGTTTTTAAATATACATCTAGGATGAGTACATTAATGAGATGAAAATGAAATGAAATATTAGAAAAATCTGCTAGTTTTCCGGTGGTAGTTGGTAGAATCTAAGTCCTAGTGGGCTTCCTTTATTTTTTTGTAATTCTACAAGTAACATTGTAAAGCAGTGTCAGAATGTATATGCATACAAAATATTATTAACCCTAGAGGAAGATTAACCCTAGAGGGAGATTTTCCTTAACAGACTGCATCTGATTATGGGCAGGTGATGCAGAAACTTGCTACAAAAGAGTAAATCACTAGGGTGCTTACCACTCTTCATCTGGTCAGTACTGAGACCACATCCATCTGCCCTCCAGTGAACTTTCTTAGCTTCTCTCTCACATGAATTGCTCAACTAAATCCTCTGGAAGAAGTTTATTGTGGGAACAATTCTCCGACATTATAAGTAACGGGAGATGAAATGTCCTTTACAGATGAATTTTTTTTTTACATGCTATCTTTTTCCATGGATGTATTCTGTTACATTTTTTGCCTAAAAGGATTCTAGCCTTAGTAAGGATTGGTTAGATTTATTTAACTGTAAAACTCTATTGTCTGACTTGGAGTCTTTGTTAGTATTGACTTAATAGAATCAATCCATATGTATTTTTTGCAGCAGTCCCAGGAAATGTAGTTTTTTTGTTGTTTCTGTTTTTGTTTTTTTGACAGCGTTTTGCTCT
>NW_012112808.1:113805-128079 GCF_000951035.1 Colobus angolensis palliatus | reverse complement strand
GGCGGAGCTTGCAGTGAGCTGAGATCCGGCCACTGTACTCCAGCCTGGGCGACAGAGCGAGACTCCGTCTCAAAAAAAAAAAAAAAAAAAAAATTGTGGAACCGGGGTCTTGCTTTGTTACCCAGGCTGGTCTCAAACTCCTGGCTTCAAGCAGTCTTCCTTGCTTCAGCCTTCCAAAGTGCTGGGATTATAGGTGTGAGCCACCATACCCAGCTAGAGATGTGGTTTTGTACTTGACAAAAGATTCACTGAAAAATAAAGATAATATTTTAGAACGCAAACTTTCATTTCCCTAGTACTATTCATCTAACTTAAGTCTGAAAATTTTCCAGGGAGGAAAAAAATGTTGTTTCAAAAAATAAAGATGTGACCTCTTAATATTTGATCTTATTAATAGTGCAGAAATGATCTGTATGCCTTATTTATCTTTTGACTAAACAATTCAGTCTAACATCTTAGTAAATTCTTTGTTAGCAAAGAAATTTTCATCATGCTAAAACTGGATATCATGTTTAGCCCTATCTTGGGGATTTTTTTTTCTCCCTTATTACAGTCCTCCTTTGAAGTTTATTTTTAAGACTCTTCACCAGGTTGTTATAAAATCTGAAATAGTTTATTGTGGGCTCTTTGAAATTGTTTTCCACAGCTGTATGTGAAGATCTTTGTCTGCTTTAAGTATTAATTATATACAGTCTAATTTTCTCCCTGCTACAGAATAACATTTTGCATATGTCATTTGTCCATTCATTTCAAAAGGAGCTCTTGGCTTGAGAGCATAGGAGCAGTGGTAAACTTAGGGAATGGGGGTTCATACCCTAAGCAAGTGGAACCTTGATGATATTTATATGCGTAAGGACATACACATCCATTAAGACAGAGAAAGATTATACTCTTAAGGTTAATATATTATTCCCTGAAAAAAATGTCAGATAGGACCAGTGATGAGGAACATTTTCTCTAGGGAGAAGGGCTGCATACAATAAATATTTCTTCTTGGAAGTGCAAAACAAATGGCTTGGTAGCACCGATAGGTGAGCCTGGCAGCACTTCTGTGCTGGCATGTTCTCTTGGCTGGGCATGTCTACTGGACAGGTGTGCAAGAGTATTAGCAGGGACTTAATACACACAGAGGAGTTTCTAAAGCCTCTTTTGACTTTAGGTTTTGCTTATCCTGTTATCCCATTAGCTGCAATTCTTCAACCATCTTGACCATTCCCTTCTCCTGCCACACCCTTCTTCAGGTGTTCTCACATATCACCAGGTCATTATTTGTGTGTTACCTTCTTGAAGAGGCCTTCCTTAACTACCCTAACAAAACCAGCCTCCCCATTCAGTCTCCAACCCTTTTATCCTGCTTTGCCTCTGTCTTTCCCAACTTGAAGGTATACTGCATGAGAGATTTTAACCTATTATTCACGGCTTGTATCACCAGCACCTGGAGCTGTGCTCGCAACATAATAAGTGCTCAGTTAACAATTGTGAGATAGGTAAAATAATTTCCTTCTGTTTATTGACGATTTGTTTTCGTCTGTGAATTCTCTTTGCTCTGTGTTAATATTTTCATTTACATGAAATCTCTGTAAGTGAAAGATAGGATATCTTTCAATAGATATAATAGAAGCAACCATTTCTTTTTTTTTTTTATTGAGACAGAGTCTCGCTCTGTTGCCTAGGCTGGAGTCAGGTGGCACGATCTCTGCTGACTGTGACCCCTGTCTCCCAGATTCAAGCGATTCTCCTGCCTCAGCCTTCTTAGTAGCTGGGACTATAGGCGCTGGCCACCACGCCTGGCTAATTTTTTTGTTTTATTAGTAGAGACAGAATTTCACCATGTTGGCCATGCTGGTCTCAAACTCCTGACCTCAGGTGATCTGCCTGCCTCGGCCTCCCAAAGTGCTGGGATTACGGGTGTGAGTCACTATGCCCGGCCATTTCTTGTTTTTAATTATGAAAATTTATACATTGAGAAAAATTGAGAGAACAGTACAGTGAACAGCACCTGTGTTTCGCAGTTGTTAACATTTTGCCATTTTGTTTTTATATGCATATACTTTTATGGCATATCATAAAAATATATTTATACAAGATATTACTATATAATAGTCATATTTAGTAGTAGTCTTTTTAGTTCAACTAGAAGATACCATATACACTTCCCCTTCCTATAACATTTGCCTTTCAAGAACCTAGGTTAGTGATCTTTTGGAATGTCTTATATTCTAGATTTATCTGTTCCTTGCCACTCGGTCCCCTATAGTTTCCATAAACTGGAAGTTAGACGAGTGGTTCCATTAGACTCATGTTGAACGGTTTTGGCAAGCATACTTCATGGGCAATGCTATATCTTTCATATTATATCACATCCAGGGGCATAGGATGTCATGTTGTTCCAAAGGTCACTTGCTGAGGGCGGCACAGTGCCCAGTGGGGGATTTTCGTAGGCTGTCTAGGCGGTCAAACTCAAAGGCTTGAGTGGGTCACACTTGGCTGTCATAGGTAGTCAGGCCAGGAAACACAGCAGGGCAGTGTTGGGTGTTTCTCTTCATCGCGTCTGCACGGCAGTTCACTCAGCAGTATAGCTTGGGTACAAGGAAAGGAGACACAGTGTGCAGTAGTCACCCTGGGCTAGAAGTCTCATGTTCCACACAGGAACTGTATTACTTTGCATGTGTATTACAAAGAAATACATTACTTTGAAAGAAATTCCTCCTTTATAACATGCAGTCACTCCATGCAGAAGCATTGTCTTTATTCCATTCATATACCCACACTCTTCTTTCAGTAACATGTTTTTTCTCCCTTTAGTTTCAACACATTTATTAAGATTATTCCTAGATATCTTGTATTTTTGTTCCTAGCATAAACAGAATGTTGCTGATAGTCCTATAATTTTTCCCCTCTTATGTTGGTTTGTTGTGCCAGGTATAAAGAAAAAATCAGTAAAATCTGCAAAAGATGGCACATCTCCAGAAGAAGAAACTGAAGTAGAAAGACAAAAGGTAAAATGCGGTTATTGTTACATGCTCAGGGGATAATTCATAGGTGCAATTTAAATGAAGTTGTACATGTCGCTAATTTTCAAAAACAACTTATTTTAGCAGCGACATTTATAACTAAATTGTGAGAGACTTAATTAAATATTTTAGCAGCATAGTTTCTAAATACAGTGTTTTTTTATCAAACATAATTTCTTCAGCTCGTACAAAGTTAAAATTTACCTCAAACTCAAGGGTATTTATTTTCCTTTACAAATTAGGAGGAAATTATCTCACTTTTAAAAACGTTTACTATACCTGGGACAGAAAATACCCTTAAAACCTCAAAGTAATATTGCCGTAAGTTTTAATTCAAACTGAGTCTGTCCTGTAATAGAGTTTGTGGTTATGGTTTGCCAAATGCAAATTTCTGATTTTTGTATTGTGAATACATACATTTAACGTACAAAATTACAGTCTTTCTTGGAAATGCAGTGAACCTATGCTTCAGTGACCCACTATGTCCAGAGTCACACGTAATTTTGGCACAGAGTCATATGTGCTTTTGCTGAGGCAGGAATTGAAGGCAGCAGTGCTCCTAGGGCTGATGTTCACATGTCACTGCCAGAAGTGTGCCCGACTGGCCACCTAAACGCTGCGTCTTAATGTATGTTCTATTCTCTATTCATTGCGTATACAGCAGTACTCATAAAGTTATCTAAATAGCAACAAAGAAAATCAATTTTTGTGGAAAATGTCTCTGAAAAGCCAGCTACAAGTGCCAGTGATGAAAGGAAATTAAGGTAGTCTAAAGTAGTAATATAGGAAGATCCACAAAGGTCGAGAGCATACTCTGTATTTTTACTAGTGTATATGGTTATTTACTTGATTTTTGAGGGTTCCTGTTTAATCCCATGGTTGGTAGAAAATACCCATTTAGTGTAAAAGACATTTACTAGATTTCAGAAGCAGATACTAAGATCCTACCTTCATAGAACTGTATCAGTATCGAAATAGTAAAGGCCAAAAAAAGCAAACAGCAACAACAACAAAAAACCTACTTGTTATAAAGTTCCACATTTAGAAAGTATAATTTGCATCACAAAATAACCATTTGCTAGATTTAGTGTCATTGCACAAAAAGAACCAAGTGAAAATGAGAACTTTTTATTTGAGGGTACTTGGGGACTCTTGTTCCTGCAGCCTACTAATGAGTCACACTTAGTGAAATGGGGCCTGGTTTTTAACTACAAGGTTTTCTCTCTCCTGCTCTCAGTGATGTTGCTTCCAGAGATTCTACCTTATTGCTATATAAAGATCTCTTTGTTTTGGTAATCCACAGTCAGTTTACAGATGACAGGTGGTACCCCAGAGTTTTAGTGATTGAGCCTTCCGTTCTAGAAGGGATATCTTGTGCCCTATACTCCTTTTGGGGGGTAAAAAAAGCACTGTTGTACATTTGAATTTTTTTTTGCTCTCCACAGGCTGAAATGGCTTTACTTATGATGGATGAGGATGAGGACAGTAAGAAACACTTCAATTACAACAAGATTGTGGAGCACCAGAATCTGAGCAAAAAGAAGAAGAAGCAGCTCATGAAAAAGAAGGAATTAATAGAGGATGACTTTGAGGTAACCATGGACACCAGGCACTAGTCTCTTAAAGCTGGAATTGAATCTAAAGTCAGCTCTGCAGATAGAAATTGAGCATAGTCAAAGTTACCCTTGAAAATGTTTTAGGGGCCAGGTGCAGTGTCTCATGCCTATAATCCCAACACTTTTGGAGGCTGAGGCATGAGGATCACTTGAGTCCAGGAGTGAGACTATAGGCAACATAGTGGGTCCCTGATCTCTATGAAAAATTTTAAAAAATTAGCTGGCCAGGCGCGGTGGCTCACTCCTGTAATCCCAGCACTTTGGGAGGCCAAGGTGGGCGGATCACAAGGTCAGGAGATCAAGACCATCCTGGCTAAAACGGTAAAACCCTGTCTCTACTAAAAATACAAAAAATTAGCCAGGCGTGGTGGCGGGCACCTGTAGACCCAGCTACTCAGGAGGCTGAGGCAGGAGAATGGCGTGAACCCAGGTGACGGAGCTTGCGGTGAGCAGAGATCGTGCCACTGCACTCCAGCCCAGGCGACAGAGCGAGACTCTGTCTCAAAAAATAAGTAAATAAATTAGCCAGGTATAGTGGTGCACACCTATAGTCCCAGCTACTAAGAAGGCTGAGGTGGGAGGATTGCTTGAGCCCAGGAGGTTGAGCCTGCAGTGAGCCATGATCGTGCCACTGCACTCCGGCCTGGGCGACAGAACAAGACCTTGTCTCAAAAAAAAAGAAAATGTCTTCGGAAAGACTGATGGTAGAGCCAAAGCTACTATCTTTTAGTCCAGCACAGCCAGTTCATCCCAGGGTAGATGAAATCATTGTTTCTTTGGTTGAGCACCAGGTGCAATAGTTGACTTGTATTTTGGTAGCCATGTTGTACCAAAAATGTGTAATTTTTAAGGTTAGAATCACATATAGTGAACCTCAGACCAGCAAAGGTATGCTTGAATAGCAGGTTCATGTCACAACAGGTCCCACTCTCACTGTGTGCAGTGGCCAGCGCAGTAAGCCATGTTTTCTCTGTTGCTGTGTTTTTTGTTTCCATTACTCCTGCCTCTTTTTGTTGAGTACATATTCCTAATGGCTGCAAAGTCCCCTAAGCATGAGTTTGAGCCCTCTACCGAAAATCTACAAATCTACAAATAGCTATTAGAAACTGCTTAATGACTTCCAACCATTAATGTGGAAGAACTGGCCCTGAATAAGATGGGGGAAATTTGGGAAATTTTGAATTTGTTCGAACAATGGAGGGTAGAATACAGATGGCTTCTAAGTCCTTACAGAATGATTTGGGGGCTACTCTATAGCTTCTGTTATTTGAGTCAGTTTCACATGTGCTCCCATTCCAGGGAGGTTTTTATTGAGTTAGTTTCCTTATGAAAAGCAAAGAATGATTTGTAGTCATTCTGCCTTCATATATTAATAATCATGCTTATAAATATTTTTTGTTGGATTTTTTCCTTGTTCTGGGTATTGAGTCTCTTGTCCTCATGATAACTAAGTAGAGCTACAATCCATTTCCAGGTGGACTTGTATTTCCTGTGTTTCCCTTTCTTGCTGGTTACCCATCTGCCTGGCAACCTTCAAAGGCTGGCTGGAGTTAAGGGTATACTCTTAAACGTGGAACCACAAGTTTTTATAGAAAGAAGATAAATTTGGGGATTGTGTCTGACCAGACCTTGATCTCGGATGGATTCTTTGCCATAGTGGTCTTTAAATCTTTTGATCTATGGATCACCTTCAATAGTTCCTTATTTTTGGCACCAAGATTAAAATTTTTTAAAATGTACTCAGAGTTCAGGGCCTCCAGCAGATGTTCTGATTGGCTTATTTATGCTGGTGAGAAATTGATTTTGTGCTGTAAGCATGGGAAAGCCCTGCCTCACAAACTACTCCTACAGTCATTTTGTCTGAGTGATCACTATAGTTACCAGCCTATATATGGCCCACTGTAATTCCCTTTGAAATACGTTGTCCTTGCATGATAAGAACAGGGTGCCCCACAAGTTGTGGTCCAAAGGTAGGCCATAAAGATCTATGGAAAAACAATTTCCTAATGAATCAGTACAAACGCTCAGCTTTGTATTTTATATAATCAACTCACCAACTTTCTAAATTTGGCCCCATTTCTGGCCTTTTGCTTTAGTAATTTTGTTTAATTAATTTATTAATTATTTTTTTT
This sequence comes from Colobus angolensis palliatus, assembly GCF_000951035.1. Lineage (NCBI taxonomy): Eukaryota > Metazoa > Chordata > Mammalia > Primates > Cercopithecidae > Colobus > Colobus angolensis. The sequence goes on along the minus strand of NW_012112808.1, from coordinate 121,317 downwards.
TGGATTTGCAGGTAAATGTTAGCGATGCACGGTTTCAGGCAATGTACACTTCCCACTTGTTCAATTTGGACCCCTCAGATCCCAATTTCAAGAAAACGAAAGCTATGGAAAAAATCCTTGAGGAGAAAGCCCGGCAAAGAGAACAGAAAGAACAAGAACTTACACAGGCAATAAAGAAAAAAGAGAGTGAGATCGAAAAAGAATCACAAAGGAAGTCCATTGATCCTGCTTTGTCAATGTTGATTAAATCTATAAAAACCAAAACAGAGCAGTTTCAAGCAAGAAAAAAGCAAAAAGTCAAATAACTGGATGTTACTTATTTTTGAATTGAATACATCTTTTCCTAAAATACAGAAATAGTAGGAGTACAGAAATAGTAGGAGGAATATTTATTGGGAACAAAGCTATCTTTCAAGAATGTGAATAAAATCTTTTTCTGGACATGGTAAAATTTTTCTCCATAAATAATTATACTTAATTGTGGATGACTGACAAATTTGTATTATATATTCCTATAGATTAGTCATAATTAAATTACCTGAATTATAGGGTTTATAAAATTTTTATATTTTACGATGTTCAATTCTAACTAGTGGGAAGTTACTCTAGCTTTTTAAAAGGCTATTTACAATTCTCTGTAAAAATAGAGCAATATCTACTCTTAAGTTTATGTAAACGTTAGGGATAATTTGAAAAAACATATATTTAATACATTAATTTCTCTGGAAGCAGGAGGCATGTTTAAATAACTATTAAAATAATTTATTTTTCTAGCCGTAAAGGATGGAAGTCAAGAACTTTTTGTTGTTTAGTCAAGTATAGTCTGTTTATGAAGTTAACTTGTAAATAAAAGTGTAAAATATTTTCATTATTTTGTATTGCACTGATTTATTCAATTTTATGCATCTCAAAGTACTCTCTGGAAAAAATATCTGAAAACTGATTTTAACTTTTTAAGAGGACAACTCCATTTAAAGGCAGTTCTAGAGTTGCATTGCTCATAATTGCATTTGAAATATTCATGAACTCTCCAGTGGTTTTTCCTTTTGGTAGCAACAGAAAATTCTTCTGTCTGTCTTTCAGATTTTTGGAATACTTCAGAAGGGTGGATATGCTGCTGTAAAGTTTAAGGATATCTTAATTCTTCTTAAAACACATCTAGGGCCTTAACACTCTTGGATCTCCTCTATAAACAACTGACCACCTGAGACAGTCAGATTAGATATGCTGTGTAAATAAATGTAAATAAAACCAACATTGTAACTTGGAGCAAATTATAAATATGGTAACTTCTGAAAGACAACAGGAATTTGACAAGGTTTGTGGTTAATAGTAAACTTGACATTTGGGGTATTAAAAATCAAAGCTACTGATCAGGCAAGGTGGCTCACACCTGTAATCCCAGCACTTTGGGAGGCTGAGGCAGGAGAATTGCTTGAGGCCAGGAGTTTGAGACCAACCTGGGCAATATAATAAGACTATAGGCTGGGCATGGTAGCCTATGGATTACTTTAGTAATCCCCTTTGGGAGGCCGAGGCAGGCACATCACTTGAGGTCAGGAGTTTAAGACCAGCCTGGCCAACATAGTGAGACCCCATCTCTACTGAAAGTACAAAAAATTAGCCGCGCATGGTGGCCCATGCCTGTAGTCCCAGGTACTCAGGAGGCTGAAGCAGGAGGTTTGCTTGAACTTGGGAGGCAGAGGTTGCAGTGAGGTGAGATTGCGCCACTGCACTCCAGCCTGGGCTGGACCCAGGCTCAAAATATATGGACGTCTCAAAATTGTGTGTGTGCGCACGTGTAACAAGCCAAGTGTAGTGGTGCATACCTGTGGTCCTTGCTACTAGGGAGGCTGAGATGGGAGGATCATTTGAGCCAAGAAGTTTCAGTTTACAGTAAGCTGTGATTACACCACTGCATTCCGGCCTAGGTGACAGAGCAAGACCCTGTCTCTATTTAAAAACAAAAAGTCACCAATGTAGCGTATATTTTGAAAACTAAAATGATGGAAAACTCAGAGTGATATCAAAATAATCAGGGAGTATAAATAGTCTCTGTAAAGGGAAGAAAAAAGGGACATTTAAATTATTTATTGTAACAGAAAAATGCACAGTATCCAAACAGGGAACTGATTTTATCATAAAGCACTGAGATTGTTGGATTATTCAGCCAAATAAAACATTTCTTTAGATACATCTGTGAACTCCCCACATTATCACTGAAAAGTCATGAATCTTAATATGTTTATGAGTATGATCTATAAACAAATTTATGTTTCATATTTCATTCTCTGCAGGGGAAAAGTTTTGTTCTCTTTAAACTGTTTAATTATAATGTAGTAATTGCACAAAAATCAAAATCAGAGTCTGATTTTAAGGTTTCTGTGAACCTGAGCCATTGGGTTTGGTTTTTCTGTTTTTGAGCCCATAAGTCACTGCATTTAATTGTAAAATCTCATTTTACTAGTCAAGCACATAATTATAACAAAAACATTGTTATTAAATTGTTATGACTTAAATAACATAAGTCATACAAAGCCCTGGCTCCTTTTCTCAAAGAGTTGATATTTTTTAGGTCGGAAAAAAAATGAGAACAGCATTATCAGGTGTTAAATATTCTACACCAATAACTTTAGGGTTCTCAAATTATTGCCGGTAGTGAAATTTAGGATTAAAAAGTGGCCACCATCATAATTCAGCAAATAAGTGAGGGTAGTTTTGATGGGTCTTAAGGTCACATTTAGACATTTAGTTGGAGTTTTTATTGCCGTTGAGACCATAGAGAGTAGGTCAACCCTGTAGCATCTAGAAAAAGTCATAAGTAACTTAATACTGGTGAAGCTCTGATTTGATTCACCAGCAGCAAATCTTGGAGATCAGCTTGATACACAATATTATCACTACATATTCTCTGAGAGAGGTACACTAGAGACATGAGCAGGAGAGTGGAAACTGCACTCGTTCCATGTTCGTTACCGAGCAGGCCAATATATTAGATAGGTAACATCTTTGCCTTTTCTGTTTTAGAATCATTTGGTATGTCAAAAACCCCTAGTGGCCAGGCTGCACCTCATACCTATTAAATCATATATATGCCAGTAGTATCCAGATTTTTTTTTTCTTTTTCTTTTTTTTTTTTTTTTGCGACGGAGTTTTACTCTATTGCCCAGGCTGGAATGCAGAGTGCAATGGTGCGGTCTCAACTCACTGCAACCTCTGCCTCCCAGGTTCAAGGAATTCTGCCTCAGTCTCCTGCCCAGTAGCTGGGATTATAGGCAAGCGCCACCATGCCCAGCTAATTTTCATATTTTTAGTGGAGACAGGGTTTCACCATGTTGGCCAGGCTGGTCTCAAACTCCTGACCTCAAGTGATCCACCCACCTTGGCCTCCCAAAGTGCTGGAATTACAGGTGTGAACCACTGCACCCGGCCCAGATGTCATTATTTTTTAAAGCTACCTAGATAATTCCAGTGTTCAGCAAAGATGGAGAACCACTTTTTTACTTTGCTTAGAGGCAAAGAAGGCAGGCCCAAAGAATTTACTTTTGGGTCCACCAGATTGGAGACAAATTAACTTAGTATCAGCTATATCTGTTAGCTCTTACTGCTTAACAAACCACCCAAAATCTAGTGGCCTAAAATGGCATTTATTCCTTCTTATGAATCTATAGTTTGGCTGGGCAGTTAAGATCCAGCTCAGCTGGGGCTTGATGACTCTGCATGAGGACTCCAATGGTTCTAGGGTGGCTAGAGGATCTCTCATCTAGTAGGCTAGTCCAGGCCTTACATGTGACAGAGGGTTCCCAGCTACAAGAGAGAATAAGTCCCAATGCACAAACATTTTCAAGCCTCCAACAGTGTCATATTTGCTATTGTCCCACTGGCAAAGAAAATCACATGGCCAAACCCCAAACCAACAAGTGGCAAAGTCACAATGCAGAAGGGTATACGTACAAGGAGGCATGAACAAATTGTTGGTTATTGTTAAAACCATCAACATATTACTTAGGTTGCCTCTTCTGTAGAAAAAATATTTACCATCTATTGGTCTAAATAACACCAAGTTGTTTGCAGTTTTTGGCAATTACAAAGCTATAATTAATGTATAGGTTGTTGTGTGAAACATAGGTTTTCCACCTAGGTCATATGGTAAGTTTATATTTAGCTTTATAGTAAACTGCAAATTTACTTATCAAAGTGGTTGAACCATTTTACATTGCTATATATGAGTTCCAGTTGCTCCACATCTTCACCAACACTTGATATTGTCAGTTTTTGTTGATGCTCATTTTGGGCTACTGTGTTTTTTTTTATTTGCCATTCTAATAAGTGTTTACCTGTATCTCATTGTGGTTTTAATTTGCATTTTGCTAATGACTAATGATGTTGAGCATCTTTTCATGTGCATATTTACCAACTGTATATCTTCTTTGGTAAAGTGTCTGTCCATGTCTTCTGCTCCCTTATTTTAAAATTGAGTTGTTATTGTTTTCAGAATTGTTTATGTATCTTATATACAAGTCCTTTGTCATGTATGTGATTCGCTAATATTTTATCCTTTTCTATGGCCTGTGTCTTTTCATTCTTTTATCAGTGTCATTCACAGAGCAAAAATTTTTATTTTTATGAAGTCCAATTTATCGGTTTTTTCTTTTACGGACTGCCTTGGTGTCATGTCTAAGAACTTTCTTACAAAACCAAGGTTACAAAGACTTTTTCCTATATTTTCTTCTAAAAATCTTAGAATTTTATGTTTTACATTTAGATTCATTTTACATTTTAAAGTAATTTCTGTATAAGGTGTTAGGGTTTGGTTGACACTCTTTTTTTGCATATAACTGTTAATTTATTTCAGCATTGCTTATTGAAAAGTTTGTTCTTTCTCCACTGAATTGCCTGAGTACTTTTATCAAAAATGAATTGGTCAATCACCAAAAGTCAACCACATGAAATCCATAAACCAAATAGTCCTATAGTCATTAAATTAGTTAATTAAACTCCCAAAAAAGAGATTAATTAAATTAATTAAACTCCCAAAAAAGAGATTACCAAGTCCAAATGACTTCACTGGGGAATTTTAACCACTATTTGAGAGTAATTAATGCAAATTTCATGCAGTCTCTTTGAGAAAATGAAGAATCAACACCTGTCAACTTACTTTATGAGACCAGTATATTCTTGACAGCAAAACAAGACAGTATAAATACAGAAAACTACAGGATGATGTTCACTGTTAGTGTATGTGATTGATTCCAGAGAGTCAATCTGTCTCATGAACTTAGACACACAAATTCTCAAAAAAGTATTAGCAAATCAAATACAACAATGTATGCAAAGAAATATACACCAGGACAAAGCAAGATTTATTCCAGGTGTGCAAAGCTGGCTCAGCATTCAAAATCAATGTGTGCCATATCAACAGACTTAAGAAAAAAAATATGATCATATCAATTGATGAGAAAGATATTTGACAAAATCTAACATCTATAAATGATAAAAACTTCTCAGGCTGGACACAGTGGCTGAGGTGGGTGGATCACCTGAGGTCAGGAATTCAAGACCAGCCTGGCCAAAATAGTGAACCCTGTGAGACCAGCCTGGCCAACATGGTGAAACCTTGTCTCTACTAAAATACAAAAACTAGCCAGGCATGGTTGCATGTGCCTGTAATCACAGCTACTCAGGAAGCTGAGGCAGAAGAATCACTTGAACCTGGGAAGTGGAGGTTGCAGTGAGCTGCAGTCATGCCACTGCACTCCAACCTGGGTGACAGAGTGCAATTTCATCTCTAAATCAATCAATCAATCAATCAATCTCTTCAGCAAGTTAGGAATAGAGGAGAACTGCCTCAACCTGGTGAATAGTATCTACAAAACACCTGTATCTAACATCATACATACTTCATAGTGAAAGACTAAATGCTTTTCTTCTAAGATCAAGGCAAAGATGTACACTCTTACCACTCTTATTCAGCACAACAGTGAAAGTTCTACCCACTGCAATAGGGCAAAAAAATTAAAACCATACAGGTAGAAAAGGAAGATGTGGAACTCTGCATACTTGCAGGTGACATAGTTATCTACATAGAAAATCACAAGAAATTGCCAGGCGTGGTGGCTCATGCCTGTAATTCCAGCACTTTGGGAGCCCGAGGTGGATCACCTGGGTCAGAAGTTCGAGACCAGCCTGGCCAACATGGCGAAACCCCGTCTCTACTAAAAACACAAAAATTAGCAGGGCATGATGGTGGGTGCCTGTAATCCCAACTACTTGGGAGGCTGAGGCAGGAGAATTGCTTGAGGGGTAGGTTGCAGTGAACCGAGATCATGCCATTGAACTCCAGCCTGGGCAACAAGAGCAAAACTCCACATCAAAAAAAAAAAAAAAAAGAAGAAAGAAAATCACAAAGAATCTACAAAAAGCCTCAAACTAATTGGTGGGTTCAGCAAAGTCACAGGATAAAAGATCATACCAAAATCAATTTTGTTTCTGTATACCAACAACATATAAAATGTTACTACCACTCTGGAAAACAATTTGACCATTTCTCATAAAACTAAACTTGCGATAACCATGCAACTTGGCAATTGCACTCTTGAACATTTATCCCAGAAAAGTGGGAATTTATATTCATACAAAAACTTGTACATGAATATTCATTGCAGCTTTATTTGAAATAGCTAAAAACTCAAAAGAACCGAGATGTCCTTTAACGAGTGAATGGTTTAACTATGATACATCCACACCATAGAATACTACTTACTCAGCAATAAAAAGACTGAACTCTTGATTCATGCAACAACTTGGACACATGTCCAGAGAATTATGCTAAGAGAATGAAAACCAATTCCAAAGGATTATGTACTATAAAATTCCATATATATAATATTGTTGAAGTGACAAACTTGTAAAAATGGAAAAGAGATTAGTGGCTACCAGGGAATAAAAAAAGGAGGGATGTGGAAGGTAGTGAGTGTGGTTACGAAAGGGCAACATGAAGGATCCTTATGGTGCTGGAAATGTTCTGTGTCATAAGTGTGGTGGTCGCTAAACCCATTTACTCATGGAATAAAATTGTATAAAACTAAATATGAACACATACATACAGATGAATAAAAGTGAAACATGAAATCTGAGTAACATCAGATGATTTGTATCAATGTCATTGTCCTGTTTGTGACATTGTACTACAGTTTTTCAAAATATTACCGTTGAGGGAAACTGGGTAAATGAAACACAGAATCTGTATTATTTCTTAAAACTGCATGGACATCTACCATTATCTCAAAATAAAACTTTTAATTTAAAAATCTGGCCAGGCACACTGGCTCATGCCTGTAATTTTAGCATTTTGGGAGACTGGGGTGGGACAATCACTTGAGGCCAGAAGTTTGAGACCAACCTGAGCAACATAATGAGATCCCCCCTCTCTCTCTCTCTTTTTTTTTTTTTTAAATTATACTTTAAATTCTAGGGTACATGTACACAATGTGCAGGTTTGTTACATAGGTG
>NW_012112808.1:103429-112705 GCF_000951035.1 Colobus angolensis palliatus | reverse complement strand
TTTTGGCTTTTGTTGCCATTGCTTTTGGTGTTTTAGTTATGAAGTATTTGCCCATGCCTATGTCCTGAATGGTATTGCCTAGGTTTTCTTCTAGGGTTTATGGTATTAGGTCTTACATATCTTACATACCTTTATATTACTAAAGTCTTTAATCCATCTTGAATTAATTTTTGTATAAGGTGTAAGGAAGGGATCCAGTTTCAGCTTTCTATATATGGCTAACCAGTTTTCCCAGCACCATTTATTAAATAGGGAATTCTTTCCCCATTGCTTGTTTTTGTCAGGTTTGTCAAAGAACAGGTGGTTGTAGATGTGTGATGTTATTTCCGAGGCCTCTGTTCTATTCAATTGGTCTATATATCTGTTTTGGTACCAGTACTATGCTGTTTTGGTTACTGTAGCCTTGTAGTATAGTTTGAAGTCAGGTAGCATAGTGCCTCCAGCTTTGTTCTTTTTGCTTATGATTGTCTTGACTATGTGGACTCTTTTTTGGTTCCATATGAACTTTAAAGTAGTTTTCTCCAAATCTGTGAAGAAAGTCATTTGTAGCTTGATGGGGATGACATTGAATCTATAAATTACCTTGCATAGTATGGCCATTTTCATGATACTGAGTCTTCCTATCCACGAGCACGGAATGTTCTTCCATTTGTTTGTGTCCTCTTTTATTTCATTGAGCAGTGGTTTGTAGTTCTCCTTGAAGAGGTCCTTCACATCCCTTGTAAGTTGGATTCCTAGGTATTTTATTCTCTTTGAAGCAATTGTGAATGGGAGTTCACTCATGATTTGGCTGTTTGTCTGTTATTGGTGTGTAGGAATGCTTGTGATTTTTGCACATTGATTTTGTATCCTGAGACTTTGCTGAATCTGCTTATTGGCTTAAGGAGATTTTGGGCTGAGACAATGGGATTTTCCAAATATACAATCATGTCATCTGCAAACAGGGACAATTTGACTTCCTCTTTTCCTAATTGAATACCCTTTATTTTTTTCTCTTGCCTGATTGCCCTGCCCAGAACTTCCACCACTATGTTGAATAGGAGTGGTGAAAGAGGGCATCCCTGTCTTGTGCCAGTTTTCAAAGGGAATGCTTCCAGCTTTTGCCCATTCAGTATGATATTGGCTGTGGGTTTGTCATAAATCGCTCTTATTATTTTGAGATACATTCCATCAATACCTAGTTTATTCTCTTAAACTAGTTAAGAAATTAGCCAGTTGTGGTGGGCTACTCAGGAAGCTTAGCAGGGGGATTGCTTGAGCCCATGAGTTCAAGGTAAGCCATCACACCATTGCACTCCATCCTGGGTGACAGAGTGAGACCCTGTCACTAGAAATAAAAAAATAAAAATAAATTGGTCTTTTTTTTGTTTGGGTCTATTTCCAAATTCTCCAGTCTGTTTTATTCATCTATTTGTCTATCCTCTTTCCAATGCCATGCTATCTTCACTACTGTAGCTTTACAGTAAGTCTTCCAACTTTGTTCTTTCTCAAAATTGTGTTGGCTGTTCTAGTTTCTTTGCCTTTCCATATAAAACCATTTAAAAATCAGCTTCTTCGTACCTACAAAAAAGCCTGCTGAGATGTTGTTTTAGAAAGACGTTGAAGCTATAAATCACCTTGTGGAGAATTGACATCTCAAGAATACTGAATCTTTCCAAACCATGAGCATGGTATATATCTTTTATAGTCTTTGGTTTCTTTCACCAGCGTCTTCTGGTTTTTCGTATACAAACCCTGCAGATATTTTTAAAAATTTATACCTGGCCGGGTGCAGTGGCTCAAGCCTATAATCCCAGCACTTTGGGAGGCCGAGACGGGCAGATCACGAGGTCAGGAGATTGAGACCATCCTGGCTAACACAGTGAAACCCCGTCTCTACTAAAAATACAAAAAATTAGCTGGGCGTGGTGGTGGGCGCCTGTAGTCCCAGCTACTCGGGAGGCTGAGGCAGGGGAATGGTGTAAACCCGGGAGGGGGAGCTTGCAGTGAGCTGAGATCGGGCCACTGCCCTCCAGCCTGGGTGACAGAGTGAGACTCCGTCTCAAAAAAAAATCAAAAACAAAAATTTATACCTAAGTTTTGCAATATTTTCTGTACTATTGTGATACTTTTAAATTTCAGTTTCTAATTGTTTATTATTACAATATAGAAAAACAAACAATTTTGGTATATTGACCTTGTATCCCACAAGCTGGCTAAACTCATTTATTAATTCTAGGAAATTTTTCAAGATTTTTAAAAAATTTTTAAAGAATTTTTAAAGATTCTTCTCCAAAGATAACCATGTCATATATGAAGAGAGACATTTTAATTTCATCCTTCTGTATTTCCATACCTTCTATTTATTTTTTGTGCCTTAGTACAACTGCTACAACTTCCAGTATAATGCTGAATACAGGTGGTGAGAACAGATAATATCTTGCTCCCCATCTTCGCTTGATCTTAGCCAAAAGGCCAAGAAGTGATCTTGCTCCCCATTTTAGGAAAGAAGCATTCATTCAGTTTTTCACCAGTAAGTATAATATTACCTGGAGATGCCCTTAATCAGGTAAAGAAAGTTTCTTTCTTTGCCTAGTTTTGTGCAAATTTTTAATCATGAAAAAATGTTGCATTTTTTTTCAAATGCTTTTTCAGCATCTGTTGTTTTCATGTGTGGTTTTTCTTTTTTAGCCTATTAATATGGTGAATTACATTTATTGATTTTGAAATGTTTAGTCAGCTTTGTATTCCTGGGAAAAACTTCATTTGTTGTGATGTATTATCTTTTTAATATGTTATTATTTGAATTTGATAATATAATGTCATGGGTTTTTGAAACAGTATTCATGAAGGTTACTGGTCAACAGTTTTCTTGCAATGTTTTTGTCTGGTTTTGATATCAGGGCAAAATCTACTTCATAAAATGAAGTTAGTAGTCTTTCCCCTTGTATTTCCTGGAAAACACTGTATTGAATTGGTGTTATTTTTTCCTTAAGCGTTTGGTAGAATTTGTCAATAAAACTATCTATCTATCTATCTATCTATCTATCTATCTATCTATCTATCTATCTATCATCTATGTATCTATCTAAACCCTTTTTGGGTTTTTTGGGTTTTTTTTGTTTTTGTTTTTGTTTTTTTGAGACAGAGTCTTGTTCTGTCATCCAGGCTGGAGTATAGTGGCACGATCTTGGCTCACTGCAACTTCCACCTCCCAAGTTCAAACTATTCTCCTGCCTCAGCCTCCTGAGTAGCTGGGATTATAGGCACCCACCACTGTGCCCAGCTAATTTTTGTATTTTTAGTAGTGATGGGGTTTCACCATGTTGGCCAGGCTGTTCTCTAACTCCTGGCCTCAAGTGACCTGCCTGCCTTGGCCTCCCTCCCAAAGTGCTAAAATTACAGACATGAGCCACCGCACCTGACCAAAAGCATCTTTAAATGAAACCACTTTTTTTCATAGGAAAGTTTTCAACTAAAAATTCAATTTATTTAGTTTTATAGGACTATTCAGGCTATCTATTCTTCTTGAGTGAATTTTGATAGTTTGTGTATGTCAAAGAATTAGTCCATGTCATTCAAGTTGTTGAATTTATAGGCATAACAGGTTTTTTTTTTAATTGAAAAGTAAACTTTAACATCAAAAATGCAAACTTGGGGAGGGGAGAAAAATCACACACAAGGTTGTCACTTCACACTTGGAGAGTTACACAGAGGCCAGGCAGAGGTGCTCCTCTCTTCCCAGATGGTGGGTGGCCAGGCAGAGGCACTCCTCACTTCAACATAATGGGTGTTTTGGTAGTATTTCCTAATTATCATTTTAATATCTGAAGGGTCTGGTAATATCTCTTTTTTAATTTATAATATATGATAATTTTTGTCTTTGCCGTTTTTTTTTTGTCATTCTAACTAGAGGTTTATTAATTTTCTTGATCTTTTTAAAGAACCAGCTTTTGGTTTTATTCATTTTTCTCTATTGCTTTTCTGTGTCCAACACCTGTGGAAGGTTTCTCTCCTGCTCTCCAGAAGCCAGATTCCCAGCAAGTCCTGCCAGTGTGGCACCCCAGTAACTTCTCACAGTCCAGTGTGCTACAGCTGCTCCCTCACCAGTGAAGTTTGGACCTCAACCCACAGGGATGAAGAGGCTTTTCCAGATTTGCCTCTGTATGCTCTATCTCAGCACTAGGTACAGGGCATGTTCCCTACATCCATGATTCCTATATTCTTTAGAGCTCTCTCCCCAACCCCCAGTTATTCCTTTGTTGTCAATTCTGTTACTCTAATCCCATTATAATGAATAATTATCTAAACTTACCTTATTCAAGTTACTGTTTCTGTCTACTAATTGGATCCTGACTGATATCCAAGTGTACAAAGATAGTCTAGTCACCTGACCTGTATTAGATCCTGAAAGGCCCTCCTGTTCCTCAATGTATATTCTAGTACACATTAAGGCCCAGCTATATTGTGCTTCCTGACCATGGATGTTTCCTTGAGTTCTGACAGTTCTTGTTACTCATTTTTATAGCCCCAAAAGTTCACAGCTTAAAACAACCACGATAATATGTTTTCTCAAGAATGTTTGATTTGCAAAGGGCTATAGGGGAAGGCTCACCTGTTCCCCACATGGCATCAGCTGAGGTGGCTACCCTGAAGGCTGGAAGATTTGCTTTCAAGATGGCTCCTTCACATGTGTTACAAGTTAGTGCTGGCTGTCAGCTGGGAGCATAGGGCTTAGTTCCAAAGGTGATGGAAACTATTACCTTTTTTTTTTTTTTTTGAAACGGAGTTTCACTCTTGTTGTCCAGGCTAGAGTGCAATGGCATGACCTCTGCTCACTGCAACCTCCGCCTCCCGGGTTCAAGCAATTCTTGTGCCTCAACCTGCCAAGTAACTGGGATTATAGACACCCACCACCATCCCCTGGCTAATTTTTGTATTTTTAGTAGATACAGAGTTTCACCATGTTGGCCAGGCTGGTCTCGAACTCCTGACCTCAGGTGATCTGCCTGCCTCGGACTCCCAAAGTGCTGGGGTTACAGGCGTGAGCCACTGAACCCAACTGAAACTTTTTGTGACCTTGCCTCAGTAGACACAGAGTATCACTTCTGCCATTCTTACTTTATCAGTCACAGCAATCAAAAAAATCTTCCCAGGTAAGGAAATACACCCCTTAATGGGGGAATGGCAAAGTTCTGAAATGGATTTCTGGAGATGTTTTGTAGTCATATTGGAAAAATGAGATCTGCTTCATTGGCCATTTGATGAACATCTACCTCCCACCTTTATAAAGTGTATTACATTATAGTAAATATTCTATTATTTGAGATTACCTGAGTGAGTCTTTATTTTTTGCAAACAGAACACCCCGAATCAGCAGAGAAAGCTCTCTACCAGCAGTTGGGCCATAGTACATAGGATCACTGAGCAGGTCAGACCAGCAGAAAGGTTATGCACGCTCTCCAAGGAACTTGAAGTGATAGTAAGTGAGAATAATGGTTGTTTCCAAATATTTGTTCTCTCTGTCTCCCACAGTAATAGATCCTGTTAGCTGAGCATAGGGCTTTCCATAATAAAGATTATTTTACTCATTCTTCTTTGTATCCTGGTGTATATGCAAATGACAGCTTCTAGGGATCTTCCTTTGAAGTCATCAGACTAGTTAATTTTGCCTCTTGCCTTCTTCCATCCTTTTACTCTACTGCCTGGAATGCAAATGTAAAAGCTAGAGCTTTAGCAGTCATCTTAGGTCCTGAAGACAAAAGCCACACTTGTCTTCTTAACTAGGAACACTTAACTAGGAACAATGGATGGTAGGCTAGAAGAAGCCAAGATTACAGCAGATTTTGTAGAGCATACCCACCATTTCATCCATGGACTTTTCCAAAAGTTCTATGTGATAGAAAAATTAAATCCTATTTTGTTTAAGCCCTTGTTTTCTCAGGTCTCTGTTACTTGCTGTTCTATCCATATCCTACCTAATATAAAGACAAACATCGTGGCCTTTGGCTATCGTCTTTGTGGGTTATCTTGCCTTATGTCGACACCATTGCAGATCATTTCTCCATATTCTTAAAGAAACTCTTTATTTTGCGTTGTAGTCAGAGTGCTTGCATCTTGACATTCCTGGAATAGAATACTCAACACTGTAAGGTTCCCAGCTTTCTGGATGTGGATATGAGTCAAGAGAAGTGAGACAAACCCCCTTAGAAGGCCATTGGGACCCTCTGTTCTACAAGCACTACTGGCACAAGAGTTACAAACTATTTTCAGCATCTCTGGGTTCACATGATCACCTTCCTCTAAGAGTTTATGAAGGAGTAGTTGCCAAGAGCAAACCAGAATCAGGCATAGGGGAAAATGAAAATGTGTGAGTGAGAGTCTGTGCCCAGCCTTAAGTGTGGGTTCTACATTACCCAAATTTGGCCAAAATGTGGAGATGAAAACTCCATGCTATCTGACAGTGCCAAAGCAAATAGACTAACAAATTATATTGTGTTGGGGCAAGTTGTGAGAAATTCCTGCCTTGGGGCTATGAGCTGTTTTCATGAATTTTTAAAAATTCAAATTGAGTCATTCATTATCCTTCATCACTACACATGCTTTTTGTCTTGAGCAGTGCTACGGTTTGATTTGTCCCCACCAAAACTCATGTTGAAATTTTATCCCCAGTGTGGCAGTGTTACGTTTGAAATGTCTTTTTACTAAAATCTGAAATTAATTAGCACGGTCTTTTCTCTTGAATTAGTAGAAATAGTGTACTCAATCATACTTCAAAAAGTTCATCTGATGAGCAGGACAGGAAATGGTCAATAAAACAGATTAAAATTTTTAATTTTTTATGGAAAAATTATTAAACTCAAACTAAGAGTTAGGAAAGACATTTTAGTTAGAAGTGGAACAACTCTAAAAGATGGAACAGGTTAACTCTGACAACAGCTCATTTTTCAACTAAACAAAAACTCTGAAAGCAATTACTTGATTTACGTATTTTCCTCCATTTGGATCCATAATTTAGACTTATAGGTCTGTCACAATCTTTCAGTTCTTCTGGAGAGCTCAAGCAGTATCAGAAACCATGTGGGGGCCAGGCACGGTGGCTCACGCCTGTAATTCCAGCACTTTGGGAGGCCAAGGTGGGTGGATCACCTGAGGTCAGGAGTTCCAGACCAGCCTGGCCAACATGGTGAAACCCCATCTCTACTTAAAATACAAAGATTAGCTGGGCATGGTGGTGGGCGCCTATAATCCCAGCTACTCAGGGGGCTGAGGCAGGAGAATCACTTGAACCTGGGAGGTGGAGGTTGCTGTGAGCCAAGATCATGCCACTGCACTCCAGCCTGGGCAACAGAGTGAGACTCCATCTCAAAAAAAGAAAAACAACAAAACCATATGAGAATTGTGTTTCTTCAGATTTCTTTGGGCTCAAGTGACCCTCCACTTCCCTATCCATATTCTTAGGAATGTTGCACATAACAGAAACCAACTCAAACTAGCTTAAGAAAAATTTAAAAAGACATGAGCATGGATATTTATTAGAAGGATACTGTGGAGTCTTATAGCACAGAATCCAAAGGCAAGAAAGCAATCAGTGCTCAAGAAAAGACTGGGAGCCGAAACTAGAATGTCCTCAGAAATGCTCCTCCCCTCATCTCTGTTTCCTGTATTCGTATTCATATTCACTAATATTGCTGCCAATGCATCTCTCTCCTTAGCCTGTTGGGCAAGTGGAATAAGATAACCACGTCAGAATTTCATGTTTTAAGTTATAGGTCTGCTTTTGATGTTATTAAAGAAATAGCTGGATGTGGTGGCTCTTGTCTGTAATCCCAGCACTTTGGGAGGCTGAGACAGAAGGATTGCTTGAGCCCAAGAGTTGAGACCACCCTGGGCAACATGGCAAGACCCCATCTCTACAAAATTAAAAATTAGCTGGGCACAGTGGTGCACACCTGTGGTCCCAGCTACCCGAAAGACTGAGGTGGGAGAATCACTTGAGCCCAGGAGGTCAAGGCTGCAGTGAGCCATGTTTGCACTACTGCACCCCAGCCTGGGTGACAACAAGACCTTGTCTCAAAAATAAATAAATAAATAAATAAATAAAGAGTTTGTGCCTTATATTTAAGATTCAGGAATAAAGTTTGAATTTTTCACCTTGATGTCATTAAGATAAAAACATATTATTATATAAATAAAGTTACATTACTGTACATAATGCAACATTAAGAACTGCTTAGTAAGTTTACTTGTGAATATTATATATCAACTAACACAATTTTAAGAATAATTTTCACACTACTATTTTATAACTTAGGTAATAATCTGGAAGATGTTCCAAGCATTTGAAACAACTAAATGACAAAGGATCCTTATTGTCTACAAAGAGAGAAGTAAAATGTCAAATGTGTGACAATAGAAGAATTTTTATCTTCTCCAAGTGAATAGTGATTTTTATGTTACCAATTTGGGTAAATATATTCATTTAAAAACTCTTTTTAACCTTTGTCTTAATGGCAAACAATAAAGTTCTTAATAAACATTCAACATTCTTAAAAGAAGAACTGCTAGATCTGATTTTATTTTTCCCTGAACTAAGAGAGGCTTACACATCCCTCTTCAACAACGTACACAACTGTGCTTGTGTATGGTAGATGGTCAACGGTCTAGAAGCATGCATGAGACACTGGTAAGAGGGATTGCCTCTGGGCGTCACACGGGAGGGAAGACTTACTTTTCCTTGAAAATCTGTTTATATGGCTTTGTTTTACTGTGTAACACTTACTTTCAAAATTCTTTAAGTTGCGTAAGCCCTAATGAAGAGATATGTAATGAACGATTGTGAACTGGATCATTTTACTATAAAGGACATTATTGGGACAGGGGTGGAACTTAAATGGGGCCTGAGGATTAACTGATAATGATGTATTCATGTTAATTTCCTGATTTTGCGGACTGCATTTTGATTGTATGGGAGAATGTCCTGTTCTGAAGGAAATAAACACTAACCTGCCCAAGAGTGTTGGGTCATTGTATTGGTAGCTTACTCTCATATGGTTTAGAAATAAATAGATATATTTGGCTGGGTGCATTTTGGGAGGCCCAGGTAGGAGGACCGCTTGAGCCCAGGAGTTTGAGACCAGCCTGGGCAACATAGTGAGACCCTGTTTCTACAATAAATTTTTTTTTTTAATTAGCTGGGCATGGTGGCTTGCCCCTGTAGTTCCAACTACTTAGAAGGCTGAGGTAGGAGAATGACTTGAGCCCAGGAGATGGAGACTTCATTGACCCATGATCGCA
>NW_012112808.1:101610-103304 GCF_000951035.1 Colobus angolensis palliatus | reverse complement strand
AAAAAAAAAAAAATGAAGGAAGAAAAATAAGGAGAAAAGAAAAAAAATCAAATATATTTGTACTGTCTTGAAACTTTTCTGAAAGTTTGAGCTTCCTTTTCAAAATTTTAAAACATTAAAATTATTTTTAAAATATTCTAAGCCCTAAATTTGCAGAGAGACCATATGATTGGGCAAAGTTAAGGCCCAGCTTATATCTGCTGCTCACCCCATTAGCTGTGATCAGTGGGAATCAGGAGGCAGTTCTCCGAATAGTTTCAAAAACAGAGAGATTGGGGAAAAGGCTCCAACAGATGTCTGTTGCACTAACAAGAAACTATATCATGGTTCACTGGTTTTATACTACTGGATTTTTCTTTTTTTTTTTTTGGTAACTAATCAGTATTTAATAACTTTGTTAATTCTCTCTTTTCCTCTTTGAGGAAGTGTGGGAGGGTGGGCGATTAGATACATGAAATGCAATGAGAATCCAAGACCAGCTAGAAAGAAGTGTCCAGGCTGTGGTCACGCTGATTGCCTTTGCTCGCCTGGCGAAAATCTCATTCCAATGATTGCAGATGACATTTTATCATATTCTCTGCCCTGGACAAGAACTAACCTTGACTATTAACATTGACAATGGGACATTTTGGAACATTACAGAAATGGGAAAGCCATAAAGGTTTCTTCCTTAATTCATAGTACTTGGGCAGCCATAAGTTATGCTTTCTTCTGTCACCCCCACCCCCTTACATTTTCTCTGAGGGTTCCTTTCTCATCTCCCTGGGAGTGTTGGACAGTGCTACATAGTGGGGACTTTCCTTCTCTCAACTTTTAAGGGAAACTTCAAGAAATCATAATCTTCACTTGACATGTTTCATCATCAATGAAATATTTTAAAATTGTCTGATATAATCAAGTGTAGCCACTTAAAACTACACAAGAAATTTCCCTTTCAAGATGGAAAGATCCAAATATGTTCCGAAGTGTCCCTTTCCCTCAATTTATCATCAATGTGGAAGATTTTCAGGCAGTCTTTGGCATTTCAGTATGTTTTTTTCACTCTCAGAGGGAAGGCACAAGAAGGAAGGAAGTGGGTACTTTAGTACCTTCACTGTGATCAAGTCTCTTTGACAAGCCAGCAAGGTAGTCAGTAGTCTTGGTCGCTCTGTTTCTGCTCCTCCATCTTTTGGGCACGTGGAAGTCAATGTTCCCGTACACTTATATGTGACCACGTGCTTTCTTTGGTCAATGAAATAAGTGCAGGGAAAAGAAGGTACATCACTTCTACATAGAAATGCAAAGAACCAATACAGAATTCACCACATTCTCTTCCTCACTACATTCTCTTCCTCTTTTCCAGGGTCACTCCCAACGTAGCCAAATGAACACCCAACTGACATTGTTCACATAGCATAAGTAAAAAGATAAACCTTGTTTTAAGCCATTGACACTGGAAGTCATTTGTTTCTGCAGCATAACCTAGCCCATTATATCTGATACAGACACCTCTTTCTCCATCTGGGCTCAGTTTCCTCATGCTGGCCTTTTATGCATATCAACAGGGAAGAAGTTCTCTTCTCTGAGAACTCAATGTTAAAAATGATGTATTATTTGTTATGATTGTTTATATGAATTTTTTTGTGATGATCCACTTGTGAGATATCTGCCACTATCGTATCAGATTTACCCTCCTTTTGAGATGACTTTGCTTG
>NW_012112808.1:99594-101190 GCF_000951035.1 Colobus angolensis palliatus | reverse complement strand
GCCCAGCCGCTAGCAGTACACTTTAAGATGCAAGACAAATAATGGGGTCCCCACAGTGACTGGCATATAGGAACTAGCATAATGGCTAACTGTATCCCAGATCTGCCATTTACTAGTAATAAGGGATTTGGAACCAGTGATTTAGCTCTTTGAGACCTGATTTTCCAACTTTAATAGGGTGATACTAACAATACCTATGTCCTGGAGCAGTTTTAAGGATTGAATGAAATATTTAACCTTATTATTACTATTACGCTTCAGAAAATATTCTCAATGCCTTCCCTTCCCCAACAACTCATTTCATTTTGACATAAGGTCGGCAAGTTTTTTATTGGAGTTACCCTTGACTGGGAGTGTGGTCATTCCTTTGAAGGTAATTTTATGTGAATTCAAATGTGAAATTGTTGGCCAAACTCATTTAAGGTCCTAACTTAGTATTGTTGAATGGTGCAGAATAAGAAAAAGGGAAACTTCATTTACATTTTAGATCTAGGAGCTAATAATATAGACTACATAATGGCCAAGGCCTCCACCATACATAGAGATGAGTATTTTGGAAGCGTGTCACAGGTAGAGTTCGCTAGCTCCTTGGTGTCCACAATCTGGCTGGTGAGATTTAGAGGCTCAGAAGACAGATTGCCATGCCTGGAAGGCCTTGCAAAGACTTGCTGTGATTGGCTGTTCTGAGACCTTCTGTCTTTCCACCTTGACTGCCTTGAGAGGGAGAGAGAGGCTCTCCTCACTTTATCCTATCTTCAGATTAAGCTGACTCTTCCATCTAACCTTTGGGCAAAGCTGGGTCTCATTTCTGGGCCTCATTTCATGGCTTGCAAGTAAATAAGAGATTTATTGGTGGAATCATGCACAGCTAGTGCATTCAAATGAAACACTAAACAATCTGCCAAATAACAGGACTCAGGTGCCCCGAGGAATCTCAGTCAAAAGTACCTTGAAAACCTTCTCCCAAAGATGCCGCTCCTAGAGGTCTCAGAAACAACTGATTTGGCAGCTCAACTCAAGTGGTATATGGGACAGAAATTGTGATTGGTCTAGCTTGTGTCAGGTGGTTCCAACTACCCAGCTTCCTTGGTCCCTACTGCTCACTGACTAGATGTGGGAAGGGAAGGTTGGGTCTTTTTCCAGAAGAAGAGAAGGCAAAGCAGACCAATCCGATAGCCACAGCTTTCTTTTCTTTTTTTCTGAGAAGCAAAAAAAGCATTGGTGGTTAGCAAAACCAAATGAAAAAGAAGACAGAGATGTCCTTTTTTGTTCTTGATTAACCTCACCAAAGCTACGTTGTGTCTATGCCAACTCAGGGAGGCAGTGTGACTAGAGGGACTTGGGAAAGACGAGGCAACTTGAAAAAAATACTGAACTCCAGCGCTATTGTGTGGCAAGAAGGCAGGTCAATGGTCTGCATGGTGTGCCAGGGCCTGCAGCAATCCCTGCCCTTGTTCTAAGTCCAGGCCCATTATTCAGAGTGATTACTGAAAGTGTAAGTCAGACATGCAGGGATATAAGATTGCATGTTGAAACCACAAGAGGTTCAGATTTGTAAAATAATTGAAAGAGATGAGATAACCAGAGCCCCACAGC
>NW_012112808.1:93604-93909 GCF_000951035.1 Colobus angolensis palliatus | reverse complement strand
CAGTACTGCTATAAACACTTTTAAAGTGCCTATGGTGGACATAGACAACCATTTCTGCTGGGTACATACTAAGACAGGATTTGCTGGGTCACTAGGTACACATATACATTTATCCATATATCCCTTGGAATCACGGAAAATGAGGAAAGCAACGCCTTTACAGGGCAAAGGACAGGTTGTTATTAGTAGCTTCCCAAGCCTTATCGGACTCTTGAAAGAGGCACATGGCTACCTGAAGGCAGGATTTAGATTTAGGCGTATGCGGAAAAGAGATGTGTTTTTTACCTTTTTTTTTTTTTTTGAGG
>NW_012112808.1:92212-93554 GCF_000951035.1 Colobus angolensis palliatus | reverse complement strand
GAGGGAAGGTGAAAAATCAAACGACTTGTCGGCTGCTGATCCTGAAGCTGGAAACTGGAAGAGGGGAGGGGATGGCCATTGATTTGTAGGCTGAAGCACAGAATAAGGAGCAGATCCGCCTTTTTATCAGTCAAGGCCCAGCAGGAAACAGAATTCGTCTCAGACGGTTCAAAGAAGGAGGCTGTAGTGGAGGGACTACCTATCAAGTGAACAAGAAAGAGTGGGAAACAGACTCAAAGAGAAGTGGCAGTGGGGAGCTGTCACCTCCCTATTGCTAAAGGGTTGTGGGGGAGGAAATGGAGTCGTGGGAGCTCAGGAGAGATGGCGCCATGGAACAGGGACTTCCTCGTGGAATTGCTGGTGTGGGGCAGGTTTGCTGCTACCACGTATGGAACCCAGGCAGACTGTGTAAGTAAACATTTAGCAGCCAGCTCCCTGGCAGAAAAATATCCCTGATTTGTAGTGTTTGCTGATTTCCTTGGTGTAAATACTCACAGCATGCAGATCCAAGCCACCAACCTGATGTCACCAAGTCGGGAGTTGAGAAGAAATGGATACAATCAGCTCTGGAGAGCCACTGTGAGCTGGTTCCAGCAACCTCTGGATGGGGCAAGAGGGCAAGTGGAGACCCACACACCGTACATCTAAATATTTAAAAGTTACGTGAGAAGATAACACATTGTGTGTGTTCTTTCCTCCTACCTCGACAACTGTATTAGTCCATTCGTTTTGCGACAAAAGAACACCTGAGGCTGGTTAATTTACAAAGAAAAGAGGTTTATTTGGCTTATGGTTCTGAGTCTGTCTCCAGTCACTGCCCCCCTACTGAAGGGAGCTTCCATGTCCAAGATCAGGCCACCCTCCCCCGACCAGGGGGTTGTGGGGTACAAAGGCCACTCCACCTTGCTTCAAGTTGGGACAATTTCTGAGATGCTCAACTCCCCATAGGCTCAGCTGAAGTCTTTGCTGTCGCTGCACACACAAAGGCTGTAGCCAAGAAGTGTGGTGCCAGTGTCTGCATCTGGTTAGGGGCTTAAGAAGCTTCCAATCATGGTGGAAGGCAAAGAGCCGACACATCACATGGTGAGAGACAGAGCAAGAGGGAGAAGGAGGGGTGCCCGGCTCTTTCAAACAACTAGCTCAGGTGAACTAATAGAGTGAGGACTCATTCATCACTGCAAGGACAGCACCAAGCCATTCATGAGGGATCCACCCCCATGACCCTAACACCTCCCACCAAGCCCCACCTTGAACCTTGGGATCATGTTTCATCATGAGATTTGGAGGGGACAAACATCCAAACTATAGCATCAACCTTAGTAGATACCATGATGCATCACCC
>NW_012112808.1:82312-89762 GCF_000951035.1 Colobus angolensis palliatus | reverse complement strand
CTGGCCGGGCGCGGTGGCTCAAGCCTGTAATCCCAGCACTTTGGGAGGCCGAGACGGGCGGATCACGAGGTCAGGAGATCGAGACCATCCTGGCGAACACGGTGAAACCTCGTCTCTACTAAAAACACAAAAACTAGCCGGGCGAGGTGGCGGGCGCCTGTAGTCCCAGCTACTCGGGGGGGCTGAGGCAGGAGAATGGCGTAAAATCCGGGAGGCGGAGCTTGCAGTGAGCTGAGATCCGGTCACTGCACTCCAGCCCGGGCAGAGCGAGACTCCGCCAAAAAGAAAAAAAAAAAAAAGAAAGAAAAATACTCCTTGAAAGTCCTTTAGGAAAATTATCTTTAGAGTCTTTCAGAAACATGCCACTTTGGAGAGTAACGTATTTGATAAGTACTGCTTGGCCAGTTATTTCTCCAGTCATTTCTGTTGCTTTTGTTGAGTACCAGTTAAAGCTGGTGTAGGGCCCTCTTTTATGAAATGTATACTAGAATCATATTATAGTTGGCAAGATGCTCATACCATGGGAGGAAAGACAGAATCAAGCTGGTTAAGGGAAGAGCCATTCACAACTGCCATCTCAGATGGGGGGCAGAGCTACCCAAGTAATTTACACTGTTACTGTCCTCTTATACGAGCTAAGTGTCCATGTGATGTAACTTCACTGTATTCAACTTTTCCCCTGAAACTGAGGCCACTGCTGTTTTTCCTCTTTTCACTATCCTAGTGCGAGGTCTTAGTGAACACTCTTTGGCTAGAAGTACAAGAAGCCAATTCAAACTAATATAGATTAAAAGGAGGAATTATAAAGATATAGAGTCATCTGGCCAAACTGGAAGATCAACATGATGGACATTTGTTGATTTTCTTTCCAGCATATACTTCCCTTACCAATAGATCTAGGTTTCTTTTTGGGAATCTGTGGGCATCTGGGGATGCTGACTCCAGCTCTAACTCTTGGGATGAAACATGTGACCTAGATCCATCCAGTCAACACAATCCATCCCATTCCCCCACCCGCACTGGCCATAGTGATTGATGCAGAGACAGGCATGTGACCTACGTCAGTTCAATCAGGGGGACTCATTGAACTTCAGTGGGAATTCTGTATCTCCTTCCTCCTAGATAATAGAAAGCTAGAATATAGCTCTGCGGGCTTGTGGCAACCATCTTGACCTTAGCATAATGAAGAGATGCAAAAACATCAGGTCCCTGGGGATATTTTTGATCCACTTGATCAAGTTTCACCTGAAATGAGATTCCTCTGTCTCTTTAGTCATATAAGCCAGAGATCCCCAATCTTTCTGGCACCAGGAACTGGTTTCATGGAAGACAATTTTTTCACTGGATAGGGCTTGGGGCATAGTTTCAGGATGAAACTGTTTAACCTCAGATCATTAGGCATTAGATTCTTATAAGGAGCGTGCAACCTAGATCCCCTGCATGCACAGTTCACAATAGGTTTCATGCTCCTCTGAGAAGCTAATGCTGCTGCTGATCTGACAGAGGTGGAGGCTCTTACCCCTCAGGTGGGAAGGCTCACTCACCCCTGCTTACCACTCAGGTGGTAAGGCTCACTCACCCCTGCTTACCTCCTGCTGTGCGGCCTAGTTCCTAACAGGCCAGGGACTGGGACCGGTCCATAGCCCAGGGATGGGGGACCCCTGACATAAACCAACAAAGTATTTTTCTTTCTCTCTTCCTGTTCTCCCTCTCTCCTTATTTCTCTCTCTTTTTCTCTTCACCTCTCTCTCCCCTTCTCTTCTGCCCCTCTTCCTATCTCTCTCTTCTTTGTCCCCTCCTCTCTTTTCCCCTCTCCTTTTACTTTTAAGACCATGTTCACTGACCACATAGCCAAACATAGTTCCCCCAAAGGACTGAAATTCCTAAATTCACCTCAATTTAATTGACCATCCACATTTAATTAGAATGTGTTGCACCAGTCTCACATTTCTAGAAGCAAGAATTTGATTGGTCCAATCCACAGTATTCTGGAGGAAAAAGTAAGAGAGTGAAGAGATTTGAGAGGCAGAAGGAAATACAAACTCCTTTGCTGGTCCACCACAGCAGTTACACAGAGGGAAGCAGGAAAGATCTCAGATTAAACTGGTATCCTGATTAACCGGGTGAGTCAAGAACCCCCAGATCAAAATGAACTGAAGGTGATATAATTTTTTTTAGGTTGTCAGCAGATACATTCTCTCATTACTTGGATTTTCTTCAACAAACATGGAGGAAACAATGTGCTTTTGAAGAAGTGTATGCAGTGCAAGATTTCACCAAGTAAACCAAAGGCAATTCCTAGAAGCCTTTCAAAAAGAAAATGCTAAAATTCCTGTGACCGCAAGAGATGAAAGATGGATGGCAGGAAGCAGACGGTGAAAGAAGTAAAGAACAGTGTTGGTGTTTTCAGACTTCTGTTCAGATGAGTTGCAAATAAATGATTGCCTGTTGATTTAGGAAAGGTTTGGTTTTAAAATTAGAATTCTTTCACAGTTACAGCACTGTGAATTTCTTTAAATCTGGCACACACAAAAACACTTCTGGTTCAAGACCCTGTATTATGATTATCCTGTTGCGGTCGCAGACACTGTTCAGGAATGTTCTGTGCTTAGCTGAGCTCATTCTTCTATTTCAGAAAAGTTTCAGATTCTCATTCATTTGAAATTTCCTTGGGGACAGGAGAGCTTTGAACTTCAGAAAATTTTACTTGGTCTTGTTTCAAAAAGTTATTGTTAATGAGCAAATTTTTTCCGTAGATCCTAAAGACTGCATTTTGAAAGATACTTAAAAATTTTGTGGTGGTCAGGATTCTTTCAAGTTGACGGAAACCCAATCTAAACTAGTTTAAGTACAAAAAGGAACGTACACATCTGAGAAGTCTAAGCTTCATATTATTCATAGGCTTTCAGAGGAGACTTATATTTTAAGTCATAAATAGACACTAACAAACATCAAGTTTTCATGTGTTCTAATACATGTTTACGGCAGCACTATTCACAATAGCTAGAAGGTGGAAACAGTCATAGATATATCAACAGATGAATGGATAAATGAATTGTGGTATATCCATAAAATGGAGTGTTATCTGGGCCAGGCACGATGGCTCATGCTTATAATCCAGCACTTCGGGAGGTCAGGAGTTCGAGACCAGCCTGGCCAACATGGCAAAACACCATCTCTACTAAAAATACAAAAATTAGCTGGGTGTGGTAGCGCATGCCTGTAATCCCAGCTACTTGGGAGGCTGAGGCAGGAGAATCACTTGAACCCGGGAGGTGGAGGTTGCAGTGAGCTGAGATTGTGTCACTGCACTCCAGCCTGGGTGACAGAGCAAGACTCTGTCTCAAGAAAAAAAAAAAAAAAAGGCCGGGTGCAGTGGCTTATGCCTGTAATCCCAGCACTCTGGGAGGCCGAGGCAAGTGGATCATCTGAGATCAGGAGTTTGAGACCAGCCTGGCCAACATGGTGAAAACCGTCTCTACTAAAAATACAAAAATTAGCTGAGCGTGATGCTCGGTGCCTGTAATCCCAGCTACTCAGGAGACTGAGGCAGGAGAATTGCTTGAACCTGGGAGGTGGAGGTTGCAGTGAGCCGAGATCGAGGCACTGCACTCCAGCCTGGAGGATAGAACAGACTCTATCTCAAAAAAAAAAAAAAAGGAATATTATTCAGCCATAAAAATAAATGAAGTACTGATACATGCTATAGCGTGGATGCACCTTGAAAACATGCCAAGTGAAATAAGCTAGACACAAAAGGACAAATATTGAATGATTCCATTTATATGAAATATCCAGAATAGGCAAAGTCATAGAGACAGAAAACAGATGTGTAGAGGCTGTGAGGAGGGGATGGGAATAACTGGAACACTTGGCATGGGGTTTCCTTTTGAGATGATGAAAATGTTTTGGAATTAGGTAGAAATAGTGCTTACACAACATTGTGAAAGTATTACATGCCACTAAATTATTCACTTTAAAAATGGTTAATTTCATGTGAATCTCACCTTGACAAAAAGGAAAAGTTTTTTTTGTTTGTTTGTTTTTTTTTGTTGTTTGTTTTTTGAGATAAGAGTCTCGCTCTGTTGCACAGGCTGGAGTGTGGTGGGACAATCTTGGTTCACTGAGAACTCCATCTTCCAGGTTCAAGCCATTCTCCTGCCTCAGCCTCTCAAATAGCTGGGATTACAGGTGTGTGCCACCACGCCCAGCTAATTTTTTGTATTTTTTGT
Source organism: Colobus angolensis palliatus (assembly GCF_000951035.1). Lineage (NCBI taxonomy): Eukaryota > Metazoa > Chordata > Mammalia > Primates > Cercopithecidae > Colobus > Colobus angolensis. The sequence continues at coordinate 85,530 of NW_012112808.1, read as the reverse complement.
AGAGACAGGGTTTGACTGTGATGGCCAGGCTGGTCTCGAACTCCTTAAATGACTTTAAGTGATCCAAAAGTGCTGGGATTACAGGTGTAAGCCACCATGCTCAACCAGAAATAGATTTTTTAATAGTTAAAAAATACTACGAATTGTGATCATAATTATACATAATTATACCAGTGTTCTAATAAATAGTTTATTTCTTTATTTTTAATTTTGAAATAACATTTCAGACTTACATTAAGATTGCAAGAATGGTCTATAAAACTTCCATATGCCTTTCATCCATATTCCCCAGCTGTTAAAATTTCACCACATTCCCCCTGATTTCTTCCTCCCTTCTTTCCTTCCTTCCTTCCTTCTTTCCTTCCTTCCTTCTTTCTTTTCTTTCTTTCTTTCTCTCTGTCTGTCTCTGTCTTTTTCTTTTTCTTTCTCTTCCTTTCTCTCTCTTTCTTTCCCCCTTGCTGTCTCTATCTCTTTCTTTCTCTCTGTCTCTTTCTCTCTCTGTCTCTTTCCTTCTTTCCCTCTGTCTCTTTCTTCTTCTTTCTTTCTTTCTCTTTTTCTCTTTCTCTCTCTCTCTCTCTCTCTCTATATATATATATATACCTATACATACAGATACTATCTAGTATGTGTGTATGTTTATATACATATTCATATTATTATTTTATTTTTTAGGAGGCTGCACCTCTAGTATTCTTTAATTCTTTGAATAATGGTGGAAATTGAGAGGGAGGGGCAAGCAAAATATAAATCATGCTATGGTCTTAATGTGTCACCTCCAAAATTCAGGTGTTACCAATGCGAAGGTATTAAAGGTGGGGGCTTTCAGAGGTAATTAGGCAATGGGAGTTCCTTCCTCATGAATAGTGTTAAGGGCCTTACAGAAGAGGCTTCATGGAGTGCTCGGCTAGCTTGGCCTTCAGCCTTCTGCCATGTGAGGACGCAATAGGAAGATCCTCAGCAGACCAAATGCCAAGCCTGGATCTTGGACTTCCCAGCTTCTAGAATCGTGAGAAATAAATTTCTGTTCTTTATAAATTATCCAGTCTCAGGCATTTTGTTATAGCAGCATGAATGGAGTAAGAAATTCTAACAAGTCACTGCCTTGTCACGTGAACCCTAAATGTGTGGTTTGGGGGAAGAGCAGCAGAATGGGGGAAGGGTGAGAAGGTGTGATGAGAGAGGAAGTTCTCAAACCACCTCGCCAGCGATGGGTTGTTGCCAAGATGACAGCTGTGGCCACCAGCACGGGAAACAGAGAACATGACGGCTCTCGTCCAGCTCCCTGAGTACGCTGGCCATCTAATCAACCCACCAAACCCTTCAGCCCACATTGCTGGTGCTTCTTTGTGCTGTGTTTGCTGTCCTCTGCTTTTGAAGATGACACTGCCAGTAATTCTCCCCAGCTGGGAGTGCAGGTGTCGCTGATAGGAGCAGTGGGGCCCAGCAGGCTTCCCATACTGGGAACATACGGTGTTTACTTTTTGTTTTGGGGCTATGGTTGCCACACAAAGTCTGGTGTTGGATGAAGTTGATTTTAAGACTCGAGAGTTGGCTCCTTATAAGTCATCTCATTTCTCATCCTTCCATGTGCAGGAGCCTCTCTAGGCCACAGAAAATACTTTTCCACCGTCGCAACATGTTCTGCGGAGCTCTCAGTCATTGTGTGGAAATATATTCCAGCTTCATTCATACCAGTGCTGTTTATGCAATTGATTCTATAAAGGTGCACATACTTTCAGCTGTTTTAAGGCAAGATTATGTTTACAGGTGCTTTATTCGTCTACCTACAGAATCCGTTGAAGAGTTATTTTTAAAATAAACACAGTTGTGTGTGGAATAAAATGAAGAGCTTAACAATATTAATTCATCATGAGACTAGCCATCACAGCTTTCATGCTTGTAAAATGTGCATTGATGACTTGAGTTTAAACCACTTCTACCAGTGACAACTCAGCCATGTCCTGCTTACGGGCAAATCACACAGAGATTTGTGTTTACCAAGCATTGGAAAAGTGTAACTTTCTTTAGTTTTGCTCCCTTAGCAACAGACCCTGAGATAGGAATCTGAGTGACAGTGGTCTGTTGGCAATGAGCTTCCAGGAAGCACCAATAGAGGAGTAGGGGGGTGTGTCAGGGAAGAGAGGAAAGCCAGCAAAGGACGTGTTTGTTGACAGGCAGGTTACCACTGTAGGCAACTAGGGCTCAATCCCACTAGGATGTTCTCGCAGAGAGTACAGAACAACTGCTTTGAAGTGATCACACCTGAGGGCTAAGGAAGCTGGGCTATTGCTGTAACATTATTTGAGGGCTGCTCAGGAGCTTGCCTGACTGCCAGTAGAGTGAAGCAGAAGCTGATGTAGCCAAGAAGTCTTCAGTCAAAGAGATTTGAGATGTTGGTTGCTGAAATTTAGGTGAGCCTACGCTGTGGTAGAAATGCTCAAGAGAATATGTTTGTATCTGCTACATAAGAGGTAGGCTGGGTTTATAGCTTGACCATTTTGCTGCTTGAGAAACAAGTTTAGAAACATTTAGTGACTTTCTCAAGGTCATGTGCAAGTTCTTTTATTTGAAATCCAACTCAAAAAAACTGGCACAAGCAAAAAACATATTGGCACATGTAACTAAAAAGCTCAGGGATAGGTTGTCTTAGTCTGTTTTGTGTTGCTATGACAGAATGCCTGAAGCCAGGTAACTGAGACACAATAGAAGATTATTTGACTCATAGTTTTGGAGGCTGGAAAGTCTGAAGGTACGGTGACAGCATCTGGTGAGGGCCACATCCATGGTGGAAGGCTGAAGGGCAAGAGAGGGTGAGAATGAGATAGAGAGAAGTCAGGTTGAATTGATCCTTTCATCAGGAGCCCAGTCCCATGAAAACTAACCCACTCCACCAATAATGACATTAGTCCATTCATGAGGGTAGAGCCCTCATAACCCAATTACTTCTTAAAAACCTCACCTCCAGAGGCCAAGGCAAGAGAATTGCTTGAACCCGGGAGGCGGCGGTTGCAGCGAGCGGAGATCATGCCATTGCACTCCAGCCTGGGCAACAGAGCGAGACTCTGTCTCAAAAACAAAAACAAAAACAAAAACAAAAACAAAAAACCTCACCTCCCAATACCATTTCATTGGCAATTTAATTTCCTTCCTTCCTTCCTTCCTTCCTTCCTTCCTTCCTTCCTTCCTTCCTTCCTTCCTTCCTTCCTTCCTTCCTTCCT
>NW_012112808.1:79290-82262 GCF_000951035.1 Colobus angolensis palliatus | reverse complement strand
CTTTCTTTCTTTTGACAGTTTCGCTCTTTTTGCCCAGGCTGGAGTGCAATGGTGCAGTCTGGGCTCAGTGCAATGGTGCAGTCTCGGCTCACTGCAACCTCCGCCTCTTGGATTCAAGCAATTTTCCTGCCTCAGCCTCCCAAGTAGCTGGGATTACAGGCGCCCGCCACCATGCCCGGCTAATTTTTATATTTTAATAGAGACGGGGTTTCACCATGTTGGCCAGGCTGATCACAAACTCCTGACCTCAGGTGAGCCACCCACCTCGGCCTCCCAAAGTGCTGGGATTACAGGTGTGAGCCACCACACCCAGCTGGCAATTAAATTTCAGCACGATGCTTGAAGGGGACATTCAAATCATAGCATAGTTCTTCAAGTTAGGTGGGATTCAGGAATTCAAACCATGATATTAGCACCATAGTCTAACCACTCTCTTCTGAATACTTTTATATATCAAATCAACAAATATCTACTTCCCGAAAACTAAAACAAAGAAGTAGTCGACAGGACACTTTATAAAAATAACTCCTCAGCCAAGCGCGGTGGTTCATGCTTGTAATCCCAGCACTTTGGGAGGCTGAGGCTGGTGGATCACCTGAGGTCAAGAGTTTGAGACCAGCCTGGCCAACATGACAAAATCCTGTCTCTACTAAAGATACAAAATTATCTGGGTGTGGTGGCAGACACCTGTAATCCCAGCTACTCGGGAGGCTGAGGCAGAGGAATCACTTGAACCTGGGAGGTGGAGGTTGCAGTGGGCTGAGATTGTGCCACTGCACTCCTGCCTGGTGACAGAGTGAGACTCTGTCTCAAAAATAATGATAATAAATACATAAATATAACTCTTCATTCCTGTAATCCCAGCTCTTTGGGAGGCCAAGGTGGGACAATTGCTTGAAGCCAGAAGTGCAAGACAACATAACAAGACCCTGTCTCTGCAAAATTACAAAGAATTAGCCGGGCATAGTAGCTCATGTCTGTAGTCCTTGCTACTCAGGAGTCTGAGGCGGGAGGATCTCTTGAGGCCAGCAGTTTGAGGTTGCAGTGAGCTATGATTGTGCCACCACATTCCAGCCTGGACAGACAGCCTGGACACTGCCTGTAAAAAAAATAAATAACTCAACGGAGAAAGTGAATTTTCTGTGGAGAAATTAGAAGCTAATTTAAATTACTAGTAATTTAAATACTAGTAAGATAATTAAATACTAGTATTAATTATTTAATTAATTAAATACTAGTAAGAAAATAAATAGTAATAAAATAATGTGAGCATATATCTATTTACAAGTTGAGAAGCTGTGATAAAAATAAAAAACTTGAATGAATTTGTGCAAAAAGCAGTCAATTTTGAAAAAACAAACAAACTACATCTTCTTTTCCATCTAAGTTTCATTCATGCACCTCGCTAACTGTACAGTGCCCTCTCTGGTATTTCAGCAATGACTCGGCAGTTCAAAGGCTCAGTCACAGAATTTCAAGCAATGCCTGTGTACACAGGTGCTGCACCATATCTTCTGTCTTGGATTATGATCACCTCATTCCAGGGGATCCAATGGCTATTTCAGTATGCTACCAACATACATTCTTTCTGTTCATCCAACTTAGACAGAGGATCTGGTTCTTGCCCCATCCCAAGGTTCAAACGTCATGGTCCAAAAGATAGAACCTGGGCTAGCAGGATTTAGCAGGTAATCGGAGTGTGTTTCCTGGTGATGAGTCCAACAAAATGGTTGGCGTGGCAGATTCTGAAAAACCCTGAACAGAAGAACAGGTTATCAAGCTAGTTCTGGGGAAAGTGGGTGGAGGTGCCATCAGGCCACTGGGAACTGGGAAACCCAGAAGCATTGATGAAACAAGAGTGAGGCTGGGCATGGTGACTCATGCCTATAATCCCAGCACTTTGGGAGGCCGAGGCGGGCGGATCACGAGGTCAAGAGATCGAGACCATCCTGGCCAACATGGTGAAACCCCATCTCTACTAAAATTATAAAAATTAGGTGGACGTGGTGGTGCACACCTGTAGTACCACTATTCAGGAGGCTGAGGTAGGAGAATCACTTGAACCCGGGAGGCGGAGGTTGCAGTGAGCTGAGATCACACCACTGCACTCCAGCCTGGTGACAGAATGAGACTCCATCTCAAAAAAAAAAAGGAAAGAAACAAGAGTGAGATGAAGGAGCGCATTCCATAGGTTGGGTTCTCTGAGAAGCAGATGCTAAGATGGAGTTTAGCGTACAAGATGTTTACTGGGGAGTGGCCTTGAATTTAATGCCTGAGGAGAGGAGGGGAAAGGAGCAAGGATAGACAGCAATGCAGGGCTAATCACAGACTCAGCCAGTGTATGAGAAGCTCAGAAGCCAGAACGGGCCTTCAGGGTTGTCCCCAGTCCCGATGTGAGATGTGGGGCTTTTGTACTCCAGCATCTAAGTCATTGGATATGGGCTGCTTCAGAAACGGGTGACCCTGAATGAAATAGCTCCCTGTAGCTGCAGTGATCCTCAATACATGAATGACTCAGGTATCTCTTCTGAGCTACAGATCTGCATACAGCTGCCAACTTGGCCAATCTCTTTGCTGTTTCAAAAGGAATGAAGAGATTGGAAGCCGGGAGTGGGAACATAAAGAGCAAGGTGGTGATGGTGGCTATAGAAAGGTCACAGAAGGCAGAGGCTGGGACATCAAAGCATGTGACACCCCTTTCACAATTTTCCCAAGGGCAGATCCTTATCCCAGAAACAGCTCCATGAAGAGAGGACCCCAGATCTTCACACATTCCTCTAACCTCCTCTCTTCACTCAACCGCCCCCCACCCTCAGTGAGGCACTCCTCACATTTCACACTGTTGTGTAGATATTTTTCCCTTTTGCCTTGAAAGTTGATTTTCCGGCCGGGCGCGGTGGCTCAAGCCTGTAATCCCAGCACTTTGGGAGGCCGAGACGGGCGGATCACGAGGTCAGGAGATCGAGACCATC
>NW_012112808.1:74733-78000 GCF_000951035.1 Colobus angolensis palliatus | reverse complement strand
TGGTACCTTGTAAGATTTCAGTTTCCTAGTCTAATTTTCCTTTCAATGATAAGATCCTATTATTTACATAGTTGTGAGTTACAATAGCTCACACATTGGCAGAATTATGTTGAAGTCAGCAATGTGCTTCCGTGTATAGTTACTCATTTGAGCCTCCTCACAAATGTTAACAGATCTATTGAGGTAGGCTGAGAAGACAGTAAAAGTTCTACTGTCCTGTTGCTTGAGAAAGAAGTTTAAGGATATTTAGTGTATCAGGGTTCTTCCAGTTGCAAATTTTTCCTAGAAATCCCACTCAAAACTGGCCCAATATAAAAATGAGAGCTTAAGGCCGGGCGCGGTGGCTCACACTTGTAATCCCAGCACTTTGGGAGGCCGAGACGGGCAGATCACGAGGTCAGGAGATCGAGACCATCCTGCCTAACACGGTGAAACCCTGTCTCTACTAAAAATACAAAAACTTAGCCAGGCGCGGTGGCGGACGCCTGTAGTCCAGTTACTCAGGAGGCTGAGGCAGGAGAATGGTATGAACCTGGGAGGTGGAGCTTGCAGTGAGCTGAGATCGCGCCACTGCACTCCAGCCTGGGGCACAGAGCGAGACTCCATCTCAAAAAAAAAAAAAAAAAGAGCTTATTGGCTCATGCAATCATAAAGCCCAGTGTAGGTCTTCAGGTTCAGTTGGATCAAGGAGCTCAAACTATGACATTAGTACCTTGTCTCTTTCTATGATATAACCACTCTCTTCTGTGTATTTTTATTAATTGAATTAACAAGTCTTTATTGAACATCTTATATGTGTTAATCATTGTTGGAGGCACAAAAGCATTGTGTTTAAAACAGTGACTAAACACATAGCTGCAATAACAAAATCCATAGAATTTACATTCTTACATTCCTGGGAATATTCATAGAACTTCTATACTAGTGATAGGAGAGTCCATAAATAAACAGATACATAATATGTACTAATGGACTAATGGAATAATCTATGCAAGAAAAAATGAAGGATTGTAACAAGATAGTGGAGGCAATGAAAAATAATTGGATTTGGATGTTCTTTGAGGGGAAAGCAGAAGCAGTTTTCCGATGGATTAGATGTGAAATAAAGAGAAGAATCAAGGATAACTTCATAGTGTCTGGTCAATGGTGGAGCCATTTATGGGATAGAAAAGACTATTGGAAAAGCATATTTGGGATGTGTGAATATCAAGAGTTGTTCTTGGACATACTAAGTTGTAGCACCTATTTGACATGTAAATGGAGATGTCAAGCAAACCATTGAATATACACCTCTGGCTTTTAAGAGAGAGTTCTAGCTTTAATCTACAATGTGGGGTGTGTCGGCTCAATGTATATGAAGATTATATATGTTTTGCTGCTTAGCTATTCATACCCCAATTCCAGTGGAAGATAAAATGCTTATTTTTTAGTCATTGAAGCAGAAGTCTGATATAGCTTGGTTATCTTGGATCATTGCCATCTCTAATCACTGTGGCTGGGGAAAGGGAAGCTCTGATTGGCCAGATCAGTGTATCCAAAATTCCTCAGTTGAGCCAGGGTGGACTGGGCACATTCACTAAAAGCAGAAACGGTCGATTTCTCAGAGAACTGCTACCAGAAATTTGGTGGGAACACCAGGAGACCAGAAATCATGAAAAATAGGTAGAAAGATCTGAACCTCAAAGCAGATTTCATCTCTCTAGGCAGTAGCTCAGAGGGAGACTCATGTTTTTGTAGTAAAATTTTAATAGAAAGAAAACCCCACGAAATAGGTTAGTATGTGACACTAAGAGAAACAAGAAATCATCCAAGCAAAAAAAAACAAAGGCTGAAGCATTTGTACCCAATTCCCTGTTTTAGGACTCCACATTGAGAGCTCAAAAGCAGACAGTTCCAAACTTTATTCTAGCACTGTTTCTGTTATCTGTTGCAGTGTATTACAAACCACCACAAAACTTCGTGGCTTAAAACAATAAATGTGTTATTATACTTGTGTTCCTATACATTGAGTAGCCTTAGCTGGGAAGTTCCTCTGGTCTGGCTTGGTTTACAGTCAGATGTGGCTAAGACTGGAGACATCTGGAAATTCAACCATCTGGATGCTGAGCAGCTGCAGCTCTTTCCTTCTCTGTTGTCTCAGGGCCTCTCCTCTTTACGTGGCCTCTCTGTGTGCTCTCTCCAACAGAGTAGCCAGATTTCTTTCTTTCTTTTTCTTTTTTTTTTGAGACGGAGTTTCACTCTTGTTACCAGGCTATAGAGAAATGGCATGATATTGGCTCACCGCAACCTCCGCCTCCTGGGTTCAAGTGATTCTCCTGCCTCAGCCTCCTGAGTAGCTGGGATTACTGGCATGTACCACCAGGCCCGGTTAATTTTGTATTTTTAGTAGAGACAGGGTTTCTCCAAGTTAGTAAGGCTGGTCTCGAACTCCCAACCTCAGGTGATCCACCCGCCTCAGCCTCCCAAAGTGCTAGGATCATAGACGTGAGCCACCGTGCCTGGCCCAGAGTAGCCAGATTTCTTAAGTGGTAACCCAAGGCTCCCAAAGGTAAGTATTCCCAGAAGGAGAAAGTGGGAATTACCAGTTGTCTTAAAGGCCAGGCCTGCAGTGTTATTTATGTTCATTCTGTTGGCTGACACAAATCCCAGGCCAGCCCAGATTTAATGTGAGAATGGGGAATGGTAGTCATGGTAGCCATGGCTACCAGGAATGGCTCATTAGGGGTCACTCTTGGAGACAGATGCTGCAATCACATTATGTGAGACCCAGGGTGTTCGGTCTAGGCCAGTCTTGCCCAAAATGTGTCTACAGAACAATAGCCTCACAAAATGTTCATGAAAGAAAAAGTATTGCAATGTCAATAAATTTAGAGAATACTCCACACTATAAACAATTTTAGAGTATCATTGCTATCCATTAAACAATAAGGACTTAGAGAAGTCTGCACTAGAATAACTAATTGTTTCATCTGGAGTCTTAACCTGGGTTACTCTAGAAAGCAGAGCCCGAGACAAGGGTTTGTGTGTAAATAGTTTTGTTTGGAGACAGGGTCTTGCTCTGCCACCCACACTGGAGTGCAGTGGCACAATCACAGCTCACTGCAGCCTCGACCTCCCCCGCTCAAGAGATCCTCCCACCTCAGCCCACAACCCCAAGTAGCTGGGACTGCAGGAACATGCCACCACACCCAGCTGATTCTTTAATTATTTAGTGTCTTGCTATGTTGCCCAGGCTGGTCTCAAACTCCTGTGCCCAAGTTCTCCCAC
>NW_012112808.1:71787-73378 GCF_000951035.1 Colobus angolensis palliatus | reverse complement strand
CATTTATCAAAGCTTTCCCCTTAGATGTTACCTCTTTCACATGTCCAGGATTGTGCATGCATTAGAAGCACTCAACAGACTCCTGCAGGCATCCCAGCCTGCAGTGACAAAGAAGCCCTAAGGCAGAAAACAAGCGGAACATGATGTGGCTGAGATGAAGTACCTGCCCATGGCTGGTTGCCACAGCAATGGCTGGAGTAAAACTGTGGGTTGAGGAGATGTGGCCTGAAGCACAGGTATGTTTGATGGAGGTAGCATTTCTCAAACTTGTCTGCTTGAGGACCCCTATTTCAAATGGTGCCTATCATTATTTCATGTTGCACAGAACACACTTGAGAGTGCATAGGTCTAAATGCCCACCACAGACAGTGTTATACTAAAGCAATACGGACCACCTTCTCCCAGTTTTCATGCTTAATTTCTTCCAGACTGTGTTCTTTCTGACCTTCCTGCTGAGTCTATCTTAGCATTGAGCACCCATTGGAACACATGGACACAGAATCTCCTGCCCCATATGTACACTTGTCTGCAATTCTACCACTGAGGATTCCAGCTTGTGGGGGACATAGTTAAGTGTCTACATATGTGTTAGTCCATTTTCATGCTGCTGATAAAGACACACCAGAGACTGGGCAATTTACAAAAGAGAAAGGTTTAATGGACTTACAGTTCCACATGGCTGGGCAGGCCTCACAATCATGGCGGAAGGTTCAAGGCACATCTCACATGGCAGCAGACAAGAGGAGAGAGCTTGTGCAGGGAAACTCCCCTTTTTAAAACCATTAGATCTCATGAGACTTATTCACTGTCACGAGAACAATATGGGAAAGACCCACCCCCATGATTTAATTACCTCCCACCGGGTCCCTCTCACAACATGTGGGAATTCAAGATGAGATTTGAGTGGGAACACAGCCAAACCTTATCAATACAGCATCCATTTCTCATTTTCCCTCCCTAACAGCACCCCATATGTGATTTGGGTGACAGTGGTCCTATTTTCTTGGCTCAGGGGAGCAGGTGATTTAAGGCAATTAGTGCATTTCATCTGCTGGCACTAGTGACTGGGTTATGATGTTCTGGACGTGGATGAGAGGTCATTTTGCCCCAGTTTTATTGATAACCACCTTGTGACCATAGAGAGAGCCATCCCTGAGGCGAAGCCAACACTGTGGCAGGTAAAGTTAAGGTTGAAAGACTCAGGGGGACCTGGGTCAGCATTTGCCTGAAGTTCAACTTACCACCAGATGTCTCAGTCATGTATGCCAATAAATCTTCTTTGTGGCTTAAGCCATTTGAGTTTGGTTTTCTGTTTTTTTTTTTTTTTGTAATTGATTGCATACTACTTAATTGTTTTGGAAAGGATAACTACATTTCAGATTCACATAGGCCTCAAAAGATCAGTTGCATGAGACCTCATTTTTCAGTACGTTTCTAAACTATAGAAGAAATAAGTATTTATTTGGCATGATTTCATTATTTTTCCCCCGAGCATACGTTTGCTCATAAGTGTAGAACCTCAATACCCTTCCAGAAATCTGGTCAGAGGTGTGTGAGAGGTCATTTTCTTTCTTTCTTTTTTTTTTTTTTT
>NW_012112808.1:67238-68907 GCF_000951035.1 Colobus angolensis palliatus | reverse complement strand
AGCTCATCACATTAGTAAAGGTCTATGTATTGCAGTTCCTCTTAACCAGTGCATCATATTTACCTTTCAACAAAAAAAATTACAAGACATACTAAAAAACAAAAACACAGTTTGAAGAAACTGAATATCAGAACCAGAATCTAATATGGCAGAATTTTAGAATTATCAGACTGGGAATTGTTAAAACACTATGATGAATATGCTAAGGGCTCTAATGGAAAAAGTAGACAACATACAAGAACAGATGGATAATGTAAGCAGAAAGATGAAAATTCTAATAAAGAATGAAAAAGAACTTCTAGGCCGGGCGAGGTGGCTCACGCCTGCAATCCCAGCACTTTAGGAGGCCAAGGCAGGTGGATCACCTGAAGTCAGGAGTTCGAGACCAGCCTGGCTAACGTGGTGAAACTCCATTTCTACTAAAAATACAAAAAATTAGCTGGATGTGGTGACACACACCTGTAATTCTAGCTACTCAGGAGGCTGAGGCAGGAGAATCGCTTGAACTCGGGAGGTGGAGGTTGCAGTGAGCTGAGAGATCGTTCCATTGCACTCCAGCTTGGGCAATAAGAGCGAAACCCCAGACTCTTGAAAAGAACTTCTAGATATCGAAAGCACTAAAACAGAAATGAAGAATACCTTCGATGGGCTCATCAGTAGACTGGACATGGCTGAGGTAATAATCTGTAACATTGAGAATATCTGAGTAGAAACCTCCAAAACTAAAAAGCAAACAGAAAAAAGACTGGAAAACAAACAAACAAACATAGAACAGAGTATCTGAGAACTCTGGGGCAACTACAAGTGAGGCAACATACATGTAATGGGAATACCAGAAGAAGAAAACAGAAAATGGAATAGACACAATATTTGAAGCAATAATCACTGAGAATTTTCCTAAACTTATGTCAGACACCAAACCACAGATTGAGGGATCTCAAAGAATACCTAGCAGGATAAAGACCCCTCCCATCCCCCCCAAAAAAAAAGAAAGAAAAAGAAAACAACAACCAAGAAAACCCCTATACCTAGGAATATCATATTCAAACTTCAGAAAATCAAATATACAGGAAAAATCTTGAAAGATGCCAGAGGAAAAAAACACATTTTACCCACAAAGAAGCAAAGATAAGAATTACATCTGACTTCTAAGAAATCATACAAACCAGAAGAGTAGAATAAAACATTTAAACTGCTGAGAAAAGAAACACCAACCTAGAATTCTGTACTCTGAAATTATCCTTCAAAAGTGAAGTAGAAATAGAGTGTCTTAGAAAAACAAAAATTGGAGAAACTCATTGCTAATAGCTCTGCCTTGTAAGAAATATTAAAATAAGCTGTTTAGGCTGGGCGTGGTGACTCATACCTATATTCCCAGCACTTTCGGAGGCCAAGGCAGGCAGATCACCTGAGGTCAGGAGTTCAAGACCAGCCTGGGCAATATAGGGACTCCCTGCATCTACAAAAAAATTTTAAAAAATTAGCCGGGCACAGTGGCATGTGTCTGCAGTCCCAGCTACTTGGGAGGCTGAGGCTAGAGGATCCATAACAACAAACCCAATAAAGAAACAAGAAAGGAAAGAAAAGGAAGAAAGAAAAAGTCTGGAGTCTTTCTTTGGCAAATTGGAGGTAATAATAGTGTCTTTTGTGAATAAGACCCTTTCTACTC
>NW_012112808.1:64276-66193 GCF_000951035.1 Colobus angolensis palliatus | reverse complement strand
GTGGCTGAAGCAGGATAATCACTTGAATCCAGGAAACGGAGGTGCAGTGAGCCGAGATCGTGCCACTGCACTCTAGCAATCTAGTTATCAAGCCATGAAAAGCCATGGAGAAAACATGTGCATATTACTATGTGAAAGAAGCCAATCTGAACAGAAAAGTCTACATACTGTATGATTCTAACTATATAGCATTCGGAAAAATACAAAATTATGGAGACAATAAAAAGATCAATGGTTGCCAGGACCTCAGGTGTGGGGGTGGGGGACAGGAGTGAGTGACAAATAGATGAAGCACAGAAGATGTTTAGGTCAGTGAAAATACTCTGTATGATACCATAATGATGCATACATGTCATTATACATTATACATGTCAAAAGCCATAGAATTATAACACGAAGAGTGAATCCTAATGTAAACTGTAGATTTTAGCTAATAATAGGTATCGGCTGGGCATGGTGGTTCACGCCTGTAATCCCAGCACTTTGGGAGGTCAAGGCGGGCAGATCACTTGAGGCACTTGAGGTCAGGAGTTCAAGACCAGCTTGGCCAACGTAGTGAAACCCCATCTCTACTAAAAATACAAAAACTAGCTGAGCGCGGTGGTGCATGCCTGTAATCCCGGTTACTTGGGAGGCTGAGGCATGAGAATCTCTTGAACCTGGGAGGTGGAGGTTGCAGTGAGCCAAGATCCATGCCATTGCACTCCAGCCTGGGGGACAGAGCAAGACTCCATCTCAATAATAATAATAATAATAATAATAATAATAATAGGTATCAGTGTTGGCTCACCAATCGTACCACATAGACGTAAGATGTAAATAACAGAGACTACTCTGTGCAGAGGGAGAAGGGGTATGTGGGAACTCCACTTTCTCATCAATTTGTAATTTCCAATTTTCTGTAAACCTAAAATTTTTCAACAAAATAAAGTCTACTTAAAAAAAAATAAAGGCATAAAAACCATGCCTACCTATTCACCTCCTCAACTGTATGGCATATAGAAAACCAGCTCAATCAATCAACAAACCGTTATTAATCAGGGTGCAGAGACAAGGGGCAAAAGGTAATACAGATAAAGTATGCAAGATATTCCAAAGAGGGGCAATGGGTGAGTTCATGCCATTCGCCATTGTTGTTTCTGCCATGTGCCAAATCAGAGGGACTTGAAAGAGCTATTCTGACCAGCATATGACAAAATGAATTTGGAATTTGGAAAGAATTTGAAACTTGGCATCCAAAGACCAGGAGTCCTGGTTCCACCAGTTGAAGGCTCATTAGTCCCTTTCCCTCTCTGAGCCTCAGTTTCCTCATGTACAAAGTGTAATAAATTGGAGGGGAAAATATTTTTTGTTTGTTTTGTTTGCTGTTTTTTTGAGACAGAGTTTCGCTCTTATTGTCCAGGCTGGAGTGCAATGGCATGACCTCAGCTCACTGCAACCTCCACCTCCCGTGTTCAAGCAATTCTCCCGCCTCAGCCTCCTGAGTAGCTGGGATTACAGGCATGCGCCACTACGCCTGGCTAATTTTTCTATTTTTAGTAGTGGTGGGGTTTCACCATGTTGGCCAGGCTGGTCTTGAACTCCTGATCTCAGGTGATCCACCGGCCTCGGCCTCCCAAAGTGCTGGGATTACAGGTGTGAGCCACAGCACCCAGCCAGGAAAATGTTTTAAAACTTTAAACAGCTACACAGAGGGAAGTTGTTGTTGCTATTACATTCTGAATATTCACAATGTATTGCTATCCCCTATCTCCTCAACGATGGGGGAAAAAAGAAAAACTTTATTGAAAGATTGATTGCTAGTGGCTGTTTCTGGCAAGAGGTGAACATTGCAGTAAGAGCAACAACAAAAAAAGTGCAGGCTCAGGCTTCTTGGGGTTTTTGGCTCAGTCCTCAGCTAATCATGACTCCAAATGC
>NW_012112808.1:61051-61526 GCF_000951035.1 Colobus angolensis palliatus | reverse complement strand
AATAATCTTCTCCTTATTGTTTTCCATATTTCAGTGACTGAACACGCCATCCTAGTTGCTAAGGCTAAAGAGCTTGGAGTCATCTTTTACCCTTTCATTTCTGACATAGTTCATGTCCAGTCTAACAGGAAATCATCTGGGCTCTACCTTCAAAATATAACCAGAATCTGATCACTTCTCACCCCTGCTGCCCCCAGCTCCAGCCATCATTTCTCAGCTAGATTACTGAACTTGCTTCATGCATGGTGCCCCTGCTCTCTCTATTGCTCCTCTATAGTAGATTCTTAGCAACTAGGACAATCCATTTATTTATTTATTTAGAGATGGAGTCTCGCTGTGTCACCCAGGCTGGAGTGCAGTGACACAAATCTTGGCTGACTGCAACCTCTACTCCCCCAGGTTCAAGCAATTCTCCTGCCTCAGCCTCCTGAGTAGCTGGGATTACAGGTGTGCACCACCATGCCTGGCTATTTTT
>NW_012112808.1:60597-61001 GCF_000951035.1 Colobus angolensis palliatus | reverse complement strand
GAAACACTAACTTCTCTTGCTATAGCTTCAATCTTTGCTTTGCTTCTCTTTAGTGTGGCTAAACAAAATTCCTCAAAAGATCTGTCTATGTTTTCTCCCTCCAGTCTCCTTTTCGCAAATTAGGCATTGCCATCAGAACGCTAAGTGCTCTAATCAAGGTTAACCGACGTCTCCAATGACACTAAATCCTCAGTGTGGACAAACCTCAGTCTGCTTCTTAGTTGATCACTTTCTCTTCCTGGGAGCACTTCCTCACTTGGGTTTCAGGTCTCCACACTCTACTAGTTTTCCTCCTACATCCTCTTTTTCTCTTTTTGAGACTGAGATTCTCTCTGTTGCCCAGGCTGGAGTGCAGTGGCGTGATCTTGGCTCACTGCAACCTCCACCTCCTGGGCTCAAGCTGT
>NW_012112808.1:59914-60404 GCF_000951035.1 Colobus angolensis palliatus | reverse complement strand
AATAATCTTCTCCTTATTGTTTTCCATATTTCAGTGACTGAACACGCCATCCTAGTTGCTAAGGCTAAAGAGCTTGGAGTCATCTTTTACCCTTTTCTTTCTGACATAGTTCATGTCCAGTCTAACAGGAAATCATCTTGGCTCTACCTTCAAAATATAACCAGAATCTGATCACTTCTCACCCCTGCTGCCCCCTAGCTCCAGCCATCATTTCTCAGCTAGATTACTGAACTTGCTTCATGCATGGTGACCCTGCTCTCTCTATTGCTCCTCTCTAGTAGATTCTTAGCAACTAGGACAATCCATTTATTTATTTATTTAGAGACGGAGTCTCGCTGTGTCACCCAGGCTGGAGTGCAGTGACACAAATCTTGGCTCACTGCAACCTCCACTCCCCCAGGTTCAAGCAATTCTCCTGCCTCAGCCTCCTGAGTAGCTGGGATTACAGGTGTGCACCACCATGCCTGGCTATTTTTTTTTAATTTTTTGT
>NW_012112808.1:57993-58735 GCF_000951035.1 Colobus angolensis palliatus | reverse complement strand
GGACAACAAAATTTGTGAAAGTCCAGCCTGTTTCAGTATAGGACCAGCTTGTTTCTGTAGGCTTACACGGCTTCTGTGTCTCCAAACTACTCTTAGAGCTGTTTGTCTAGAGAGTGCTGGCAGGATTACTGAGCTATCACATGGCCAAGAGAGGTACAAATGGAGCAGAGCCCCCTTCTAGGAGTCTGTAGGATCCCCCTCCAGCTTGGAAATAAAGGAAAATCTTAAGTTCCTTCAGGGAAAATTCCAGGCACCTGGCTAGCCCTGAGATGTAAATAAGCAAATAGATAAGCAAGAAGTAACAGTAGCTTAAAACAATAGCCAAGGAAGCTAGAATCACAGGATTTTGGGTTTCCTATATAAATTAAAGGTAACATGTTCTCCTGCCTCAGCCTCCCGAGTAGCTGGGACTACAGGCGCGTGCTACCACATCAAACTAATTTCTTGAATTTTTAGTGGAGATGAGATTTCACCATTTTGGCCAGGCTGATCACAAACTCCTGACCTCAGGTGATCCACCAGGCTCAACCTCCCAAAGTGCTGGGATTATTGGCGTGAGCCACCACACCTGGCCTAAAGGTAACGACTATGTCCCTGAGTTGCTTTTTAGAAATCCAGACCCCCCATCAATTGGACCCACTGACTCAAAAATGAAGACCTCAGAAAAGGGAGAACTGAGGGCTGAACTCTGACTGCTGTTTTTTGTTCTAAATTTATTCCTGAGGTACCTGGAGAAGGTCAC
>NW_012112808.1:56916-57426 GCF_000951035.1 Colobus angolensis palliatus | reverse complement strand
AAAAAAAAAAAAAAAAAAAAAGGAAAAAAAAAGTAGAGTGGGAATAGAGGTGCTTTTACTGGAAACCTCCCATATGAATGTTTAGAATCTCTTGGGGCCAAAAACAAACCACTTCCTACCAGCAATTTCCTGTCGTGTTTTATGTTTGTAAACCTTAGAGTTAAAAAATAGAAAAAAGGAGAAAGTGATATTAAGAATCAAATAATAATGTTTAATAGTTTCTGGGTGAATGCTGTTAGACTCAGGTAAATCTTTGGATATTTTTCTACTGGCCTACTTCATGTTGGAGTAGATGATTTACGTAATTTTCCAATTAATCTTTATTAGGTTTCTCTCTTTCCCAGCTTCCATGAGAATTGTTAGTGGATAATGCCTGAATGAATGTTGAATGCATGAGGTAATTCATGTACTTGTAACTGGTAACACCTTCCCCTGAACTCACAAACTGGCCCTGACAGAAGATAATGTGGGCCTGGGTCAAAAGACTGTCATTTTCACTTTCCTAGAGAT
>NW_012112808.1:55107-55473 GCF_000951035.1 Colobus angolensis palliatus | reverse complement strand
GCTGCCCCCACAACCAGGCTTGCGGATAAAATGTGTTTATACAGCTGGATTGGTCCAGAAGGAGCCAGGGCTGAAAACATTTAGTGAGCAGACTGATGGCAGGCGACAGCTGGGAGCATCTGTTTCCCATTAGAGACACCGGGCTACAATAGTGCTGTCCTCTGACCTTTGGGTCCAGCTTCCCTGGGGGCCTGGGTGTGTTCCCAGGTCTCAAAGTGCTGACAGCCAATTCACTTGCTAACACATCCTAAGAGTACCGACGGGTTAGACAGCTCTAGTACAAGATTTAGAGGTAAAGCTTGGAATTCAGATTGGGTGGGTGAAGTTTTTTATATTCAGCTCCAAAAGCACACTTAAATTCTGTAG
>NW_012112808.1:51626-52736 GCF_000951035.1 Colobus angolensis palliatus | reverse complement strand
TAGGTAAAGTTATACCCAAAGCATCCTGGACAATAAGCATCTGTTGTTCTGCAGCCTGGCATCCATGTTTCTTATCTTGGAAAGTTTCTTGATTTCCTTCTCCCATTTTATGCAGTTTTAGAGGGAGTATGAGTTCAAGGATCTTGTCCTCTCTTGGACAAGGTGAAAACACATGATTCAATTATGCAATAAAATTTTTTTTAGCTTGGAATTTGAGCAGGAAGACAAAAGTAAGAGAAATACACAAAGTTGATTAATCCTGTGGCTATACCTCGAAAACATGTCCATTAGAACTTGCTAGCTAGAACTCCTCTAGTTCCTATCTTTTCTGAGAGTCTTCTTTTTGATTTTGTGGACTACTCTCATCCTTTTAATAAATTCAATCTTTTTCTTGCTTTAGTAACCAAAGGGGATGCTGGGGACATGCACCATTGAACCCTTACTGAGTGTGGCAATTTGTCTCCAAGAATGCCACCATCAATTCCTTCCCTCCCTACAGACACGTGCTACTCTGCCCATCAAAAGGTGGTCTCAGGCAGGTGCGGTGGCTCACACTTGTATCCCAGAATTTTGGTAGGCCAAGGCAGGAGGATCATTTGAGGTCAGGAGTTCGAGACCAACCTGGCCAAAATGGTGAAACCCCATCTCTTCTAAGATACAAAAATTAGCTGGGTGTGGTGGTGTGCTCCTGTAATCCCAGCTACTCAGGAGGCTAAGGCAGGAGAATCCCTTAAACCCAGGAGATGGGGGTTGCGGTGAGCCAAGATTGCACTGCACTCCAGCCTGGGCAACAGGATAAGACTCCATCTCAAAATAATAACAATAATAATAATAATGATAATGATAATAATAATAATAATACTAAGAGACAACCCAATAAGAGCAAACCCATAGCCAACATCATACTGAACGGATAAAAGCTAGTAGCATTCCCCTTGAGAACGAGAACAAGACAAGGATGCCCGCTCTCACCCCTCCTATTCAACATAGTATTATGCTAGAAGTCCTAGCCAGAACAACCAGGCAACAGAAAGAAATAAAGGACATCCAAATAGAAAGAGAGGAAGTCGCACTATCTCTCTTTGTGGATGATATGATTCTGTACCTAGA
>NW_012112808.1:44393-45769 GCF_000951035.1 Colobus angolensis palliatus | reverse complement strand
GAGAATAAACATCCAACGTGGACTCATCTCAAAGTATGACATTAATGCACATAAAAGAGTTTTCATACTGTAAAATTCCATTCATATAATGTTTAAATATAGAGAAAATGGATGTGTGATGTTAGATGTCAGCATTACCCTGGGGCCAGGTCATGATTTTTTTCACTTGGTCTGAGGAATGGTTATACACTGTGTTTACTATGCGAAGAATCATCAAGCTGTACTTTTCTGTATTTATATTTAACATCAATAAAATGTTTTTTTCTTTTTAAATGTCTGTCCTAGCTGGGTGCAGTTGCTCACACCTGTAGTCCCAGCTACTTGGGAGACTCAGGCAGGAGGATGGCTTGATCCCAGGAGTTTGAGGCTGCAGTGAGCCATGGTAGCACCGCTACACTCCAGCCTGGTTGCTACAACAAGACACTGTCTCAAAAAAATAATAATAAAATAAAGATAGCCCCATCTTTATGGAACTGACTTTACAGGAGAGATGATTAATACACTAAATGAATGGGGAAAATTTTAGAGGATTAGTTGGGGCTGTGTGCTACTGATAGAGATAAAACAGGAAGGAGAACAGATAGGGGAGTGTGATTGCAATTTAAAACAAGGTGGTTAGGAAAAAGTGATTGAGAAGCTGATGCTGGTTCTGGTTCAGAAAATTGTATTTAATGTTTATAACAAGCTTATAAGAATGGGGGGACACTCTGCATGTTACAATAAAAAAACTAAGAGATTGCAGAGAAAGGTGTTAAATCACAAACTGGTCAGTTTGTTGTGCAGGAAGAACATTTATATTGCCCTGTGAATGGGGGATGACAACATAGCTGGCCAGATAATTGACAGACAACAAGGATGAAACCAGAGATGGCAGGTAGGCCACGTTTCATCTTACCAGTCTTTGTCAGGGCTCCGAAGACAATGTGTTGTCATCAGGGCTTGACATGTGAGTCAAGTAATCTCTGGATTATTTGTCTTGCTCAAAATTTTATAAATTAAAGAAGAAAAAATGAATTTGTTGGAAGGATAGGGAGTACCTAAGAAAACTGAAAGAAAAACGAAGCAAGCAGGTTTTGGAAAAATACAAGCACTGGAACAGTAACAGGGAACCCTGTAACCTTGGTTGAATAAACAACTGCTTTTACTCTTTGCATTGTTGCTGTCAGTTTTCAAATTCCAGGCAAGAAGCAGCTTTAGCTTAGCATGGGCCAGTTGATCATCCCATGGGGCATCCTGATGGACAGTCCAACTTACACTAGGTGCAAGTGGTGAAGGACAATCACTGGAAGTGAAGTTGGGTGCTGTTAGGAGAATAAGAAGGAAATTTATGCTGGGCAGGCGAAACAACTGCTGTCTACCATAGGACTGCTTGAAGG
>NW_012112808.1:41663-42622 GCF_000951035.1 Colobus angolensis palliatus | reverse complement strand
GCCTGTGTGGCATCTGGGTGTGATACCCAAGATAAAAGTATACAGAGCAGCACTGGGAGATGATTATTATAATGTAGTTAAATTCCAGGACAGTAAGTAAGAATGTTGCCTAAGAAATGGAAGGGAGCATGTCTATGTCTTTTTAAAACTTTAACATCTTTTCTTTTATTCCTGCTGGTTCCAGTTAATATTGCTGTGTAAAAATCCATTTCAAATTTAAAGGTGCAAAAGAACAACTATTTTATTATGCTGATGGATTCCGCGGGTGAAGTATTCAGAAAGGGCACAATGCGGATGGTTTGTATCTGCTCCCTGATGCCTGCGCCAAACTTTCTGGCACTAAATAGCAAGGGCCCCATTTTCTCCAGCTTCTAATAACATCTTCCTTAGCTCCCTTTAAGTCCTCATTGGCAGCTTCCTCAAGTCCTTTTAGACTCTTGTTAATACTTTGGTTCCCTTCCCGGTCTTGCTGCTTCACCTAGTTCCAAAGCCAATGCCACATGTTTTACTTTTATGATGTTATTATGTTATGTTTTGTTATAATATCCATCCTACTTCTATGTAACAAAATCGGTTTCAGTTACTATTGCTATATAAAAACTGTTATTCTTACTATGTAATAAACTTCTTCCCCTTGCCCCGCCCTAAGAAGTCAGTGGTAGAAGAGAAAGAAAAAACAGCCCCAAGTTACATAATAAAACCACATAGGCTATATTTATAATAATGGTATCAGTGGTTCTCCAACTTTTTGGTCTCAGAATACCTTTATACTCCCCAAAATAGTAGGGAACACTCCAAAGCTTTTGTTTCTGTGGGTTACATCTATTAATATTTGCTATATTAAAAATTGAATACAAAACTGAAATGTAGCTGGGTGCGGTGGCTCGGGCCAGTGTAATCCCAGAACTTTGGGAGGCCAAGGCAGGCGGATCACCTGAGGTCAGGAGTTCGAGACCAGC
>NW_012112808.1:35480-36718 GCF_000951035.1 Colobus angolensis palliatus | reverse complement strand
TAACGTATGCATGTAAAATGCGGTTATAACTAAGAGGCACAGTTACATACATTGTATTCATTGCACGGATAGATTGTCTTTTTTCCTCTTGAGAAAATCTTATTAAGGTATTCATACACCATATAATTTATTCTTTTAAATTGTAAATTTCAGTGGTTTTTCTCATATTCACAAAGTTATACACCCATCACCACTATCTACTTTCAGAACATTTTCATCACCCCCAAAAGCAATCCTCTACTCATGACAGTCACTCCCCATTAGATTCTCCCCTTTCTCTCCCAGGCCTTGCAACCACTAATCTACTTTCTGTGTCTGTGGATTTTCCTATACTGGCATTTCATGTAAATGGAATCATAGAATATATGGCCTAAGTTGTCTGGTGTCTTTCGGTTAGTATGTTTTCAAGGTTCATCAATGTCTGTGTATCAGTGTTTCATTCTTTTTTATGGATGGGTAATGTTCCATTGTGTGAATATACCACATTTTGCTCAGCCATCATCAGTGGATGGACATTTAGGTTGTTTACAGGTTTTGGCTGTTTAGAATAATTCTGCTATAAACATCTGTTTACAAGTTTTTGTATGGACATATGTTTTCAGTTGTTTTGGGTATATACCTAGAAGTGGAATTGGTGGGCATGTGGTAACTCTATGTTTAACTTTTTGAATAAGTGCCACATGTTTTTCAAATTGGTTGCACCATTTTACGTTCCCACCGGCAGGTTATAAGGGTTCTGATTTCTTCATATCCTTGGGAGCACTTATCTTTCTTTTTGGTTATAGCAGTCTTAGTGCTTATAAAGTGGTAGCTCATTGTAGTTTTGATTTGCATTTCACTGATGGCTAATAATGTTGAACATCTTTTAATGTGCTTATTGACCTTTTGTATATCTTTGGAGAAATGTCCATTTACTTCCTTTGCCCATTTTTAAATGGAATTGTCTTATTTTAAAGTTGTATGAGTTCTTTCTATATTCTAAATGTAAGTCCCTTTCCAGATACATGATTTACAATATTTTCTTGCATTTTCTCCCATTTTATGTGTTGTCCTTTTACTTTCTTGAATGATGTCCTTTGAGGAACAAAAGTTTAAAATTTTTGTGTGGCAGCTCGCACCTGTAATCCTAGCACTTTGGGAGGCCAAGGCGGGTGGATCACTTGAGGTCAGGAGTTCGAGATCAGCCTGGCCAACATGGTGAAACCCCCATCTCTACTAAAAATACAAAAATTAGCCAG
>NW_012112808.1:16060-34300 GCF_000951035.1 Colobus angolensis palliatus | reverse complement strand
CTTCTTAAAGAATAAGCAAACCTACAGCGAAAAACTTTACCACCACAGCAACAGGACACGTGGTAGTTTTCAAAGTGGTGTAAAGAAAAAAAAAATAGTGTCATCACATACAGTAGGAAAATAAAACAATCTTTTAGAGAGATGAGACAAGATTTAGACCTTAAAATAGTGCCATGAAAGTCCCTGCAGAAAGAACAATGTTATAGTCTGCATTTCTCTCCTGTCCTTGATAATCAAATTAATGTTAACTCATCTTGGTCTCAGAAACGGCCACCTTAAATCGTCTCTTTTGGTAGATAGTACCAAGTAAAAAAAAAATTTCAAATGTAAGAGGCTATTAGGAGAGGATTAAGTTTCCCTTTCATCCTTGCCCCTCAGTCGGCTAGTTCTCCTTAAAGGCATCTGTGGTAATTTGTGTCTGTATAGACTTGTTTCTACATAGAGTATCTCTGGAAAGATAGTATATATACACAAAATTATACATTTAGAGGCTCTTGATACTTACAAATTCTTTTTCAAAATGGTTATATCAGTTTATGGTGCCAGTAGAGTGCTGGTAAGGAAAATTTCATTTTGATTTGTATGTTTTTGAATATTATTTCTCTAATATTGGATACCTAGTTTAAATGTCCTCTTTCATGTATTGCCTGATCATGTCTTTTGGCCTGGTATTTGTTTTGATTGGAGTTACCCTTTATGAGCTTTCTTTTGGCAGCCTTTTTTAGATGGTTGTTTTATGATAGCCTGGATTTGGTAAGAAAAGTTAACATGCCTTTTGTAGCATGCTAAGAGAGGTATATGAGCTGAACAAGAGTTGAGCAAAAGGAAGTTAAATGCTTTAGGGGAGAGATCTGTGGGATTTGGAAAGTTGAGAGCAACCCAAACTGACTTTAAGGTGAGATAGAAGTGGGTAGTGCTATTGAGAAAAAGAAGTAATATGGAAATAACTAGATTTTGGGGAAAGATGAGCGTGTTTTGGTTAGGCCAAGAGTGAGGTGGACCTAGACTGAGCTATCCATAAAACTTGTGGCTGTAGCTAAGACAGAAGATAAAGTTAGGAATCATCTGATTTGCTGAGAGGATAGTTTTGAAAGGTTGACAGTAGATGAAATTGCTGAAGGTTAGCTGGGAGTGGTGGCTCACGCCTGTAATCTCAACACTCTGGGAGGCTGAGGTGGGTGGATCACCTGAAGTCAGGAGATCGAGACCAGCTTGGCCAATATGGGATTCCCATCTCTACTAAAAATACAGAAATTAGCCAGGCGTGGTGGCACGTGCCTTTACTCCTGGCCACTCAGGAGGCTGAGGCAGGAGAATTGCTTGAACCCGGGAGGCAGAGGTTGCAGTGAGCTGAGGTTGCGCTGCTGCACTCCAGCATAGGCGACAGTGCGAGACTGCGTCTCAAAAAAAAAAAAAAAGAAAAATTGAAGGAAACATTTGTGATTGGGGTCCAAGGTGGGTTATGAACTAGGATAGTAGATTTGTGTGTTGCCAAGGAAAGCAGGTGATGAAGAGAATCAAAGGTTGCAAGCAGAATATTAAGAAAAGGCCACTGGGTTAAGTAACTTGGGAAAGGTACAATTTATGGGAAAAAAGACTTTTTTAAAAAACAGGTTTATAAGATCAGTTTATCCATTTAAAGTCTACCCAGTGTATCAATTTGCCCATTCAAAGTGTACAGTTCAGTGGTATTTAGTGTATTCACAGAGTTGTGCAACCATTACCAAATTCAACTTTAGAACTTTTTTTTTTTTTTAAGATGGAATTTCACTCTTGTTGCCCAGGCTGGAGTGCAATGGTGCGTTCTCTGCTCGCTGCAACCTCTGTCTCCTGGGTTCAAGTGATTCTCCTGCCTCAGCCTCCCAAGTAGCTGGGATTACAGGCGCCCGCCATTGCACCCGGCTAATTTTTGTATTTTTAGTAGAGATGGGATTTTGCCATGTTGACCAAGCTTGTCTTAAACTCCTGACCTCAGGTGATCCACCCGCCTTGACCTCCCGAAGTGCTAGGCTTACAGGCGTGATCCACCGCACCTGGTCCTAGAACATTTTTATCAGCACAAAAAGAAAGTG
The DNA here is from genome assembly GCF_000951035.1 of Colobus angolensis palliatus. NCBI lineage: Eukaryota > Metazoa > Chordata > Mammalia > Primates > Cercopithecidae > Colobus > Colobus angolensis. Next base: position 32,228 of record NW_012112808.1, on the reverse strand, counting down.
CTCCCATTAGCAATCCCTCTCCATCACCCTACCCTCCTTCCCTCCAGCTCTAAGCAATCACAAATCTACCATCTATCTCTTTAGATTTGCTTATTCTGGACATTTCATATAAATGGGATCATACAATATGTGGCCATTTGTGTCTGTTTTTTTTCATTGTTTCAATATTCTTTAATGACATAGTGTGTGTCAGCACTGTATTCCTTTTTGTGGTTGAATAATGTTCCATTGTGTGACTATACCACATTTTGTTTATCCATCATCAGTTGATGGACCTTTGGGTTGTTTTTGGGTGCTGTGAATAATATTGCTATGAATATCCATGTATAAGTTTTTGTGTAGCATATGTTTTGAGTTCTCTTGGGTATATACCTAGAAGTGGAGTTCTTGGGTCATAGCATAACTGTGTTTAACTTTTTGAGCAACAGTTGCAGAGGACAGACAGGTTGCCAGTGTTATTTAGAAATAATCATGATGAATTTTAATATCATTACTAGGAGGAAATTGCAAAATGTCTGTTTTCAAACATTTCAGAAATAAAGCCATTATTAAAATGATCTATAGAATTTTTTTTTTTTTTTGGTCTAAACCTATTATGTGCCTATGTTTCTCTTTTCATTGGAAACCTTTTGTGTTGAGTGTTACCTCAAAGGTTAGCTGAAGTATTAGACATTTTTCTTGTGGATCTATGTATTGATTTAAGTACACTTAACCAGTTTCGCATAATGATTTGTTACAATGATTACAGATACGATGAAAACGTCACAGAGATATTTGATGATAATCTACAGTCATGATGTATTTTTCTCCCTCATCTTAACTGTAAAGATCAAATACTATGATTTCCCTCCTCCACATTTGGATTTCCTGTAGTTTATGCATCCCAGAAATTCAATATTCAGAGAAACATGCTTGCCCTATTTTGGTTCTTTGGCTTAGCTCGTTACCTAGTGTTCCCGTAAATGAATAAATGAATTAAAACTTTTTTGTAAGTAATTCAGATGGTTCAAATTTGAAAGGTTCAAAGGGGTGAACAGTGAAATTTCTATCCCATCTTTTGCTATTGGTTATCCAAATCTCCTTTGGTAATCAGTATTGTATGACTTTTTTGTTTATCCATCCAGATTTATACTTTGCATACGGTACTGCAAATACTTCTGTACCATACCTTAAAAAATTAGTTATTTCCATTCCTTTTTTACTTACCAAATATGTTTGAGACTGTTGCATATATTTTTATCAAGTTTTCTCATTGTTTCCAATGGCTGCTTTTATTTTTAACCACTTCAATCAAGACATTTTTGGGTCTATATCTTAATTTTGATTGATTTTGCCAAATTGCTATTGTTGAGTCATACCAATTTATACTGCCACTAGCAACTTATGAGAGCTTCTGTTTTTCTGTACTCTCAAAATATGTTATTTTTTGATATTTGCCAATCTAAGTTAAAAAATGGTACTTAAGTGTAGTTTTATTTTGCATCTTTTTTTTGAGTGAGATTTAGCATTTTTTGTCCAGTTAAACTATTATGTAACTTTTCTGCAAACTGAGATTTGTCCATTTGCCCTTTTTTTGTTTTTGTCTTTCGTTGGCACTCTTTATTTATTAGATGTCAGACCTTTAATGAGTTCTGAGTTAAACAAAAACTGATGTTGGAGTAGAAGTTGCTTCATTTCTAACTGAATAAAAAATATTTCAATAACCATTGGAAGTCGGAGGATAGAGTCATATATTGATAGTTAATTTAGTTGAGCTCCTTTCCCAGTCCAGTGGAACTTTAGGGCCAGCATTTTTGGAGGGGTTTGTTGAGCTTATATGTTTGCTAAATAAATATATTTCAGATAGTGTCTGAGGGAGGGTAGATTGCTCAAGAAATGGAATGTTAATCACCTTCCGCATTTTCTTTTTAGACAATGTCGCGAAGCAGTGTTTTCGAATCTCTCATATATATTAAAATCCCTGTTACATCCAACCGTATAAAATGTTGATGTTACAATTGTGTTTGTATTTTCTTTCTTTTTTTTTTTTGAGATGGATTTTTGCTCTGTAGAATCCAGGCTGGAGTGCAGTGGTGCGATCTCCACTCACTGCAACCTCCGCCTCCCGGGTCCCGGTTCAAGCAATTCTCCTGCCTTAGCCTCCTGACTAGCTGGGATTACAGGAACGTGCCACCATGCCCAGCTAATTTTTGCATTTTTAGTGGAGATGGGGTTTCACCATCTTGGTCAGGCTGGTCTTGAACTCCTGACTTTGTGATCTGCCTGCCTTGGCCTCCCAAAGTGCTGGGATTACAGGCATGAGCCACTGCGCCCGGCCAAAAAAATAGGGAAATCTGTACTTTTTTTTTTTTTTTTTTGAGACAAAGTCTTGCTGTGTTGCCCAGGCTAGAGTGCAGTGGCATGATCTCAGCTCAAGGCATCCTCTGCCTCCCGGGTTCGAGGAATTCTCTGCCTCAGCTTCCTGAGTAGCTGGGATTACAGGTGCCCGCCACCATGCCTGGCTAATTAGTAGTGATGGTGTTTCATTATCTTGGCCAGGCTGGTCTCGAACTCCTGACCTCGTGATTCACCCACTTTGGCTTCCCAAAGTGCTGGATTACAGGCATGAGCCATCGCGCCTGGCCAGTGTTTTCTTACAAAATATAACTATTATAATTTCTTGTTTATGAAAAAATACCTCAGATGACAGTGAGTCACAGTAGTGTGAGGTTCCATAATCCATACTGCTTAGATGTGTTTTCATTTTAGCTGAAGTTCTTAATTTTCCAAAGCCTGAGTTTTCACTCAATCTGTGTTTGTGCTTCTAGACTAATGGTCCCAAGCTCATTTCATGGCTGGGCCAAATATGATGGCATGATATAGATATGATGGCATTATAGGCTGACGGATGAACCCCTAAATTCACTTTGTCAACTCATACATGGCTAAATGATAGCCTATTTCAGAGAAATATTGTGAGAAATAACCAAAAGAAAATAAAAGTAATTGAGGCAGATTCTTGTGAAGTTTTTGGAAGAAAAACATGGTTGGGAAGGCAACCACCACCACAAAACAAAAACAAAACCAGGCATTTAAATTTACTGTTACTTAATAAAAATCAGCACTTTTGTAATAAAAATGTTTTCCTGCATTTATGAATCTATGTAAATATTTGAATGCAATGGTGTGTATATATGATTGATTTTAAACTATTTGTCTTATAGATAAAATATTATATAATAAAAATTAAATAGACTCTTAAACCAAGAATTAAGGGAATTTAAAAATGCCACATAGCAGTGCTTCTCAGACTATCTCTGTTATAAAAGACCAGCTTTCAAAAATTTTCAATCCATTGTGGACCAATACTTACATAAAACACAAACAAAAACTCCCCAAATACCACCAAAAACCAAACATTCAAACAAATTTGAAACTTAAAAATAAAAACTCAAATTTTTGCTTGATTTAGCAGATAAAATTATTTAAAAAAAATGAGGAACTAGAAAAGAATTGTGAAAACTACACATACTGGTTATTGAAAATGTGCTTATAAAGCAACTAACATGAATAAAATAATACTCTCTTGTGGGCTGGTAATAAACACTGGGATGCAGACTGTGTTCTGAGTAACCTGCTCTTTTTCTTTTTTTGGAATAGGCAGCTAAGTAACTTCTTTATGTTTCTTTTCTTTTCTTTCTTTCTTTTTTTTTTTTTTTTTTGAGATGGAGCTTATGCTGTCTCCCAGGCTGGAGTGCAGTGGCGTGATCTCGGCTCACTGCAATCCCTGCCTCCTGATTTCAAGCAATTCTCCTGCCTCAGCCTCCTGTGTAGCTGGGATTACAGGCATGTGCCACCACACCAGCTAATTTTTTGTATTTTTAGTAGAGATGATGTTTCACCATGTTGGTCAGTCTGGTCTTGAACACCTGACCTCAGGTGATCTACCCGCCTTGGCCTCCCAAAGTGCTGGGATTACAGGTGTGAGCGACTGCGCCCAGCCCCAAGCAGGTACTATCAGTGGTCAGAGAGATTTAAATTCTAACCTTTTTATATTACTCAATTAAATAATTTTATCCAACTTCAATGGGAATAAGAAAAAATAATTTTAATAAATAACTTTGATACCTTTTTTGTATTACCCAATTAAATAATAATAGGATTTTTGAATGCTATCTTTGCGTGAATTTGTGTAAGTAACTTGTGTATTGGTGGAAAGAATGTATACCATCTTTGCCTCTTTTCTTCTAGGGTAATTCCTCTCCTGCAGTTACTTTTGGATGGAAGTATGCCCCTTTCTCAATAGAAGATGGTAATCTTGGAGAATGACCATGGAGAAGGGGATGAGTTCTGGAGAAGGGCTGCCTTCCAGATCATCTCAGGTTTCGGCTGGTAAAATAATAGCCAAAGAGTTGGAAGCAAAGCAGTCCTATAAAGAGAAACGAGGCGGCTTTGTGCTGGTTCATGCAGGTAAGCTTTGTGGATAGCTTGGAAGATGCCAATAATGTCGATTTTTCTTTTTCTGCCTCGAAGTACACTGAGAATCACATTTCACACTTGGAGGAGGCAAAACTTCCAGAGAGGAATTGGAACCAAAGCGATTGTTTGACTTTGATATAGTGAAGACCTTTTTTACTCCCTATTTAGAAGATCTTAGAATGGCAGCTCTTCCTTGGTCTTCACTTCCCTACCCAACTCTGTGTAATAGATGTATTTAGGTTAGGTAGTATTAAAACCACACAAAGTAATTTTTAAACTCTCATGTTTTTTAAAAATAATGTTGCTGCGGGAGGCTGAGGCAGAAGAATTGCTTGAACCCAGGAGGCAGAAATTGCAGTGAGCCGAGATTGTGCCACTGCACTCCAGCTTGGGTGACAAAGCGAGACTCCATCTCAAAAAAATAAAATAAAATAAAATAAAATATTGCTGAAAAAATTGTATTGATTCTTGTGTTAGACTGTAGGTATATTAGGGCATAATTACACAATTTTTGAGCTAGCTCACCTTCTTTTTTTTTTTTTGGAGACGGAGTTTTACTTTTGTCACCCAGGCTGGAGTGCAATGGTGCGATCTTAGCTCACTGCAACCTCCACCTCCCAGGTTCAAGCAATTTACCTGCCTCAGCCACTTGAGTAGCTGGGATTACAGACGTCTGCCATGACATCTGCTACATATTTGTATTTTTAGTAGAGACGGGGTTTCACCATATTGGCCAGGCTGGTCTCGAACTCCTGACCTCGGGTCATCCACCTGCCTCGGCCTCCCAAAGTGCCGGGATTACAGGCGTGAGCCACTGCACCTGGCCCACCTTCTTAATATTTTAAGTGAGGAACCTTAAGACCAGAGAAATTAAGTGACTTAAGTGACTTCAGCCACATTGCTGGTTGGTGTTAGAGCCAGCGTAAGAAACGCCTAAATAGGCCCTTATGTCTCAGTCTAGTGCTTTTGACGCTATGTCAGCCTGTGATCTTTCTACTTCAGAAGACCATGAGGACAGACAGAGTGAAGTTCATCCCCTGGGTCTCTCATCTTTGAAAGATCTTGGGTTACAGAGCAGTGCTGCTCTGCCCAGGTTTCCTCAGCAGGCTCTTTTTCCTTTGGCCATTTTTATTTTCTTGCATTCAGAGTCTACTTTCCATGACTTCCGTGAAGAGAGAAGGAATGTCTGGGTTTCCTTTTAACTTTCTCTGGGTAGTCAAGCAGGATGACAGCAGGATTAGCTTTGATATGGAATGAGGAGTAGAACTGTTTCTTCTTGTGAGACTGGTGTCCTGCCTGGCCATTAACCTTTGGCCATATCTAGACTGGGCAACCTGAGAAACCTTATGTGAATATAATCCAGAGTATCTAAAAAAATCCAAAAAAACAAAAACGAGGTTTAATTCCATTTTCTCACAGGTGCTTTTACAAGGAGGTGAGGTATATTTACAGAAATAACCCAGTTAAAAGTAGACCTGGGACTAGAGCTTCTGCCTTCAGACTCCTAGTCTGTGTTCTCTCCACTACACTATGTTGATCGTGCATCTTCCATGATCTTCCATGATAACAGTGAGTTACCGTATTCAGAGTGAGGATTTGGAAAGTGTAAAAGAAAAGTCTGAACGTTCTAACAAGCAATAACATAAAGCTTCAATTACTTGGAAAGCCTTACTTTCTATAACTATCATGACCCTGTCCCTCCTCTCTTAAACAAAGACTAGATGATAATGGCCCTGCCAACCTTAAATAATGGAATTCAGAGGCTGTGATTCAATGTAGAGCTTATTCCCGCACAAAGCTTGAGCATGCCCACCTGGGAAACACTGACTCCAAACAAACGGGGTCAGTGTTCCAAAGTGGAGAAGTTAAAGTTTCATTTATATAAGTAGAGATAGAAAAAGTTTAGCAGGATAATAACATTTTCCATAGGAGACCAGTGCATAAGTTACAGCAATTTGATTGGTTACAGATTGCTACATCCTAAGGAAGATTACTTTTTACTTTGTGAGAAGGGGCAGTGATTTGAGAGGATCTTATCTCTGGTGTTGTTTGGTCTTCCTAATTATTTACAGGAAAAAGGCAAAAGTTGCAGGTGCATGTTGCGTGACTCTGGCTGCATAGCCACCTTCCTCTCAAGGCTCAGAATGATGTAATGGTTCAACAGTTTTTTTTTTTCTTCTTTTTTTTGAGACTAAGTTTCGCTCTTGTCGCCCAGGCTGCAGTGGTGTGATCTTGGCTTACTGCAAGCTTCACAATTCTCCTGCCTCAGCCTCCTGAGTAGCTGGGATTACAGGCACGTGCCACCATGCCCGGCTAATTTTTATGTTTAGTAGAGATGGGGTTTTACCATGTTGACTGGGCTGGTCTCAAACTCCTGACCTCAGGTGATCCACCCTCCTCGGCCTCCCAAAGTGTTGGGATTACAGGCGTGAGCCAACGCTCCCAGCCAGTTCAACAGTTTTAACTTTGAATTATTTAATTTCATACTTTCAGGTAAAAGTTGGTGCTGGGGGCCAGCAAGAAGAGTAGGAACTCTTGAGTTTTGGTAGGATATTGTGTGAATTAAGTGACCCTCACTATTATTAGAAAGTCAGAGTGATTGATTATGCAGAAGTGTGTATCTTGCACATTTAAGGGTCAAAAATTCATGTCCTCATCCAGTGTAGAGAAGTTTTTTTAGCACTAGAGTAGACTTGCCCAAACTTTTGTGATTCATGTAGTAGATTCTTGAATTTTCCCACTGCCTATACTGTTTTATCTGATATTCAAACAACTAAACACTTTTTTATCTTAACATTTGAGCCGGGCGTGGTGGCTCAAGCCTGTAATCCCAGCACTTTGGGAGGCCGAAACGGGCGGATCACAAGGTCAGGAGATCGAGACCATCCTAGCTAATACGGTGAAACCCCGTCTCTACTAAAAAAATACAAAAAACTAGCCGGGCGAGGTGGCGGGCGCCTGTAGTCCCAGCTACTCGGGAGGCTGAGGCAGGAGAATGGCGTGAACCTGGGAGGCGGAGCTTGCAGTGAGCTGAGATCTGGCCACTGCACTCCAGCCTGGGCGACAGAGCGAGACTCTGTCTCAAAAAAAAAAAACATTTGAAAGATGAAGTTTATGGTTACTTAAATGAAATAGCAGTATCACTTGCCATAAAGAGAAAATAACTTTAAACACAGTGCAGTCAAAACACTGTAATTAAATTTTAACTAGATCCTATTTGTCAGTGGCTTGGATACTGAGCCTACCTTTCCATTGCTAAACAGGGAAATTAGCAAGTGTTAACCAGGACTTAAAGACATATGGGGGCTCTGCTGAGACTTTTCTCTTATTATTTCAAAAGGATTTACATGTTAAGGCTCTTAAATGCCCCTGAAGAGGCATGACACTGAAGTCATCTCTTTGGAATAGTATCCCATGCTTTAGGAAAAGCTGCTGAAAGACTGGGGCCTCTGAGATCTAAGACAGCCAACTTGAGATCACCTATTCTTACAGAACAATGAAGGGAGGCCTGTTAAATATTGGCACAGGCTCTGTGAATGTTCAGAGTTCTCTTGAAAAACAGGTTTAGGATTTGGGTATATTGTGGATTCTGGTGGCTTGGGCATCTCTGCTTTCCTGACTCCTTGTATGACATTTTCGTGGGTGAGTGCTTTCTCTAGCTTGAGGAAAGGTGGGTTAGGTTTGTGTCAGAGTCTGCAGACCTGTAGGAATTCTAAGGCCTAGAGATGTAGCTTTTTTGTTTTTGTTTTTTGTTTTTTTTGAGTCAGAGTCTCATTCTGTTGCCCAGGCTGGAGTGCAGTGTCATGATCTTGGTTCACTGCAACCTCTGCCTCCCAGGTTCAAGCGATTCCTGTGCCTCAGCCCCCTGAGTAGCTGGGATTACAGTCATGTGCCACCATGGCTGGCTAATTTTTTTGTATTTTTAGGAGAGACGGGGTTTCTCCATGTCGGCCAGACTGGTCTCAAACTTCTGGCCTCAAGTGATCCTCCCGCCTTGTCCTCCCAAAGTGATGGGATTATAGGCATGAACCACTGCATTTGGCCTAGAGATGTAGTTCTTAACCTTCCTTACGTTGGACCCCTATGGGGCTTTAGGGGTGGGTAGGGATAGGTGTTTCAGTGCTCTGTTAACAAACTTTGATTAGAGAGAGGCCTAATTAAGAGAGTTTAAGGGCTCTTGTCTTTGTCTCCTTCTTGTTTAGATTATTCTTAAGTCCCTAACTAAGCAAGTTATGTGTCCTTGTAGGGAAACCATTTTCTTCAGAGCCATTCTCTTGAGAAAGTTCTTGGGTATTTGATTAAAAGACAGAGACCACCAGGAATTCTAATAGAGAGTCATGAATGTGCTGTCACTTAGCTTTCAGAGACACCCTGAGCTACATTCTAGCAGGTGAGAGGATGTGAAGTGTTGGGTTAGGAAAGGTGTAGCTGGTGGTGGTTGTGGACATGTGAGATGTAAGACGCCTCAACTTCAAATGTTGTTCAGAAGCAATCCAGCTTTCTGAGTTATTCTTATGAATTCCGGATTTGAAACAGTGACTTCCCAAATGGCAGGGGCTTTCTGACGGTTCGCAGAGAGGAACCTGGAGGGACCCTGTCCCTGACACCTTCTGGGTTATTAGCTCCAGATCGAAAGAATTCCTGGTTTTAGAAAGAGGTTCTTGAAAAGAAGAGAGGAGGTGACTTGGTGAAGCCTCTTTGGGGACATGAGCTATTTTTAGGGCTTTTGGCAGGAAAAGAGCTTTTGAAAATGGAGATAAGGCATGGTATTAAAAAGTCTTACATTGGAGAAAAAAGTTATAAAACTCCATACAGTTAGGGCAATAGTTTTGTTTTTTACTGGGACAGCATCAATTTATATGGAGTATTTTTATAATGTAAGCAAGGTCTCTTGATATTTTAATAATTAACAACTGGATTTTATTTTCTACTATAGGTGCAGGTTATCATTCTGAATCCAAAGCCAAGGAATATAAACATGTATGCAAACGAGCTTGTCAGAAGGTATGAACACAATGTGTATGATCTAAGCATTTCAGTTTTGAACATAAAGCAATTTTACCTTGAAATTCAACATTTAAAAGTTTGATTTCTAGGACAGTCTTCTGGTTTGGACTATGAAATTATTTTGCTCGTTTTTGTAGGGGATCGTTTTGTGGTGTTTTGTGTTTTTCTCCACATGATGCTTAGCTCTTTCCCCTCTTTCCCAGATTAAAGTCTGTATTTTTGTAATTGTGGGCACACAATCATATCTCTTTTAATTGTTGCAATGATGTTGAACTTCTGTAGACAGAAGGATAGAGAAAACAGCTTAAAGGCAGTCAATGTGTTTTTCCATGAAGGGAAAAAAATAAATAAATAAATTAAAATGGGTGCTTTTTTAAGAGAGATTATCCTATACTTTTTTATTCTGTTTTTCATGACATAGTTTGTATCATAGCAAGTTCATTGTCATTCCAGAGTTCAGCTTTGCCCTTGTACTCAGTTGTGCTTTTTTCCCATTGGTTTTTGAGGTTTTGCTAAATTGTTGAATATTTAATGTGGGGACAGGAATGGACTCAGAAGAAATGTTTGTTTTTATTTTGATTCTTACTGGTCTTGTAGGCAAACCTTCCATGACTTTTTATGCAAACAGAATCTAGTTGAGTATTGTATATCAAGTAAATATGGGTCTCTCTCTGCTCTTTTCATTGATATTTACATAACATTAAAAAGAAGATTACACTTTGTCAGAGATTCAAGCTTTTCTTTATGAATGAAGTCCTCTAAATAAGAATATTTTGTTACGAGGATTTTGTTCTTTTGAAATTTATAATAATAAAGCTAAAAGTTCTCTAAGCTGTTTTATATTTTTTCTTATTTTTCAAAGTGTGAAATTTTTCTATCATCTGAAAATAAATGGGTTTTATATAACTATAGTCCTAGAATCTAATACATTTGAATTGTATACTTAGCCTTTTTAATATTTACAATGAATAAACTTCTTAAAAGTTTAGGAATACAGTTCTTAGTTTTTGAGCTTTCTCTTTGTTGACTAAATTGGAATGTTAATAATTCATTTATAAATGACTTTCCCTTCTCTCTCTTTTACTCTCCTAATTTATGCTCAAGACCGGGTGATTTTATAGAACTTTACTCTGTGTAGTTTATATTACAGAATAATATGATATGTCTTGATTTAGAATTTATAGTATCCAAAATGTTTTTGTCAAATGTATGCTTTTATCCTCAGATTCTGGCGTGCCCCTGTGACATGCCCAAGAAGCCTACGATATTGTTTTTTTCATTGGTGACTTTTCTGAGTAATATAAAAGTTGGTTAAATTCCTTTCTCTTTTTTTGTGAGACTCATGAATACAAAAGTTAAAAAGAGAGTCACTTCTTTTTAGGTATGGAGAGCATTAACAGTGGGAGGAGAAATGATTAGTTTGTGATTTAGTTATCTATATAAAATATGAATTGTCAGGATATGTGAACCAAACTGGGTCATACAATTTCTGTGGCTATTTTGAATTGCCTTACAATGAATGAAGCTTACTAAATTCCTTGTACTTTTTGTTTAATAATTAGATTTTATTGTTTTAATTTGAATAATATTAAGTGAGCCATACTACCAATTAACCTAGATATAAACACTTGCTTGTTTTAAATCTGAGTAGTTTATGCCTTAAAGTATGGAATGGAACTAGTGGTCAATTTTTATTAATCTGAGTGTCTCCCATACTTTAAGCTTTTGGAAAGTTTGAGAAGTTGTGATTTTGCAATGAGTAATCTCTCCCCTTGGTTTCATAGGCAGTTGAAAAGTTGCAGGCTGGTGCTCTTGCAACTGACGCAGTGACTGCAGCACTGGTGGAACTTGAGGTATTTCTTTTCTCTGTTTTATTTAAAATATTTGTGAGTTTATCTTTATTGTTCTTAAAGGACATGAAGTTGTTGAGTTAGTCAACCATAAATTATATGACCAGTGTTTCCCACCAATATTAGCAAAGTTATGAAGAAGCCTATGATATTGTTTTTTTCATTGGTGACTTTTCTGAGTAATATAAAAGTTGATTAAATTCCTTTCTCTTTTTTTGTGAGACTCATGAATACAAAAGTTAATGATTGGATGCTTAAGTTTCACATTTTCAGTAGGAAAATCCTTAAAGTTAACCCCCCAAAAGTGATGTATGTTCTGTTGGTTTAAAATAAAAAAAAATTCCAACTGTCTAGAAGTGCCTAAAGCAGAAGGGGAAGATTCTTCGTGATCCTAACAGATACATACTGTGAAATTGTGTGCTGTGACGTGTACCTTGTCCCAGTGTTATGGTTAGGTTTGTCCACAGTTTACTATGGACATCAAAGAATTGAGTGGGCAGGCTCTCACTTGCCATAATTTTTTATACTCTAGAGAGAGGCTGTCTCAGTTCTCTTGATTTGGAACTTTGATGAATTTGTGCAGGGGATATTGAGGGCTTCAGAGGGGATATTGAGCACTTACTGCTCAAACTCGGAGAAGATAGATTTGTGTCAATCAGTTGAGAGGATTATTGTGAAAAATATTTTTCCAGTTGAGAATACTACTTAGGGAATCAAGTAAGACATGATGACGAAAACAATGATGAGTTTGAGGGAGGAGATGATAGTTAAAGTTAACATTTCCAGGTTGACTGGGTTGTGGCCCTTGTATTTGGGCTCTCATGCCAAGGCACGTACCCTTTCATGCCTTTCCTTGTGAAAATTGCCCAGGTGTTTACCAAAAGTTCTAGCCGTGTTTTCTGTATATTCTCATGCTTAATTGTGGACCTGAGCTTTTGATCATGCTTTGTAGATTTTAATTTCTCTTGGTAGTGTCAAATTGGTCCTAATGTAGTCAAGAAAGGTGAAAGTATATGGTGGGCACCTACTTCTATTGAATCTGACATGGGGATGTGTGATGCCCTCCTAATATGACTGATACCATTTCATACCAGCTCTACCAGTCATTAGCCATGTGTCCCTGGGTGTGGCACAGTCTGTCCTTGACTCAGTTTCCCTATTTATAATATAAGGATAATAATTCCCACTTCATAGAGTTGTGAAGATTAACTGAGTTAGTATATGACTGATATATGACAATCTCTTAGAACAGTGTGTGGTACGTAGTAAGCGCCCCATAACTGTTAGCAATTATTACAGTTACGAGATGCTTTGGAAATGGTATGTATGAGGTGAATATTTATAGTAACTATTAATGACAATTTTTACAGCGTCAAAGAGAGGTTAACTATATGTTAAGGATAAGAGGAGAAAAATGACATAAGAAAGAAGATAGATGTATTTACCACCAAATGTTACCTTTACTCAAAACAGACACACAAAGAGGGCTTAATCTAACGTAACTAATTCAATTGTTAGTTGAAAATTACTTGCATGGAGTCAGTGTAGGTCTGGGAGAGAAAAGCTGGAGAATATACTAGAATGGCAATTATGAATGCAAAACTGAATAAAATAAAGTTTCTCTTTTCATCTTAGAATAACTTTACTTTTCTTAAGTCATACTTATATATCATGTTTAATATTTCATTCTATTTTCCGTTAGTGTTAAATCCTACTTTTAAGGTGTTTACTTATTTATACTTAAAAATGATAAAAATACATTTTGAAATAATGAATTTCTCCTGAGTAAGTGGACTTATAGTTTCGAATAAACTGTGTGTTTTTTTTTTTTTAAGAGTGTGGATATGAATTTAAAGGAAAAAAAAAATCTTGGTCTATTATTTTTGATTGGAATAAGTCATAAGGATAATGGTAGCATAGAATTCTTCCCCAAGTGACTTTAGTGCATCCCACACTTCAACTTTTATTTTATTTTTTATATATATATATTTTTTTGAGATGAATTCTCACTCTATAGCCCAAGCTGGAGTGCAGTGGTGCGATCTTGGCTCACTGCAACCTCCGCCTCCCACGCTCAAGCAATTCTTGTGCCTCAACCTCCCGAGTATCAGGGACTACAGGCATGCACCACCACACCCGGCTAATTTTTGTTTTTTTTTTTTAGTAGAGACAAGGTTTCATCATGTTGAACAGGTTGGTCTTGAACTCCTGAGCTCAGGTGATCTACCCACCTTGGCCTCCCAAAGTGCTGCAGTTACAGGCGTGAACCACCCTGCCTGGCCTCAACTTTTAATTATTAAATTTGTGGAAGAATTTCAATTAATTATCTTTAACAATTAATTTTTCTATGGACTCTTTGATTGAAATATATGTTAATACTTCAAGGTTAAGCTTACACTAACTGGAAGAATTTTCCTAAAGCTTAAGAATTATGTTGAAAATCATGCTTATACTGCCCCCTGCAGTTTCTCTCACCTTGCATAATTGTGATTCATTACCTTGAAACAGGATAGGTTTTCAGATGGAGTTCAGTTGGGGAAGTATTGTAATAGGTTGGGTCAATGGAAAGATGTGTAAGAAGATTGGATTCTAATATTTGCTGTACTTCGAGAAATTTAAGTAGCAGTATTGAGTCCTTTCAGAATACTGAAAAGTGCTGAGAAAAATTCTGGAGAGCCTTCTTTATTATGTTTAATTTGAGAATAAACACTTATCTTTAGTTTTGGTCAGTCTATTCAGTTAAGTTGTGTCTGAATTATTGAACAGATGCAAACAGTCATTATTCTTTTTTTTTAGACTTTGGGATATACTTTTTGATTTAAAAAATGATATTCTTGCCACTGAGCTTAAGGAAACAATAAATAAACATTTTTAAAACTTGCCTGTTATATTATTACTTAGGCAGATGTTGAAATTGATGTGAATTCCTTAAATACTAATTGTGGATTGAAGTGACTGAAACAGTTTAATGCTCTTTATTGCCTAGAAAGAGTATCTGGCCGTATAGTTTAAAAATGTGATAATTTGTATTTTCCCAAATGGTGAAAAATTACACTGATCTTAGCTCCATGTGGTGGAGGAGGAAGAGACCAGGCAAAAGAAATTGTGTGTGTGGTATTTACACACACACATTAAAGAGACTTATGCAGACATATCATTTTTTAGCTTTTCTTAGAAACTGATAATTTTGTGTTTTTATTTTTCTTCACCACCACTGCAGACTTGTGGTGTCATCTTAAGACTGTCGCTTCTGGACACCAGAATGAGGTGTTTTCTTCATTTAAGTAAAGGAGGGGCGGGTGCAAAAATTCTAGCTATTAAATTGACCACCTTCTCCCTTTAGAGTTATGGGAGAGATGGCGGCTGCTCCTGTATGAGAGGTTTTCTGCAGTGTGGAAATGCAAATGATATTACTCCAAAGTATATTTTGTTTATCTTCAAAATGTAGGGAAGGAAATGGGAAGGTCAGTTTATAGATCATATTTTAATGGTTTATTGGTAAATTGGTTCATTCCTGTTGTTTCATATAGCTTTTTTGAGATTATCTTAATAACTGGTGAGAAAGTGAATTCCGTTCACTGGGTGGTACAACTCTGGTTTCACTCACAGCAGAGAAGATTAATATTGTGAAAGAATTTGGTCTTCATTTTTGGGACTATACATTTGGATGACAGTTGCTTTTTTGGCTGCTTTCAAAATAGTTTTGGATCAAGTAGTGACAGTGGATTTAAGATTCCAGACCATAATTTTGCATATTTCACATGGTGTAACTTCTGATGTGAATTTCTTTTTTGAGCAAATTGGATATAGAACTGGGTGAGTCACGATGCTACCATTTTCTTAGGATTGTTTCTAAAGTAGAAAGTGTTTCATGGATTCTGATAGAAAATGAACTATTTATAAAATAGTGCCTGAAGCTCCTCTTGCACATTGGTGTTTTTCTGAAAAAGTACGAAGACCTGGTTTAAAAAAGTCTAATGAGTAATAATAGATGAAATATGAATGACAGACTTTTGGGAGGTAATTTATAATCTTTCATGAGAAAACTGATGAATTTGGCAGATAATTTGAAGATCTTGTTGTAACCTTTGAGAAATTTTGGTTAATTCATTCAGAAAACTGATTATTTTGGTAGGTAGAATACTGTGTATTAAGAATAGTGATGGGGCCAGGCACGGTGGCTCATGCCTGTAATCCCAGCACTTTGGGAGGCTGAAGCGGACGCATTATGAGGTCAGGAGTTCAAGACCAGCCTGGCCAATATGGTGAAACCCCGTCTCTAATAAAAATACAAAAATCAGCTGGGCATGGTGGTGCGTTCCTGTAATCCTAGCTAGTTGGGAGACTGAGGCAGGAGAATTGCTTGAACCAGGACCTGGGAGGCAGAGGTTGCAGTGAGCCGAGATCGCGCCACTGCACTCCAGTCTGGGGCTGCGGAGTAAGACTCCGTCTAAAAAAAAAAAAAAAAATAGTGATAGTAATAGCTTTTACATTTTATATAGTAAAAGGCAAATTATACAGATTCCTTTGTTAAAAATCTTCTGTTGAACTTATGTTATTAAAAATGGACTGTGAAGTTTTTTGTTCACTTGAGTCATGCTTTAAAGCTCCCTATGGTCGGGGAATATGCTAATTCATGCTTAAAACTCATGTATTGTCCAAATGCTTTAGTGTTTATAGAGCAGATTTTATTGGGCCAAGTTTTTAGTTATTCTGTTAAAAACAGTTCATTGTCTTTGGATCTCTGTGTAATACAAATAATGCTTGCTTGTAAACTCTAGGGAAGTCCTTTAAGAATAACTTCGTATTCAGATGACTGATATTTTGGTATGTAAGAGAAAGAAAGTAGGTAT
>NW_012112808.1:6236-10530 GCF_000951035.1 Colobus angolensis palliatus | reverse complement strand
TAAGTGTTAGAATAATGAAGGATTGTACCTCACTATAGAAATCAGCTTAAAGTTGAATCTTAGACATACCAGTTGACAGAAGTTCTTTGGCCATTCCCATTGCCAGGCATATTTTACTGGCAGTCATTCTTGCTCAGGGTCCAGCCTCCTGCATGGTGTACAGATTTCCTGACAGTTCATGACATGCATGTAGTGTAACACAGGGCATCAGCGCTGTAACACATTCAGAGTGGGGAATTTATTTACGTTTCCCTTTTCTGGAGTATGTGCAAATGTTAGCGACATTTTCTAGTGGGTTGGAAGTCTTTTTGTTAAAAAAGGCTTAGTAGAGGACTTAAAAGTTACCATTATCCCTCTTTCCTCTCCAGTTCTGACCATGTCATTTGATAAAAGGATGGTTTAAATTATCGTAATTGCATGGTCTGTTAGGTTCTTTTTGAGTGATTTTATTGTCAATATGGTTAAAAGGTATACTTATTTAGGTTGAAGGGAAGTATAAGTGGCTGCCAAATTTGGCAGTACTGGAGAAACAGCTACATTTGTCTTTTCTATCGTAGCTCTTGTGGAAAGGACAATTTCAGGTACTGTGTGTGCTAACCTCTTCCTGGACATCATAAATAATCCCAGTAAAACAAAGTTTAAAACTAGTTCAGATGTGAAAGTTTATTGAAGCCAATATTTTGTTTTAGAGATTTGTGTTATGTTTTTGACAAGTAACTGTACTGTAATTCTGTGACTTTCAATTAAAAAAATGTGAAAAACTGTTGTGATGTCATTTTTCTGCTTAATAATGTTATATGTGTCTTTTTAAATTAGGCAGATTAGTAATAGAAAGGAGGTGAGTGCAGATGTGCAGTGCCTTTTTATGAAAATATTTTAAATAATAAAAATATTATTGAGCTCATAGTGGACAGTGCAAGAAAAAGTAAAAAAATGTTTCCATTTTTGGACAGAATATTTTATGTCAGATTAACAAATGCTCTAATGAACAAATATTAGCATTGGTTCAATTTTTTCTGACATTTCCAGAAAAGCTTGGGCACTTTTAGAAGATCATAAAAAGCCTTAGTTTCTACTACATTATGTTGCTGTGTGAGGGTTTTTTTTTTAATGAAATATGTTGTCTTTTATAAATTGAATAGTTAAAAACAATGAACTGTCACAGAAACTAAAACCTGATATTCAGCATACTGTATTTGACTCAAGTGTTCACAGAATGTGACGCGAACAAATGTTCTCTCAACTTACATCCAGGATAGCTAAAATATCACTTTAACA
This sequence comes from Colobus angolensis palliatus, assembly GCF_000951035.1. Classification (NCBI taxonomy): domain Eukaryota; kingdom Metazoa; phylum Chordata; class Mammalia; order Primates; family Cercopithecidae; genus Colobus; species Colobus angolensis. Next base: position 9,252 of record NW_012112808.1, on the reverse strand, counting down.
CATGTTAAAAGTAGAATGCTCGAACTATTTGGCTAGATATAATTCCAGGCTGTCTAAGTTGAGTAATTTCCTCAAACATTCCAACTTTGATCAACTGCAGCAGAACCTTTAGCATGTCTGTAAAGCAGCCAGTGCATCTGTAAATATGTCCTGAGATAGGGAGAAAAGAGAGAATGCCAAAAAAGAAAGAATACCTTGTCATTTAGGAGCAGTAACAGAACAAAAATGGAAAGTTTTTTGTTTCCTTAGGAACTTTCTTTAGATAGTTGAACCTCAGATTTCCAAGTATGCCCTGTGGTTCTGTATCAATGAAGGAAAGATACTTCATTTGGACCCAATAAAAGTGTTCTGTGGCTAACCCTGCTGAAACTTACTGGTTAAAGTTCATTAATTCTTGAACTTTTTACACTTTATACATGTAATATTAATTGGCTACAACCTCAAACATAATAATATATAGCTCACTAAAGCATGTCTTAATTGTTTATAATTGGCCAGTATTTGGGTGAAAATGTTCTTATGTGACTGAGAATAAGTCTAAGAACAGGAAGCATCGCTACAGAAATAATCTCATGTGCCTTTTTTTCAATACATGGCTGAAAATAGGCTTTCTGGCTTTAATTTTCAGTGATCCGAAAATGAATTTGCAAATATCTACTACTTTTCCTATACAAGCATTAACTTAAGAGTGTTCATAATGGCAAATCACCCTCTGCTGTATGGGAACTGCATGTTTTCTGTGTTTTTGGCACAACATGTTCATATTCACATGGATATAATAACTTCCCTGGAAATATTTTAAGCTGCAGTTAGCAACTACTTGCAAACTGGATATTAAATTGGATGTTAAGTCTAGCTTCTTTCTGACCTTGCTTTCTGTAGTCCCATGATAACAAATAATGTGACTTCCAATTAGCTCCAGTTATGAAAATTCTGTTTTTAGATCAATCTCGTACCAAAACTTAAAAGGAATTAATAATCCTCTAGTGGCTTCTATGTTGCAGATCTCTATTATTGTCCATATTCTCTAATTACTTTGTCATGGAAAACAAAGTTAACACAGTTAAATTTATTACTAATAAAAAATGTTTTGCCGTAGTTTTACCTCCTTTTCATTGAGCATTTTTTCCAGAACTGAACAAAGTGCAGTATAATTGATAGATTTACATCCTTCAAGCCCATCCTCTATATCCTAAAATAAGTGCAGGGAAATGGTGAATGGGCACGCTGGGAGAGAAGATGGAAAGGCAAGTCCTGGGTCTAGTAATTTTAATTTCCTGGGCAGGGTACTTGAACAGATAATGTGAGTTGGTTATCTTGTTACTGTATCTATGTTTACCAGATAATTTTTCTTCTGTAAACCCTGTCCATTTGAATGCCAGGATTTCTTCAAAATTTAATACTTATTTTATGTCATGTGCCTACTTTCTTGATCTTGAAGTCATTAATGTTCATAGTGGCAATGGAAGAGTCAACTTTTGCGTATGTGGGGGCTGGTTGTCTAATTTATAGACAGATTCTTATTATCCTATAATTATTTTACCTGATTATATCTTTGCCATTTTTGCATGTTACCTGAACATTATAGGCCTACCTCCCATGCACTTCTGTGTATGGGGAATGTGTATGTGTGTGTGTTTGCTACAAATTACTGGTTCTAAAAAGAATGTCATGTTTTATCTTGATAGGCAGTCTACCACTGGGTAAAGTTGTAGATGAAGTTGTCGATACTAATGATATTTGAGAAAAATACCATGATATTTTATTAGTTTTCTGGTATTTTAGAAAAATACCATGACTTCCTATGGACTCTGAGTAGAAAGTTCATCTGACTCATTTTGGAGAAGGAAAAAGGTATTACAAATTTTGTTTGTTATACAGAAGATATGCAGCATTTCTGACCACTAATCTGGCTCTTTTTAGTAAAGGTGAGTCGACACTTGGTAGACTGCAGTCCAGGTTACTTCCAGATTAGTTGTTTCTTTAAGTAGCAAGAGGTAATTGAATATTTTAAATATCTAGGCTGATAATACAATTTGTTGTTAGGACTGTCATTTGTGTCAGAGAGCTACTTTCCCTGAAACCTGAATTGTATGAAAACTGAAGACTTATGCAAGCTTAGATTTTGCACTGGAGAAGCTTGCATCTGGACCTTCTTAATCTTACAAAGTGATGTGGGCCAGAGACTGCAAAAGAGACATTTCACAGATGCATGTTGATTGGCCCATAGACTAGCTTTTAAAAATTGGAATTTGTTGTCAACATGTAAAAATGAGGAGACTAATATAAGCATCTGGACTTCTAAATTTTCTTGGCAAAAATGAGATCTGGCCACATGGAGCATGCATTCTCTCAGGCCTACAATCTGCCAGAGCTGAGTGACAGCTGGTTCTTTTGAGTGTAGGAGCTGGTGTAGCACTGTACTTCATTTTAAGGTACAGCTGGAAATAAGTCTTGGACAGAGATGCCAACTTTTGTCTTGTTGCAAGGGCCAGGGAAATGAATGTGTGGTTTAATGCTCATTAATTTAATGGTCTAGAGGTTGCAAATTGTTGTAATAGGGATTTCTACCAAACTAATAATAAAGCTGGAATGAGCTTTGATTTAATTTTTCAGAATAGGAATTGGACTTAAATATTAACTTATTATTTTGAAAATGAACTTCAAATCAAACTAGACTTTTCAAAAAATTCCTCATTGAAACAATTTGAACTAACACCAAAGTATATCACTCCAAAGATTTTTGACCTGAAGCCAAAGCAGATCCAAAACCTCTGTGACCCAAATAAGGTTGAACCAAATTGTTTCTTTATTTACCTCTAGTCTCAGGAGAGAAATATTGTTTTCACTGTTTGTGATGAAGGAACATACTGTAAGTCCAAGCATACTGCACTGATTTTCACACTTTGTCTTGATAACTTCCTAAAGGATATTAAGCTTCCAACGTCATTTATCTTATCTTGATTGCATTACATCTTAATGGAAAACATAAGGAAGGTCCCTGGTGTGTGTATAA
>NW_012112808.1:1283-1656 GCF_000951035.1 Colobus angolensis palliatus | reverse complement strand
ATACAGAGAGATCCTTTGGACCCTTTAATTCTTAAAAATTTGCAATCTTGAGAATTTTATAGTCTCAAAACTTTTTTGTGTGTATAGTATACATATGGAAAACTATATACATTTATTTTAAGGGGACTGCTCCATGAATTTTTTTTCAGAGTGAACGTAGCTCTGTGTCACTAGCACCCAGATCAGCAAACGGAACATTTCTGCCCTCCAGAAGGCTCCCTGTGCCCCCTTCGGTCACCTCAGGGTAACACCTGTCCTGACCTCTATTGTCATATGTTAGTCTTGCCTGTTCTAGAACTTCACGTAAATGGAATCATATATTATGTATTCTTTTGTGTCTGCCTTTTTTGTTTAATTGAAGTGAAATTCTTAT
>NW_012112808.1:0-292 GCF_000951035.1 Colobus angolensis palliatus | reverse complement strand
CAAGTGATCCGCCTGCCTCAGCCTCCCAAAGGGCTAGGAATACAGGCATGAGCCACCGTGCCTGGCCTTTGTTTAACTTTTTGTTGAACCTTTTTCCATGGCAACTGAACAAACCCTTTTTGCATTTGCAGCAGCGATATGCAAGGTTATAATTTTTCTACATCTCTGTCAGCACTTGTTATTTTCTGTTTTTGTCATCATAGCTGTCCTTGTGGATGTGAAGTAAAATCTTTGTGGTTTTGGTTTTCATTTTTCTGATGGCAATGATGTTGAATATATTAACATGTGCCTG
>NW_012112807.1:0-1209 GCF_000951035.1 Colobus angolensis palliatus | reverse complement strand
AAAATAAAATAAAATAAAAATAATAATAATTAGTAGTGATTTCATGGGATTATTATCCATGCATATTTTCTCTAGTGTCTTTTGTGCACTTATAATACTGGGGTCTTAACTTACCCAGGCATTCACTTGCCTTTCATAGACCATGGACTCCAGAGATTTGGATTCTTATTTCTAATCTCAACCCTGAGGCAAAGCTATTTTAACATATTCTATCCTACGAAGATAAAGCTGATCTTTTTTTTTTGAGACACAGTCTTGCTCTGTCACCAGGCTGGAGTGCAGTGGTGCGATCTCAGCTCACCGCAACCTCCGCCTTCTGGGTTCAAACAATTCCACTGCCTCAGCCTCCCGAGTAGCTGGGACTACAGGCATGCACCACCACACAAGGCTAATTTTTCATATTTTAGTATAGACAGGGTTTCACCATGTTGGCCAGGATGGTCTTGATCTCCTGACCTCATGATCCATGCCCGGCCACTGAGTTGATCATGTTTTATTTAGGTTTTTGGTTTCTAGGATGGAAGGAAGACCTGGAGTATGTTCAATTATTGGATAGTCTTGTGTGTGATTTTTTTTTAATTGCAGTAAAATGTGCATAAGATTTACAATTTTAACTATTTTTGACTGTGCAGTCTAGTGACAGTAAGTATATTAATGATGTGAGACTATCACCAGAACTGGTTTCCAGAATGTTTTCATTATTCAAAACAGAAGCTGTATACCCTTAAGTGATAACTCTCCATCCCTGTTTCTGCCCAGCCGCTGATAACCTCTATTTTCTGTCTCGGTGAATTTGACTATTCTAGATACCTCATATGAGTAGAATAATATAATATTTTGTCCTTTTGTGTGTGTGTGTGAGGTCTCACTCTGTCACCTCTGCTGGAGTGCAGTGGCACAATCATAGCGCACTGTAGCCTCAAACTCCTGGGCTCTGATGATTCTCCTACCTCAGTGGCAAATGTGTGCCACTATGCCTGGCTAATTTTTTTTTTTTTTTTTTGAGATAGAGTTTCACTCTGTCACCCAGGCTGGAGTGCAGTGGTGCAATCTTGGCTCACTGCAACCTCTGCCTCCCAGGTTCAAGTGATTCTCCTGCCTCAGCCTCCTGAGTAGCTGGGACTACAGGCGCGTGCTACCATGCCCAGCTAATTTTTGTATTTTTAGTAAAGACGGGGTTTCACCATATTGGCCAGGCTGGTTTGAACT
>NW_012112806.1:0-1171 GCF_000951035.1 Colobus angolensis palliatus | reverse complement strand
ATATATATACATGTGCATTATATACATGTACATTACATATACATGTATATAATGCACATGTATATATTTCTCCTGATACTTTATATATGTAAATATATATACATGCATATATATATATAAAGTATCAGGAGAAATTATACGACTGCTCTCAAAAGCAAATACTCAGAATTACCAACACCTGGGGACCATTAATAGCCTATTAACTCAACTGTTATTTAATCACTAGCTAAGTAAATCCAAAGTTACCAATTTACTTTGCTTAATTTCGTAGAACAGCAGGCCTCCTTGGGCCTTGTGGTTCATTCTGCCTGGCTATAAAGGGATTCTGATACAAGGCAATGTACCCCAAAGGTTCCTTATGGATTTTCAACAGCCTTGTGAAATAGGCTGTTTATCTCCCTTAACCAATTACTATTCCCATTTCCCAGATAAGAAAACTGTGGCTCAGTAACTTACTCTGGTCACACAAATAGTAAGTGGTCTGACTTACTCCAGTGCCCATGCTCCTCTCTACTCTGCTTAGCTCTCTTGTTTCAGACCTAGTGATAGCTTCTATTCCCCTGCTCAAAGCATGGCCATTAACACTCTAATCATCAGCCAGGAAAGGGCCCAGGATAGGGCAATTTAAGTGGAGTGTGTCTCCATCTGTTGGCTGTTCCCCCACTCATTTCCCTCCCTCCATTACCTCCTCCAGATTTCAAACTTAGGGCCCATAATCCTCCCACGTGTACCTTCCTCACTCTAACCAGAACTCTGATTTCTGCAGTTGAACCGGTAAGACTGTATGTTTGGGCCAGGCATGGGGGTTCATGCCTGTAATCCCAGCACTTTGGGAGGCCGAGGCAGGTGGCTGGATCACCTGAGGTCAGGGGTTCAAGACCAGCCTGGCCAATAAGGTGAAATCCCATCTCTACAAAAAAAAAAAAAATAGCCAGGCATGGGGGTTCATGCCTGTAATCCCAGCACTTTGGGAGGCCGAGGCAGGTGGCTGGATCACACCAGGGAGGTAGAGGTTGCAGGAAGCCGAGATTGCACCACTGAACTCCAGCCTGGCGACAGAGCAAGACTCCATCTCAAAAAAAAAAAAAAAAAGAAAGAAAAAAAAGAAAGAAAATTAGGAACCATCTTGAAAAGAGTCCCACTAGCCGAAAATGGAATAATTTGAAATCAA
>NW_012112805.1:0-2734 GCF_000951035.1 Colobus angolensis palliatus | reverse complement strand
AGTCCCAGCTACTCGGGAGGCTGAGGCAGGAGAATGGCGTAAACCCGGGAGGCGGAGCTTGCAGTGAGCAGAGATCTGGCCACTGCACTCCAGCCTGGGTGACAGAGAGAGACTCTATCTCAAAAAAAAAAAAAAAAAAAAAATTACGAGTAGAAAAACAATAAAGAAAAATCAATGAAATAAAAAGCTTATTTTTTTGAAAAAGATACATCTTTAGCCAGACTGAGAAAAAGACAACAGAGAAGATATAAATCACCAATATCAAACATGAAAGTAGCAGGGCTGGGAGTGGTGGCTCATGCCTGTAATCCCAGCACTTTGGGAGGCCGAGGGAGGCAGATCACCTGAGGTCAGGAGCTCAAGACCAGCCTGGCCAAAATGGTGAAATCCCATTTCCACTAAAAATACAAAAATGAGCTGGGTATGGTGGCACGTGCCTGTAGTCACAGCTACTCGGGAGGCTGAGGCAGGAGAATCGTTTGAACCCAGGAGGTGGAGGTTGCAGTGAGCTGAGATTGCAAGATTGCACCACTGCCCTCTAGCTTGGGCAAAAGAAGGAGACTCTTTCTCAAAAAAAAAAAAAATTTTTTTTTTTTTTTTTTTTTTTTTTTTGACACAGAGCCTTACCCTGTTGCCCAGGCTGGAGTGCAGTGGCATGCTCTTGGCTCACTGCAACCTCTGCCTCCCGGGTTCAAGTGATTTTCTGCCTCAAACTCCCAAGTAGCTGGGATTACAGGTGTGCACCATCACACCTGGCTAATTTTTGTGTTTTTAATAGAGACGGGGGTTTGGCCATGTTGGCCAGACTAGTCTCGAACTCCTGACCTCAGATGGTCTGCATCTCAGCTTCCCAAAGTGCTGGGATTACAGGCATGAGCCACCACACCAGGCCACAACAAATTTTTTAAAAATAAAATAATATAAAACGTGACCTCAGATCATAAAATAATTAAATTAGAAACAAATCACAAAAAGATATTTGGAAAATCACCATATATTTGGATAAAACACACACAACACAATTTCTAAATACAGCATGGGTAAAGAAAGTCACAAGGGAAATTAGAAAACATTTCGATTGAAGGAGAATAAAAATATAACATCAAAATATGGGGATGGAGCTAAAACAGTGATTAGTAAGAAATCTGTAGCATTAATTGCTAAGATTAGAGAATAAGAATGTCTCACATCAGTGATCAAAATGTCCACTTAAAAAATGAGAGAAGAGCAAGTTAAACCCAAAGCAAACAGATAGAAGGAAATGATGAAAAGCAAAAGTCAATGAAATTACAAGTAGAAGGCCGGGCACGGTGGCTCAAGCCTGTAATCCCAGCACTTTGGGAGGCCGAGAAGGGCGGATCACGAGGTCAGGAGATCGAGACCACCCTGGCTAACACGGAGAAACCCCGTCTCTACTAAAAAATACAAAAAACTAGCCGGGCGTGGTGGCGCATGCCTGTAGTCCCAGCTACTCGGGAGGCTGAGGCAGGAGAATGGCTTGAACCCGGGAGGCGGAGGTTGCAGTGAGCCGAGATCGTGCCACTGCACTCCAGCCTGGGCTACGAGAGCAAAACTCCGTACCCTCCACCAAAAAAAAAAAAAACAAAGGACAAACAACTAACAGCTAAGTCAGCCCAGACAGATGACATTTTTTCCTAAATTAAAATTTCCATAAAAGTTCTAATAATTTACAGTGCTTCAACGAAGCTCACTTTTGAGAAATTCTTTGTAAGAAGCTAAGCTTTATATATATATACCAGCATATAAACATTCAGTTTCCTATCAAAAAATGACCCTGTCTCCAACTTGCATTCATTCAGCTGAAGAGTGCTGAAAGGTAAGGCTGCCTTCTGGGTTGACAGTGATGATTAGAAATTCAAAGAGCACAAAATGGTCAGAGCAATTACGACAGCCCTCGGTGACAGAACAGGGCAACGAAGCATCAGAGACAAAAGCTGAGTGTCACAGCTTACAAGTCATTTCCTCCATGAAAATAATAAACCACCAGCATATAACCAATTAGAGTTTTAATTCATGTACACATTCAATAAATATTTGTTGAACATCTGGTCCTTGTTTTGAAGGCCTGGGATAGAACAGAGGCAGACCAATGAAGCTCCTGCTCAAGAAGTTTTTATTTTAGTGGCGAAGACAGACAATAAAAAGTGAATAAATGAATCAGGAAAATCGTAGGTGGTACAGATAAATGAAATTGACTAATGAAATAGTGAGTGACCAGGTGGCTACTTTAGCATGGGGTGTCAGAGCTGGAAACACAGATGTGGTAGTTAAACCCTTGGAACCGATGGAGGTCATCGAGAGAAAACATGTAGATAGAGAAGGGGGACCAGGCCAGAGCCAGGGTCATACCAACATGTTAAATATTGAGCAGAGGAAAAAGCACAACCAGAGAAGTAGGAAGAAACAGGATAAGGCAGGGCATGGAAGCCCCAAGATAAAAGCATTTCAAGGGAGGGACCAACCATTTTCATTTTTTTTTTTTCAGACCAAGTCTCACTCTGTTGCCTAAGCTGGAGTGCAGTGGCACAATCTTGGCTCACTGCAACCTCTGCCTCCTAGGTTCAAGCGATTCTCCTGCCTCAGCCTCCCAAGTAGCTGGGACTACAGGCACGTGCCAACACAACCAGCTAATTTTTGTATTTTTAGTAGAGACAGGGTTTCACTGTGTTGGCCAGGCTGGTCTTGAACTCCTGACCTCAAGTGATCTGCCCAC
>NW_012112804.1:0-1163 GCF_000951035.1 Colobus angolensis palliatus | reverse complement strand
CGAGGTGGCGGGCGCCTGTAGTCCCAGCCTCTCGGGAGGCTGAGGCAGGAGAATGGCGTAAACCCGGGAGGCGGAGCTTGCAGTGAGCTGAGATCCGTTCACTGCACTCCAGCCTGGGCGACAGAGCGAGACTCCGTCTCAAAAAAAAAGAAAAAAGTTAAAAAAAGTACATATTATCATATCAATGTTTATATCAATATGCTATGATATGTTAATTTACAATGTTTTAAAATGATTTGTTCTAATAAGATATCATATTGATTCTAAATCAACAATGACCAGCCTCTCATGAATTTCTCTTAAGATTCGCTGCGCAGTTATTATCATTTCTCTTTCTTTTTTTTTTTTTGAGATGGAGTTTCACTCTGTCCCCAGGCTGGAGTGCAGTGGCACTATCTCGGCTCACTGCAACCTCTGCCTCCCAGGTTCCAGCGATTCTCCTGCCTCAGCCTCCCGAGCGGCTGGGACTACAGGCACCCACCACCATGTCCGGCTAATTTTTGTATTTTTAGTAGAGATGGAGTTTCACCGTGTTGGCCAGGATGGTCTTGATCTCCTGACCTCGTGATTTGCTGCCTCAGCCTCCCAAAGTGCTGATATTACAGGGGTGTGCCACCATGCCCAGCCTATCATTTCTTTTTACCCCAGATTGTGCTTGAGAGTTACGAAGGTAATTTTTGTCGTTATATAACTTATATTGTATTTTGCAAAGTGTTTTATATATCTATCATCACTTATTTTTTTCCTTGCCAAAAAAAACTGAAAAGGCATAATAATTATACTTATTCTCCAGTGAGGTGTGGTTTTTATTCTGGATCTGGTCCTTTGATGCCTCTGAAGATAGTGCCAAGCCTTGTCTGGGTCTCAGCAAGATCACTACATGCTATGAGGACCAGCAAAGGCTCATGGCTGAGCCCAGATCCTCTTCTCTGGTAATTAAGAATGCTGTTCTGTCTAAATATAAAACCAAAGAGAGAGAGAGCTGGAGAGAGCTCTAGAGAACAAAGTTTTGAGGATAGACAGCTGGGGGCAGGCTTCCAAATTATAGCACCTCATATTTCTTTGATGTATTCAACTCTCTCCCCCACCAAAAAAGATCATATTCATTAATATTTTTATTTATTATTATTATTATTATTTGAGACTGAGTCTCACTCTGTCTG
>NW_012112803.1:0-2960 GCF_000951035.1 Colobus angolensis palliatus | reverse complement strand
TGAAGAAAATATCCTGTCCTAGCCTATCCTGTCCTAGCCCTTATCATTGGACCACTAAAAATTTCACTGATGCATCAGGTGTTTGAATCAGCATAAGATTTGTCTTCCATCTTCTAGAGCACACATCTAGATGCCTTACCAAGGCATCCATCCAGTGTCAAACCAGCACTTGCTCATCTTATGCAGTCAGTGCAAAACCATAAATGTAAAGAATCAGTGCAATGTAAGCTATCCAGATGATATAGACCTCTGTAAACTATATTTTGATAGAGGGCAAGAGAATTAAAATGGCCATCAGCAAACGTTATAAATAAGTGTTTTCTATTCCATGTAAATTCCCTGTTTCCATTCTTCTTTAATGGAGATTACAGAAAATACATTTGCCAAACCAATCATCATAAAATTGACATCTGTGGTTTTATTAATTTGCTTGATCATTGATACCAGTTGTCAATGGAATTATTACTTAAATGACCCTGCTGTGATCCACAGTCATTCTACAGGATCTTTTTTTTTTTTTTTTTTTTACTGCTTATAGGGAAATGCAAGATGAGAGACATAATTTAAAGACAAAATTGTTAAACAAAAAAAGGACATAAATTTTGAAAAGTCTCAGCCTATCCATATTGAAAACAATAAAAAACCTCTTCAGGAAAGAACACCAAAGGTGTGAGCAAATGACTACATAGTAAGGAGACTCATCAGGTATCTGAACAGAAGCCAGAACCTATTGGTCAAGACAATACAAGAATGACCTCAGCAACAATTCAGAAATCATCATGCCTGCCACTGTCATCAAAGGTCCAGAGTGCAAAAGCTCCAGTGAGTGCATAACCACCTCAGAGAACTCTCATCAGGGCAATGCCAGGTGGAGCCTTAGGGGTGAAGCTACCCCTGAGTGTCCAGATCAGAACACCTACTGTCATGCAATTCCAGCCAGATGGAGCTATGGGTGCATGGCCCAGGCATGGAGACACTATAGAGGTGGGGCCAGGCACAGAAATGCCTGAGGTGAAGCCATGCAATTCCAGTCAGATGAAGTCTGGAAGGCAGGACCACAGTTCTAGTCAGTACAGAAGGACAGAGCATTGAGTCAAAGAAGATTATTCTTGAGCCTTAAAATTTAATGTTGTTTGCCCTGTTGGACTTCAGGCTTGCATATGACCTGCTACCCCTTTCTTCTTTCCATTTTATTTTTTTAAATAATAGGAATCCTATGATTAAACTATCATTGTATTTTGGAAACATAGAACATGTTTGGATTTCACAGGTTCAAAAGCATTTTGCCTCAAAATAACTTATGTGTTGAGCTTCGCTAATGTCTGATTTAGATAATATTTAGATGGGACTTTGGACTTTGGACTTTTGAGTTGTTGCTGTAATTAGTTAAAATTTTGGGGGTTGTTAAGATGGAATAAAGGTATTTTGCATGTAAGAATGGCATAAATTGAGGTGGACTGGGGGAAATGCATGGACTAAATGTTCATGTTCCCTCAAAATTAGTATGTTGAAGCCTAATCCCCAATGTGGTGGCATTAGGAGCTGTAGACTTAGGGAAGTGATGAGGTCATGAGAGTGAAACCCTCATAAATAAGAATAGAAATTTAAATGCAGCTGAAGAGACCAGAGCTCTCCCTTTCTTTCATGTGAGGATACAGTGTAAAGATGCCATCTATAAGGAAGTGGGTCCTCAGCACACACTGAATTTGTCAGCAGCTGGATCTTGAACTTTCCAACCTTTAGAACTGTGAGAAATAAATTTCTGTTGATTATAAGCCACCCAGACTATGGTGTTTTGTTACAGCAGACCAAATGAACTAAGACAATACTATAGGGTTCAGTAGCAAAGCACTATGCAAACAGAATAACTCTTAACAAAAAGTGGAAACAATAAGAGCAAAGATTAGAGTGTGACAGTGCTCTGTGGCATATGCAGGTTTATATTTAAAAATGCATTCTTTGTAGAGGGGCCTATTAAGTGAGTAGCAATCTTGATGTAGAGTGTAACTTCAGTTAAGATGTGGAAACAAAAGACTGAAAATAGAACTGAAAAGAGTTTACTGCTAAAAAGGGAGAATTTTATCAACAAACATTAGAAAAGGTTAGAGTATCACTTAGTTATAATTCAAAAAGTTATTAAACAATTCATTTATTCAACAAATAATACTTTTTCTACTGGGTAGCAAGCACCAAGGGAAGTGCTTGAAATAAAAGGTGTCTAAATTATTGTCTCTACCTTCAAGGGGTCTTGTAATCTAGGGAAAGTGGCAAAGACATCAAGGACCAATTAACATACTACATGATAAATGCCTCAGTGGGCATATTTAATGAGAGCTAAAGGAAGACCTATGTTAACTAAGCATGTTTTGAGTTAGGAAAAATGAGAAGAGTTAGAAAGAAAGTTAGAGAAATTTACTAAGAAAACAGCCTCTAAGTCTGATCTGGAAATACAAGATAGGGAATTGTCCATAAAGGAGAGAATCTGGATGATGTCGGTTAAAATAATTTCAAAAAGAAGAACTAGCATTTGAAAACTTGTCATATTGAAAAACCTTCGTGTAGCTCAACACATAAGTACAGAGCAGTGTGTGAGTGTGGTGTGTTTACATGAGCAGGAGAGACAGTGAGAATAAGCAAGAGATAATCCTGAAAAGACATACGGGAACCAGATCTTAAAGGTGTATGAAAGATTTGCATTTATTTTGAATATTTTATAAAACAGTTAATTACGTCTGTATTTTTAGCAATATTGGTGGATGAGGAAAGAGGGTACTGAAGGATGAGACAGTTGTTAGAAGCCAGTCAGGAATTGCGATAGAGTCCCTTCCTATCTATATCCAGTTAAAGCTGTCAGTCTTCAGTGTCACCCAGTTTATGGGCAGTATTAATGATACTAAGTGTTGAATGTGATGCCTCCAGAATGCAAAGATAATTGGATTACCATTTACTCTGAGTCTTAT
>NW_012112802.1:0-1112 GCF_000951035.1 Colobus angolensis palliatus | reverse complement strand
GAAATTGCGCCACTGCACTCCAGCCTGGGTGACAAAGTGAGACTCTGTCTCAAAACACACACACACACACACACACACACACACACACACACACACAACACACACAAAAGAAAAGACATAGAAGACACTAGCCATAAAAAAATCAATAAATGGTGTCTTATAAAATTAAAAACTTTTGCTTATTGAAGATATTTTTTAAAAAATCAGTAAGCAGCCCACACACTGAAAGAAAACATTTGCATACACATTCTGAGAGTTCAAAATATATTGAGAACTTTTACAACTCAACATTAAGAAGACAATCAACTATGAATAATGGCCAAAAGACGTGAATAGCCACTTCTCAAAGATACAGAAATAGCCAATGCGCACATGAAAAAGGTCTCAACATCATTAGTAATTAATTAAAAGTCAATTAAAACCATAACGAGGTACTATTATACCGCCACCAGAATGACTCCAGTTAAAAAGTTTGACAATACCTAGTATTGGTAAAATTGTGGCATAGTGGAACTGTCATACATTTCTGGTAAGTGCGTAAAATGGTACACACACTTTGGAAAACTGTTATTAAAAGAGGAAAAATCAGTATTTTTCTCTACTCTCACAACACTTCACTTCTGACATTAAATGTGTGGGCTTTCTCCACATCAACAAAAAATTCTTTATGCCTCCAAACATCCCCTGGGTGTCCCACAATTCACCTAAATTGTGACATCATCTACTTAGGGCTGGCATCGGACTCCACAGATTAAGGGCTCAGTCCGACAAGACTGCCTCCGCTTCAGATGCCAATTGCAAGTCTCAGGTTGTCACCTGTACTTCTGATCAACTTGCTTTGTTTTTTTTTTTTTTTGAGACGGAGTCTTGCTCTGTTGCCTGGGCTGGAGTGCAGTGGCCCGATCTCAGCTTACTGCAAGCTCCGCCTCCCGGGTTGACGCCATTCTCCTGCCTCAGCCTCCGTAGTAGCTGGGACTACAGGCGCCCGCCACCACGCCTGGCTAGTTTTTTTTTTTTTTTTTTTTTTTTTTTTTATAGAGGCTTCATGTAGGCATGATCAATTATTAACTCAATTTTATCCTCCCTACCATCCAAGGACGATGGGGGATGGG
>NW_012112801.1:0-1443 GCF_000951035.1 Colobus angolensis palliatus | reverse complement strand
GCCAGGATGGTCTCGATCTCCTGACCTCGTGATCCGCCCGTCTCGGCCTCCCAAAGTGCTGGGATTACAGGCTTGAGCCACCGCGCCCCGCCATTTATTCAATTTTTAATGTCTGACCGTAAGCTAAGATTTTTATAGACTCTTTTTAACCTTTTATAATGTTTTGTTAAAGAGCTGGTTAATGCTTTAAGAAAAGCCCGTTGTGTTTTTATTTTAATGTCCAGTTCACAGAAAAACTGGATGATACCCCTTTAACTTTAGCCAATATGTTTACACACAGAATTTCCTTTACAATTAACATTTCAAAACTTGCTTAAACCTTCAAAACAAATTTTTTAACCTTTTAATGTAGGTAAAAATCTACCTTCGTATGCCTGCTTATAATCCTTTTACTAAAAGTATATTTTACTTTCCTTGTACACCTTGCACATAAACTGTTTCTTCAATAATTTTACATTCAGGATATCTAATTGCTGTTAAATTATACAACATTTCTTGCATAAGTTCCTTTTTTGTAACACACATACTTTTTTCTTTCATGACTTTCACAGACAATTCTTCCACGTCTCAACTTTCTGACTTACTGCAAACATTCCTTTCTTTAAACAACCAGTTAACTTATTTTAGGGCAAGAATTTACCATATAACATTCTTTTTACATAAATTCTCCCCCCACTTTCTTCTTCTTGTTTTTTTTCTCAATCACCTGGGAGGAACCATCTATCATCCTGTCCTGAAGGGGGTTCCTCCTTGGTCTGGTTGGACCTTTGTATGGTAATTAAGATTTAAATTCCCCATTAGGAAACCTGCTGGGTTAAGGACATTTTCAGTGGTTAAGGTTAAATCATCTTTTTCTAACAGAATAGCCCCTTACTTTAAGATTTTTGAGTTAGTAAGCTACCTTTTCGCTTCTTTTTTTTTTTCTTTTTTAAACTTAGGATACTTCTGAACTGGTGAGGTGTGCTCACAATGAGGTTTCCTCTAAAAGTTATTTTTCTACTTTCTTCTGCTAGCAAAGCCATTGCCGCTACAGACTGAATGTATTTGGGCCATCCGCGGATTCCCGGGTTAAGGATTTTTGATAGGAAGGCTACGGATTGTCAGTTGTCTTCAGTGCTTTCAGGCTACGCCCATGTTTACACTGACAACAAAGTAGTATTGGAGTGTTATAGGGTCAGGGAGAAGACCTTTAATCATCAATTATAGGTTCTAGATTTACCTTGACTTTTAAAGGAACAGAGTACACTGTTTTTTTCTTAACTACTTGAGTATCTCTCTCTTTCTATTTGACTTTCTGTCTCTCTCTTTTACATTCCTTTTTTCTCTGTCTCTTCCTCTCTCTCTCTGTCTCTGACTCCCTCTTTGTCTCTCTGTCTCTTTCTCTTTGCATTTTTTCCTCTGTCTCTTTTTCCTCTCTCTCTCTTTCCCCTCTCTCTTTCTCTC
>NW_012112800.1:0-2210 GCF_000951035.1 Colobus angolensis palliatus | reverse complement strand
GATGGAATTTCACTCTTGTCATCCAGGCTGGAGTGCAATGGCATGATCTCGGCTCACTGCAACCTCCAACTCCCGGGTTCAAGGGATTCTCCTGCCTCAGCCTCCTGAGTAGCCGGGATTACAGGTGTGCCGCATCACGCCCGGCTACTTTTGGTGTTTTTAGTAGAGATGGAGTTTTACCATGTTGGTCAGGCTAGTCTCAAACTCCTGACCTCAGGTGATCCACCCGCCTCAGCCTCCCAAAGTGTTGGGATTAGCCTCTGTGCCCGGCCACTTTTTCCTTTTTTAAAACACTAAAATTGCTGTATCTACCACATCAAAATTTTATTTTAAAAAATTGTTAAATAGCATATGTATGTAACAATTTAATATTAATGTACCTCTTTTTTTGTCCTTCTCTAGGTGTTAGAGCCTAGGATACTTACTTACTGATTTTTATTGTTGATTTCACATCCACAGTAATAGTAGATAATATTTTTGAGTAAAGTTGTTGTTCTGTTTTGGGGTTAATAACTTGTTAAACAGTAGGATCTGTATTATATTTTAATATAGAGCATATTGTTGTCACTATTACAGTGTATGCAACCAATTAAGTCCTTCTATTGTTCTTACTATTTAAAAGCCTTGAATTTAATGAGCATTTGTTTTGCTTGTTAGACATTTTTGGCTCTCATAAACCAAGTGTTTCCTGCAGAAGAGGACAGTAAAAAAGATGTGGAAGATAACTGTAAGTACCAAGTTAAAAATCAACTCTCCGCACAGAAAAGGAAACTATTCTTTTAAAAAAATAAATTAGTGGTTATATTACTAATACACTATGCTGGTTCAGAAACAATCTAGTCTTTTGACACGAATGTTCATGTGAATGAAGGAACTCGAGTCCTCCATGTTGTCTCATATTTGCATTTTGGTGAAAGAGTCTTGAGTATTCTTTTGGTGTTATTTGAGTTGTATAAATATGGGGAATGGTAATTACTGTGAGGCTTGAACTAAAGGTCTCTTTTTAACAGTTTTGAAAGTTGTTGAACCTTATCTAGAGTCAGGTGGTTTTTATAGTACTATATGTGGTTCACTAATTTGGAAGTTAAGTTGGTAGGAGGCATTTAACATCACTATTTGAAGCAAACAAGCATTAAAAAAAATTCTGTATAATTACTAATTGAAAAATTAATTTCAGAACGATTATATTAAAACACAGCATTAATTTGACTTATAACATCTTGGCATGTTTGATGAAAAAAGCCTTTGTGGAACAGGCCAATGTTTATTCTTACATTTTTAAGATTAAGCAGTAATCATTTCATATTGGGGGCAGCAGTGTTAAAAATTATGTACACTGGTCATGGATTTCATTAAAGGTACTTGACACTAACAGCTCTCCATTTAATAAAAAAAGGTAGTGTTAACAGTTATGTACAGTTGTCATGGATTTCATTAAAGGTACCTCGTACTAAAAACTCTCCATTTGAGAAGAAAAGGTACGAGAAAGGCATAGATTTGTTATTATTGATTTTCTCTGGAATTCACATTTGAGTAAACCTATGAAACCTCCATATGTAGAATGGTGGCAGCATAGAATAGTGGGAGTAATGGGAGAGCCATGGACTGTAACTGTAGAGTTAGGCAAGCCTAATTCTGACTCTATGTTATTAGGAGGCTGCGTGCTCGTGGGCATTTCATCTCTCTTCTGAAATTCTCATCTGTAGAATGGAAGTAATGTGTATATTGTATGATTAGAGATGATATAAAGTGCTTTGCACAGCGTCTAATGACTCTTAATAAATGGTAACTGTTTTTATTAGGTGCAAGACGTTGAGGAAAAAAATGTAGAATTCCCTTCCTTTCCAAAATTGCTGGAGAGTTTCTCTGATTAAATAATACATTTTTGGATAGCAATCAGAATAAAATAATAAGGAATGAGACTATACCATGTCTAAAACAGAATTTTTTTTTCTTCTGTTAAAACTTGCGCGGGTATGCGGAACTGGGAATCAGTCCTTTTCATATATTAATGTGTATGTCTCTGAATGTAACAAGTGGTTTTGAATAGTTTTTAATCCATTTCTTAAATTAATATTTTAAAACATTCTCTCTCCATTTGCTTTGTCTTGCTATACTTGTCTAACTTTTAAATTTTCACAACCTCAGTATTTGCTGCCTCTTGCAGCTGGTTTCCTTGGTGATGCCAGATGGCAGCAATGTTAATGTGT
>NW_012112799.1:0-1320 GCF_000951035.1 Colobus angolensis palliatus | reverse complement strand
ATTTCTCTCTCCTACTGACTCTGTAGTTGTCATTTGTGGTTTTTTGATTTCTCATGCACATGGACACATTTCTGGATGGGTGGTTGTGTGGACACTCTGGATGCAGATGTAACTCTTCCATTTGCCCGAGGGAGCACCTTCACTTTACACTGCACGTGCTCTAGCAGGATGGAGTTTATTAATGTATAATGTGGATTAATGGCATTATTTCTTTAGGAATTAGAAAATGTCATCAGAGGTAAAGTTATTCAATTAAAGAAAATGTATCTGTCTATACATTAGACTAAATGTTAGGAATATATAAAGTATTCGGTAAAATCAATTCCATCTATAAAAAGAAAGGGGATTAAATCTGTTTGAGGGGATAGCTGATAATGTTTATCAAGAGATAAATTTAAGATACAGTAAGAAATTACTAAGATATATGTATATATCTTTGACTTACTAGTTTGTGTTATATAAAATTTCTGATTTCTAACAATCATGATTGAATATTGGCAAATTTCTGGTGTAAACTAATATGTCATAGTTCTGGTGATAGTCTTTCTTGGAAAAAGAAATTTCAATTATGTGAAAACCGTTGAAAAGAATAAATCTCAAAAGTAATTATTTGCTCACTAAAATGTGGGTTACAGTCCATAATTTGATAGTTTGGAATGGGTTCTACTCTCCTGGGCAAATGAGACAGCATCAAGACTATCTTTTGTGTTCCTTATCCACCCATTTTATTTCCTTAGAATAAGTCTAATGATTTATCTTCCAAAATGGGATGCTTTTCAGAGTAAAAGAAGAGCTATTAGTTGTCAATGTGGATTTAAAAATCTAAACTGGAACTCTACAGAGCAAAGCTGGTCCATGATAATTCTCCTTACCAATAACTCAGGAGCTTCTCTACAGTGCCTTGTTTCTAAAATACTGGAACAAACGTGTGATGATTCTAATTTTATCACACTGGATTAACACAGAATCCAACAGATTCACCCAAGGATCATTTCTGTTTTTATGGAATGATCCAGTTTGCCTAGATCTGAAGACTCATTCCTTCATATGACATATTTGTTTTTGCCCTCACTGATGGTTCAACAACAGAAATGTGATTGTCGGAATTAACTTTAATTAGATATTAAAACTAATAAAATCTATTTCTTGCTGTTTCTACTTCAACATTATTATTTTTACAATAAAATATTTTAAAATAGTGTACTCACTTAAATACAGCAGTTGTATCTTCCTATATTATATCAGTAAATCATCAACAATTTTTAAATGTATCAGAAATACTAAAGCCAAAATAAGCATAGAGTAAATATAAATTATTTG
>NW_012112798.1:0-1652 GCF_000951035.1 Colobus angolensis palliatus | reverse complement strand
AAACTCCTGACTCTGGTGATTCACCTGCCTCGGCCTCCCAAAGTGCTGAGATTACAGGTGTGAGCCACTGTGCCTGGTCAATTTTCTTTTCTTAAGGTGTCTTTGTCTGGTTTTGGTACCAGGATAATGCTGGTCTTGTTAAAGGGTTAGGAAGTGTTTCCTCCTTCTCCATTTTTTGGAAGAGTTTGAGAAGAATTGGTATTAATTATTCTTTAAATGTTTGGTAGAATTCACCAGTGAAGCAATCAGATCCTGGGTTTTTCTTCTTTGGGAGATTTTTGATTACTGATTCAATTGCCTTACTTGTTATTGGTCTGTTCAGATTTTCTACTTTTTCACAGCCCAGTTTTAATAGGTTGTATGTTTGTAGAAATTTATCAATTTCTTCTAGGTTATCCAAATTGTTGGCATATAATTGTGCACAGAAGTCTCTTATAATCCATTATATTTCTTTGGTATCAGTTGTAACGTTTCCTCTTTCGTTTCTGATTTTAGATGTATATTCTTTGTTTTCTTTTTCTTTTTCTTTTTTTTTTTTTTTTTTGAGACGGAGTTTCACTCTTGTTTCTCAGGCTGGAGTGCAATGGCACGACCTCGGCTCACCACAACCTCCACCTCCCTGGTTCAAGTGATTCTCCTGCCTCAGCCTCCCAAGTAGCTGGGACTACAAGCATGCACCATCATGCCCAGCAAATTTTGTATTTTTAGTAGAGATGGGGTTTCACCATGTTGGTTAGGCTGGTCTCGCACTCCTGACCTCAGGTGATCTGCCCACCTCCGCCTTCCAAATTGCTGGGATTACAGGCATGATCCACCGCACCCAGTCTCCTTTGTTTTTTCTTCGTCTAGCTAAAGATTTGATTTTATTTGTATTCTCAAAAAACTAACTCTTAGTTGTATTGATTTTTTTCTATTGCTTTTCTAGGCTCTATTTCCTTTATCCTCTGATCTTTGTTATTTCCTTCCTTATGCTAACCTTGGAATTAGTTTACTCTTCTAGTTCCTTGTGGTGTAAGGTTAGGTTGTTTATTTGAGATGTTTCTTTTTTCTTCATGTATGTGTTCACTGTTATAAACTTTCCTCTTAGAATTGTCTCCCTGGGCCTCAGTTTCCTTACCTATAATGGCGAGGGGAAACAATAGCACCTACTTCATAAGCCCTCTCAATTTCCATCCTGTATGCCTTTTCTTCCACCACACCTCATTGGTCAAGATCTAACTAGATCTAATTTGGACTATTGGGTCACATTACTCTGAATTAACTGACCCAAACCCCCTTCTAGAGAATTCACATCCTGGAGCAGAGGGAAAACTGGCAGGCAACAAGTGATGTCAAGCAGGCTCTCTTAAGCAACAATGCACAATTACAGAGCTGAATCCAAATTTCATTTATCATCCAACCATTTATGCACCTGAATTCATGCAGTGAATGGCCAGTCTGGAAGCAGGGGGCTAGAGAGTGGACTTCAGGTTGTTCATTTGAGGGGTTTTGAGATTGAAACAGGATAGTGGCAGAGGCAGCTGGAAACCATCATTCTTAGCAAACTATCACAAGAAGAGAAAACCAAACACCGTATGTTCTCACTCATAGGTGGGAACTGAACAATGAGATCACTTGGACTCGGGAAGGGGAACATCACACACTGGGGCTTA
>NW_012112797.1:29506-30254 GCF_000951035.1 Colobus angolensis palliatus | reverse complement strand
AAAAAAAAAAAAAAAAAAAATTAATATGGATATGCATGCCAGAGCAAAATGAGCGAAGATATGGTTATTATTTGGGGAGCAAGGTTTACACTGGAGGAGTGAGGCACAACATGGACTATCTGAAAGCAAGGAAGGGCCCCCTGGTGTTCAATCTGAATTTGGAGACAACGGTACAAATTCTCTATACATTTATTCCTCTGTAGAGTCATTTGTGTGTGTTAAGTCCATATATACATACACACACACACACACACACACGTATATGTCCTATCTCTTGTCAACTGAAAGGTCTAGAAGCAACGACCTCTCCACACACAAAGCCCAAATCTTGGTTTTACAAAAATGATTCCCTTTAAAAGGAGCTTCAGTGTTCCTTTGAGAAATCACTCCCTCAAGGTCTGGCACAGGGAACTGTCTTGCTATGGCAGAAAGGAAGGGCTCCAAAACTAAAAAGAACATGTCAAAAACACACCAGCTTGAAGGAAGTCCACTGGCCAAATTTAGGACAATCTGAGGGTCAACATGACTAACCACGGTAACGGAATATACCTACTGGAGCTACAAAAAACACACAAGCACACGAAAACATATAAACAAAACAGAAAACAAACAAAAACAGAGGAAAAGCGAAGCTCTTCTTAATGCCAATACATATAGAAGGAGTAAGATTTAGCCGGGTGCAGTGGCTCATGCCTATAATCCCAGCACTTTAGGAAGCTGAGGCCAGAGGATGACTTGACCCCAGGAG
>NW_012112797.1:24024-24760 GCF_000951035.1 Colobus angolensis palliatus | reverse complement strand
CAGGAATGCACCACCACACCCCCTAATTTTTTTTTTTTTTTTTTTCAGATGAAGTTTCTCTCTTGTTGCCCAGGCTGGAGTGCAATGGTGGGATCTTGGCTCACCACAACGTCCACCTCCTGGGTTCAAGCGATTCTCCTGCCTCAGCCTGTTGAAGTAGCTGGGATTCCAGGAATGCACCACCACACCCCGCTAATTTTTTGTATTTTTAGTAGAGACGGGGCTTCTCCATTTTAGTCAGGCTGGTCTCGAACTCCCCACCTCAGGTGATCCACCCGCCTAGGCCTCCACAAAGTGCTGGGATTACAGGTGTGAGCCACCACACCCAGCCTAAATGCTATTTTTGTTCTGGTATATTTTTTTCTGCTTATTTCATTTTGGATTTCTATTGACGTATCTTCAGTTTCACTGATTCTTTCCTATCTGCTGACAAACTCACTGAAGAAATTATTCACCTATGATGTTTTGTTTTGTTTTTTTTTTTTTTTGAGACGGAGTCTTGCTCTGTCGTCCAGGCTGAATGGAGTGCAGTGGCCGGATCTCAGCTCACTGCAAGCTCCACCTCCTGGGTTCACGCCATTCTCCTGCCTCGGCCTCCCGAGTAGCTGGGACTACAGGCACCCGCCACCTTGCCCGGCTAGTTTTTCTATTTTTAGTAGAGACGGGGTTTCACAGTGTTAGCAAGGATGGTCTCCATCTCCTGACCTCGTGATCCGCCCGCCTCGGCCTCCCAAAG
>NW_012112797.1:17903-19334 GCF_000951035.1 Colobus angolensis palliatus | reverse complement strand
CTTGTTATTTTGACAAGTCATTTGCTTTCAGTTCACCTGTCGCATCTGTCAAGAAAAACAGGCCGGGCGCGGTGGCTCAAGCCTGTAATCCCAGCACTTTGGGAGGCCCAGGCAGGCAGATCACAAGGTCAGGAGATCGAGACCATCCTGGCTAACACGGTGAAACCCCGTCTCTACTAAAAGATACAAAAAAAATTAGCCGGGCATGGTGGCGGGTGCCTGTAGTCCCAGCCACTTGGGAGGCTGAGGCAGGAGAATGGTGTGAACCCAGGAAGCGAAGCTTGTAGTGAGTCAAGATCACGCCACTGCACTCCAACACGGGCGACAGAGCGAGACTCCGTCTCAAAAAGAAAAAAAAAAAAAAATGGCATGGTGGTACATACCTGTAGTCCTAGCTACTCCAGAGGCTAAGACAGGAGGATTGGTTGAGCCCAGGAGTTCAAGGCAGGACCGAGCCACTGCATGTCAGCCTGGGCAACAGAGTGAGACGCTGTCTCTTAAGGAAAAAAATATATATAATGAATGTCTTGTGTGCCTTGTTATGTACACAGGTTCTCAGCCCCTGAGTGGAGTGCAACTTACGGGCCTACCCTACGCTCATGGGGCCAGCAACAGCCCCTAATCCTGCTCTCACCAACCCAGCTCCACATCTGCCACACCCAGTCACGCCCAGTTCTGAACCCTCGACTGGTTCTTTTGTGGTTCTTCTTCCAAGTCGAGGATCCACTCCTTATTCCCTTTCCCTGAATGTACCCCAGTTCCTAGAAAGCTCTATGCACTGCAGAGCTCTGAGGGTTCAATCCTTTCAGATTCCACCAGTGTAAAGCAAGCCTCAGCACCCCTTTCCTTTCCAAACCCGCTGGCAGTCCCTCCCAGCTCTCCTGTGGCACAGATTCCAGCCTCTGTTCCATCCCTTTCCCCTCCTGCCCCTGTGCTCCACTCCTACCGCTTCAGCCTCCTGACATGACAGCTCACCATCTTTGCCTGGCCCATTACTAATCTGCTTCTCTATCCCACCTCTTTTCCACTTCAATCCATCCTAAACAGCACTGCCTGATTTATCTTTCTGAAGGACAGCTCTGACATGCGACTCCTCCGCTCAAAAGTCTTCAAATACTCCTCCTACGGAAAAAATCAAACTTTTTAGCCTGGCCTAATTTAAAGCTCTTACCGACTGTATTCCCAGGTACTCCTCCCCAGGGAGTCAAGTAAGCCTAGAGAAGGTCAAACACATGGGCACAAACACCCCAGACGACTTTGGTGGTCTCTGCCGAACTCTGACCACTGGTCTCTTAAAGAGAAATCCTAGAAACATGAACATATTTTTGCCTTAAAGAATGAGAGCCGGCCGGGCGCGGTGGCTCAAGCCTGTAATCCCAGCACTTTGGGAGGCCGAGACGGGTGGATCACGAGGTCAGGAGATCGAGACCA
>NW_012112797.1:6390-10813 GCF_000951035.1 Colobus angolensis palliatus | reverse complement strand
CGAGACCATCCTGGCTAACCCGGTGAAACCCCGTCTCTACTAAAAAATACAAAAAACTAGCCGGACGAGGTGGCGGGCGCCTGTGGTTCCAGCTACTCGGGAGGCTGAGGCAGGAGAATGGCGGGAACCCAGGAGGCGGAGCTTGCAGCGAGCCGAGATCGAGCCACTGCACTCCAGCCTGGGGCACAGAGTGCGACTCTGTCTCAAAAAAAAAAAAGAAAAAGAAAAACATAGGCTGTCTCCTAAATGTCTGTTTTTAACTATTTTTTTTTTTTTGAATGACAAACTCCACTTGTACCACAGAAGCCATATTATGCATGCTGGAGAGGCCCCTTTGTGGTCCTCCATCCCTGGGTTCTTCCTGGGCATCCTACGGCCTCCTCTCTGGTGACAGGTAGCACCCCGAAGACTTATTTTGATTCTTAAAAAGGGACAGATCCCTCCTTCCAGGTACTTCCAGAGGGTGGGTCCCCTTCTCATGGGAACATACTACTCCCACTCACCAGACCACAGTGGTGAGTCCAGCCCAGACTGTGAGTCATGAAAGCCTCAGCTCCCAAAACAAATGACAAGATGCCAGGGACACTGCAGTCATCTCAGAGGACACCGAAAGACATCCGAGGGAAGCAGAGCAAAACAGCAGCTGCTGGACACCAAGGGAGCCACAGCTCAAGGGGGTTCGTGCTCTAACAGCAGATGGCACTACACCCTTCCCGATGACGTCACATCCTAATAAAGCCCGGTTTGCAGTGGCTGCTGTGATAAAGAAGCAAGCGCTGCATGAAATCAGCATGGAACAGGAAACAAGGGGTGAGGCGGGGCGGAGTCCAATCTGATTCTGAAGTTTGAGAAGCTGTATAACCCATTAGTAATTGTGGCTATTTAAAAATAAAATACAGTTTCCTTCAATTTATGGGTATTCGTTTTCTTTTCTTTTTTTTCTTTTGGAGGCAGAGTTTCACTCGCTGCCCAGGCTGGAATGCAACAGTGTGATCTCGCCTCACTGCAACCTCCACCTCCCAGGTTCAAGCCTCCTGTGTCAGCCTCCCAAGTAGCCAGGATTAGAGGTGTGCACCACTACGCCCGGCTAATTTTTGTATTACTAGAGACGGGGTTTCACAAGTTTGACCAGCCTGGTCTCGAACTCCTGTTCTCAAGTGATCCACCCGCCTGGGCCTCCCCAAAGTGCTGGGATTATGGGCGTGAGCCACCACGCCCCCAACGACAGGTATTAGTTTTCAAATGGCTACCCTAACTTCCTAGGACATAAAGAGTTAAGCTGTTTAGATGGAAAGATTCAATAAAGGGCCCGGCGTGGTGGATCACTTGAGCCTGTAATCCCAGCACTTTGAGACCAGCCTGGGCAACATAGGGAGATCCTATCTCTTAAAACAAAAAAAAATCAATAAAAGATATGTATCGGGGCCTAAGGGCATTGTGAATACCCTGAGACATAAAGATGCCATGAATCTGCCCTCAGGGATGAGATGCCAACAGAGACTGACTGGCAGAGGAAAGAAAATGGAAAGGAAGGGGGAGCAGGGCAAACTAAAGGAGAGAAAAGGAGAGAGGAAGGAGAAGTGAGATGGGGGAGAGGGATGGGAAAGAAGGAGGAGGCAGGCCGGGTGCGGTGGCTCACGCCTGTAATCCCAGCACTTTGGGAGGCTGAGGCAGGCGGATCACCTGAAGCCAGGAGTTCAAGACCAGCCTGGCCAACGTGGTGAAACCCCATCTCTACTAAAAATACAGCCAGGCGTGGTGACTCACACCTGTAATCCCAGCACTTTGGGAGGCCAAGTCGGGTGGATCACAAGGTCAGGAGCTCAAGACCAGCCTGGCCAAGATGGCGAAACCCCGTCTCTACTAAAAACATAAAACTTAGCCGGCCGCGGTGGCAGGCACCTATACTCCCAGCTACCTGGGAGGCTGAGGCAGGAGAATTGCCTGAACCTCAGAGGCAAAGGTTACAGTGAGCCAAGATTGCTCCACTGCACTCCAGCCTGGGCGACAGAGCAAGACCCCATCTCAAAAAAAAAAATAATAACAATTAGCTGGGTGTGGTGGGGGGCACCTGTAATCCCAGTCACTTGAACCCAGGAGGTGGAGGCTGCAGTGAGCTGTGATCGCCCCCACTGCACTCAAGCCTGGGTGACACAGCAAGACTCTGTCAACAAAAAAAGAAAAAAGCAAGCAAAACAATAACTCCCAAAAGAATAAAAAACACTAAGTCACTGTTTCCCAGTGAGGAAAGTACATCACAGTAACCTGGGGCAATAGAGCGTCACGCCTGGCTAATTTTTATATTTTCAGAGATGGGTCTTGCTACGTTGCCCAGGCTGTTTTCAAACTCCCAGCTTCAAGTGATCCTCCTGCCACAACCTCCTGAATAGGGCTTTTTAAAATTAGACATGGGGTCTTGCTATGTTGCCCAGGCAGATCTCCAACTCCTGGGCTCAAGCTCCCGCCCTGGTCTCCCAAAGTGCTGGAATTACAGGCATGAGCCTCTCCACTGGGCCAGAATTTATTTATTTCTTTTTTTGAGACAGAGTCTTGCTCTGTCACCAGGCTGGAGTGCAGTCGCATGATCTCAGCTCACTGCAACCCCCACCTCCTGAGTTCAGCTGATTCTCCTGGGCCTCAGCCTCTTGAGTAGCTGGGACTACAGGCATGCACCACCATGCCCAGCCAACTTTTGTATTTTCAGTATAGATGGGTGTTGGCCAGGAGAGTCTTGATCTCTTTACCTTGTGATCTGCCCGCCTTGGCCTCCCAAAGTGCTGGGATTATAGGCGTGAACCACTGCACCCAGCCTAGAATTTCTTAATGTTCCTCTCCCCCTCCACAATCCCACCTAATGTAGCAATTAACAGTTGGGACAACCAAGAATGTAATTTCTGACAACAGTTCATATTTCAATTAAAACCAAAAATATTATTAATTCAGAAGGCCCAAGCAAAAGGCTCTTGTACTGTTCACTCTTCTGAGGGAAGTATCCTAGAAAACAGTAATACAGTAAAGACGTTCAGGAGAGCCCGGGTACATAGATAGAGAGCATACTCTGATTTTAATCACTTCAGATATTTTCACCAGGTAATTAAATTCGCTGTCCAATCATCTGTCTCAAAATCCTGCTTTATTAATGAGAACCCTTAATGGGAAAAGAAATTTGGTATTAACTACATCGTTTGGGAAATTGCTAATTCTAGAAATGGAAAATTAAAACTACTCCTGACTTCCCTTTAACCCCGCTTCAAAAGTCTACCTGGTCTAGCCAAGGTTCTCACTGGGAAGTGGAGAGAGGAGGAATGTGAGAGGTGCCAGGGAAAATAAACTGGAAATGAGAAAGTGGAAAAAGGAACCAAGAACCCAGTCTGGGGTGGCTCTCGGGGCTGGCTGGCTCCTCTCTCTCTCCTTCCGCTATGCTTTCTCTGCTCCTCTGCAAATCTCTCTTAACCAACCAGCGTCATCTCGTACAGGGTCCAACGCAGCCTAGGATTCTACATCACAGCAGTCATCAAACGTCAGTCATGTCTCTGTCTCCAGAGAGTCTCCTCTGCACCAACTCCTCCCTCCCTGTCTGCAGGCCAGGTGGCTGGTGCACCGTGGAACTGGGGAGGACACAGCAAGTCCTGTGGGCAGCTGCCCTTGACACAGGGACAATGGGTGGGGTGCCTGAGAAGGGAACACGGGTAGGCCAAGCAATGACGATGTCTTTAACATGGGAACAAATTTCTCTACATGTGCGCTTAGAGCACTACCCCCATATCTGAGAAGGACATGCTCCAAGACCCCCAAGGGATGCCTGAAACTGTGGCTAGTACCACACTTTATATAGACGACATTTTTTCCTTTATGCTGTATTTTTTCTATACAAATGGTAGGAACTTAATCCTATAACAAAGTTTTATTTATAAATTAGGCACAGTAATAAACTAACAATAACTAATAATCAAGCAGAACCACCATAGCAACATACCATAATAAAAGTTATGGCAATGTGGTCTCTCTCATACTGTCCCGTGATTATTTCACGGTGCCATAGCTCAAAAGACAAGGCCACGGGTACAGGGGCTACTGCAATTCTTCGCTCTGGCACTGCACTAGCTGAGGACATGCCACAAAGCGGCACACATGGATTCATAATGGAGAATCCAGAACAATTCCAGTCCCCAAAACACACAAAATAAAAACACAACACAACAGTCTCTGGTGTTTTTTCTTTCCTTTAAAAGCATTCATGAATATCCCCACTGTCTTATCTGCCCACTGTGTCAAAAACAGGAGAGAAGGCCATGGCCAGAATCATGAAACATCTAACAAAGGCAGTCACTTGTTATTTTGACAAGTCATTTGCTTTCAGTTCACCTGTCGCATCTGTCAAGAAAAACAGGCCGGGCGCGGTGGCTCAAGCCTGTAATCCCAG
>NW_012112797.1:3935-4319 GCF_000951035.1 Colobus angolensis palliatus | reverse complement strand
GCTGGTCTCAAACTCCTGGCCTCAAGTGATTGACTCGCCTCAGCCTCCCAAAGTGCTGGGATTACAAGCATGAGATACCATGCCCGGCCATGCTTTCCCCTTTTAAAAAGTGAAAAAGTTGGCCGGGCACAGTGGCTCACGCCTGTAATTCCAGCACTTTGGGAGGCCGAGGCGGGTGAATCACGAGGCCAGAAGTTCAAGACTCTACTAAAAATACAAAAAAATTACCCAGGCGTGGTGGCGGGCACCTGTAATCCCAGCTACTCAGGAGGCTGAGGCAGAGAACTGCTTGAACCTGGGAGGCGGAGGCTGCAGTGAGCTGAGATTGTACAACTACACTCCAGCCTGAGTGACAAAGCGAGACTCCATCTCAAAAAAGAAAAA
>NW_012112797.1:3514-3885 GCF_000951035.1 Colobus angolensis palliatus | reverse complement strand
AACTACAAAAAAAAAAAAAAAAAATTAGCCAGTCGTGGTGGCAGGCACTTGTAGTCCCGGCTACTTGGGAGGCTGAAGCAGGAGAATCCCTTGAACCTGGGAGGCAGAGGTTGCAGTAAGCTGAGATGCTGCCACTGCACTCCAGCCTGGGCCACAGAGTGAGACTCCATCTCACAAAAAAAAGAAAAAATAAAAAGGGAACTGACTTCCTAATCTTTTATGTTTCAGAACAAAATCCAGCACAGCTGGGCACAGTGGCTCACGCCTGTAATCCCAACATTGTGGGAGGCTGAGGCAGGGAGACTGCTGGAAGCCAGGACTTGGAGTCCAGCCTGGGCAACATAAAGAGTCCTCATCTCCCCACACACACA
>NW_012112797.1:0-1678 GCF_000951035.1 Colobus angolensis palliatus | reverse complement strand
GGTGGCTCATGTCTGTAATCCCAGCACTTTGGGAGGCCAAGGCAGGTGGATCACGAGGTCAGGAGTTCAAGACCAGCCTGACCAACAGAGTGAAACCCGTCTCTACTAAAAATACAAAAAAATTACCTGGGCCTGGTGGCACGCACCTGTAATCCCAGCTACTCAGGAGGCTGAGGTAGGAGAATCGCTTGAAACCGGGAGGTGGAGGTTGCAGTGAGCCAAGATTTCACCACTGCACTCCAGCCTGGGCAACAGAGACTCCATCTCAAAAAAATAAAAAATAAAATAAAATAAAAACAGAACTCTCCACTGTTCCCCACATCACCCTCCAACTACTGAGCTCCTTCCGACCCCTCTAGAGCAACCTTCTTGAAGTCGTATCTACAGAGGTGGTCTCCTCTTCCATCTCCTATGTTTCAACTGACTCCAATCTGGCTTTCACTCCCTACCATGACACCAAAAAGGTTGACCACCTAGTACCTGCAGTCCTTAAATTTAATGAACCCTTGGCCAGGTGCAGTGGCTCACACCTGTAATCCCAGCATTTTCGCTAACATTAAGGCTGAGGCAGGTGGATCACTTAAGGCCAGGAGTTAGAGACCAGCCTGACCAATATGGTGAAACCTCGTGTCTATTAAAAATACAAAAAGTAGCCAGGTGTGGTAGTGCACATCTGTAATCTCAGCTACTCAGGAGGCTGAGGCAGGAGCATTGCTTGAACCTGGGAGGCGGAGGTTGTGGTGAGCCCAGATCGCACTACTACACTCCAGCCAGGGCAACAGAGTGAGACTCTGTCTCAAAACAAAACAAAACAAAAAAATTAAGGAACCCTTTCCCCACCCCCATTTACCTGACTCCTCAACTGCACCCTACACTGTCACATCCCACCTCTCCGTGTCTCCTCGATCTAACCTCTAATAGCTGGGCACCCCACCTCTCCTCTTAACCCCTCCACCAACCATCACAAGAACAGAAAGACCAAGACTTCCAGACGGGACTCCAGGCCAACAGGCTGTTAGCCAGCAGTTGGCACTTAGTTGCCCTATACCCGTTTTGAGCTTCAGATGTTCAAGGCATGGCTCTGCACAGCCAACAGACTTGCCTCCCCTCAGTGCTCAACATCACCACCCTCTAAATGTGCAAAGCAAACACAGAAATCATCCTGGCTTCCTTCCTTTCCCTACTCCCCTACACCCGGGTCCATCAGCAACCTGGGTGACGCTACTGCCCATTTCTTCCCATTTCCTTAGTCCCCATCCTCAGCCAAACCACGCCATTTCTCATCAACAGTCTCCTTAAAATGACCTATGTCTCAATCTGTGCCCCTGACAATCCATTTTCCATTCAGCAATCTGAACAATCTTTTTTATTTTCTTTTTTTTTTTTGAGACAGGGTCTCGCTCTGTTGCCCAGGCTCCAGTACAGTTGCGTGATCATAGCTTACTCACTGCAAACTCCAATTCCTAGGCTCAAGTGATGCTCCCTCCTCAACCTCGCCAGTAGCTGGAACTACAAGTACATGCCACGATACCCAGCTAATTTTTTCTTTTAAGTAGAGACAGGGTCTTGAACTCCTGGGCTCAAGCAATCCTCCTGCCTCAACCTCCCAAACTGTTAGGACTATAGGCACGAGCCACCGCACCCAGCTAATTTTTTCTTTTAAGTAGAGACAGGGTCT
>NW_012112796.1:0-1158 GCF_000951035.1 Colobus angolensis palliatus | reverse complement strand
AAAAAAAAAAAAAAAAAAAGAAAAACCTTATCTGGAGAACAAGCGTCCAGATCTTTTGTATAGAGGTATCATACTTGTGCTCATGGTGATACAATTCCATCTAATCCAATCCACAGTGATCCTGGAACAGGTTCCTCATATACAGGCAAGAACAATGGTGGAAGCCAACTCAGAGAGGAACCTGCTAGCTAGAAGAAGAGGTAAAGATCCCAGGTCTCGGCCAGTCACGCAGTGGCTCATGCCTGTAATCCCAGCACTTTGGGAGGCCAAGGCAGGAGGATAGCTTGAGGCTGGGAGTTTGAGACCAGCCTCGCCAACACAGTTAGACCAAGTCTCTACAAAATAAAAACGAAAAAAATTAGCTGGGCATAGTGGTGCACACCTGTAGTCCAGCTACTCAGGAGGCTGAACGAGGAAAATTGCTTAAACCTGGGAGGTGGAGGTTGCAGTGAGCTAAGATTGTGCCACTGCACTCTAGCCTAGGTGACAGAGCAAGACCCAGTGTCAAAAAAAAAAAAAAAAAAAGAGAGAACACCACTAGTCAAGACCACATTGCTACTCAAAGTGTAGTTTATAGACTAATATAATCTGTATTACCTAGGAGCTTATTAGAAATGTAAATTCCAGGCAAGGCGTGGTGGCTCACGCCTGTAATCCCAGCACTTTGGGAGGCTGAAGAGTATGGATAACAATGTCAAGAGTTCGAAACCAACAGGGCCAGCATGGTGAAACCCCATCTCTATTAAAAATACAAAAACTCAGTTGAGCATGGTGGCGCATGCCTGTAGTCTCAGCTACTTGGGAGGCTGAGGCAGGAGAATTGCTTGAACCCAGCAAGCGGAAGTTGCAGTGAGCTGAGATTGTGCCACTGCACTCCAGCCTGGGCAACAGAGCAAGACTCTGTCTCAAAAACAAACAAACAAAAAAACCCAAAAAAATTGCTTGAACCCAGCAAGCGGAAGTTGCAGTGAGCTGAGATTGTGCCACTGCACTCCAGCCTGGGCAACAGAGCAAGACTCCGTCTCAAAAACAAACAAACAAAAAAACCCAAAAAAACAAAAACGGCCAGGCACAGTGGCTCACGCCTGTAATCCCAGCACCTTGGGAGGCTGAGGCGGGCAGATCACAAGGTCAGGAGATCGAGACCATCCTGGCTAA
>NW_012112795.1:0-1626 GCF_000951035.1 Colobus angolensis palliatus | reverse complement strand
TCCTTCCCCCTGCCTCCTCCTCCCAACAGGCCTCAGTATGTGTTGTTCCCCTCCCTGTGTCCATGTATTCTCATTGTTCAGCTCCCACTTATAAGTGAGAACAAACAGGGTTTGGCTCTCTGTTCCTGTGTTAGTTTGCTGTGGATGATGGCTTCCAGCTCCATCCATGTCCCTGAAAAGGACATGATCTCATTTCTTTTTATGGATGCATAGTATTCCATAGTATGTATGTACCACATTTTCTTTATCCAGTCTATCATTGATGGGCATTTGGGTTAATTCCATGTTTTTGCTATTGTGAATAGTGCTGCAATGAACTATTCACATGTAGAATGGTTTATATTCCTTTGCATATATACCCAGCAATGGGATTGCTGGGCCAAATGGTATTTCTGGTTTTGGATCTTTGAGGAATCGCCACACTATCTCCCACAATGGTTGAACTAATTTACATTCCGATAAACAGTGTAAAGGAGTTCCTATTTCTTCACAGCCTTGCCAGCATCTGTTGTTTCTTGACTTTTTAATAATCACCATTCTGATTGGCATGAGATGGTATGTCATTGTGGTTTTGATTTGCGTTTCTCTAATAATCAGTGATGCTGAGCTTTTCTTTCATGTTTGTTGGCCACATAAATGTCTTCTTTTGAGAAGTGCCTGTTCATGTCCTTTGCCTGCTTTTTAATGGGGTTGGTTTTTTCTTGTAAATTTGTTTAAGTTCCTTGTAGATTCTGGATATTCGACCTTTGTTAGATGGAAAGATTGCAAAACTTTTCTCTCATTCTCCCATGTCTGTTCATTCTGATGATAGTTTATTTTGCTGTGCAGAAGCTCTTTAGTTTAATTAGATCCCATTTTTCAATTTTTGCTTTTGTTGCAATTGCTTTTCATGTTTTTGTCACAAAATCTCTGCTCCTGATTATGTCCTAAATGGTATTGCCTAGATTTTCTTCCAGGGTTTTTATAGTTTTGGATTTTACACTTAAGTCTTTAATCTATCTTGAGTTAATTTTTGTATAAGGTGTAAGAAAGGGGTCCAGTTTCAATTTCCTGCATATGGCTAGCCAGTTCTCCCATCACCACTTATCAAATAGGGAACCCTTTCCCCATTGCTTGTTTTTATCAGGTTTGCTGAAGATAAGATAGTTGTAGATGTGTGGTCTTATTTCTGAGTTTCATATTTTATTCCATTTTTCTATGTGTCTGTGTTTTTATGAGTACTGTGCTGTTTTGGTTACTATAGCCTTGTAGTATAGTTTGAAGTTGGGTAGCATGATGCCTCCAGCTTTGTTCTTTTTGCTTAGGATTGTCTTGACTAGTAATGTACATCTTTCATTTCTAATCTTATTTATTTGAATGTTCTCTCTTTTTCCTCTTCTAGCTAAGAGTTTCTCAATTTTATCTTTTCATAAGCAAACTCAGTTTTGTTAATCTTTTTTAATGCTTTTCTAATCTCAGTTTCATTTATTTCTGCTCTGCTCATTTATTTATTTATTTTTTTCTTCCTCCTTCCAACTTTGGTTTTAGTTTATTCTTCTTTTTCTAATTCCCTGTAGTGTAATGTTATATTTTTTATTTAAAGTCTTTCTTTTTTATTAATGTAGGCATTTGTTGCTATAAACTTTC
>NW_012112794.1:0-1223 GCF_000951035.1 Colobus angolensis palliatus | reverse complement strand
TGCAGTGAGCTGAGATCCAGCCACTGCACTCCAGCCTGGGCGACAGAGCGAGACTCCGTCTCAACAACAACAACAACAACAACAAAAAGAATTTCACAGAAGTGCTATAAAAAATAAAGTCGTGGCCAGGTGTGGTGGCTCACACCTGTAATCCCAGCATGCTGGGAGGCTGAAGTGAGAGGATTCCTTGAGCCCAGGAGTTCAAGATCAGCCTGGACAATGTAGTGAGACCCCGATTATTAAAAAAAAAAAAATTAGCTGGGCATGGTGGCATGCGCCTGTAGTACCAGCTGCTTGGGAGGCTGAGATGAAAGGATCGCTTGAGCCCAAGAAGTTGATAAATAAATAAATAAATAAATATAAAGTGAGGCAATAGGATAGATAGGGCCACTTTACACTGAATGACAGGGGAAGATGTCTCTTCAGAAGTGACATCTGTGGCAAAAAGGAGCCAGGTGGGGAGCGTCTGGGGAAGGCCCATAGGCAGGGGTAGGTTTGGCATCTTTGAGAAACAGCATCAACTTGAATGGATTAAGTGATCTGTGCTTCTAGGCTGAGTTTCAAGAAATTGATTAGGATCAATGTCAGGTCTTGTGCTTGGGCCCAGGGTGCTGTGGACTTGCTTAGACTGGGCCTGAGTGAGAGAGGCTGGAGTCTCAGTTGGTCTGGTAAAGTTCACATGATCGTGAGTTGCGCTGCGCTGATAAAGTAGTGTCTGGGGTGGAGAAGGGGATGGACTCTCTCCCCTGTGTGCTGGTCAGACCCACCGGGAGATCTGCATGCTCCCAGGCCGCACATGGACAAATTAGACTGTCTCGCCTGGAGAACTGCCACCAGGATGGTGAGCAGGATGGGGCGGGAAAACCACTTACTCCTGGCAGAGGAGATCTGGGGAGGCACAAGCACCGCCTCCAGAAAAATCTAGGGTCCGTGGGAAGGAGTTACAAGGAATGAGATTTCTTTTACTTCTTTCTTTTTTTTTTTTTAATTCATTGCTAAAAGAGATATGTGCAATATCTAAAGTAGAAATAAGTATTAGAAAAAGGAAAAGGAATCATTTAAATCCCATATCTACTATAGGCAGTCATTGATGACATCTGGCATAATTTGTTTTCTAGGCTTAAGAAAATATACTGGGGCCAGGTGTGGTGGCTCATGCCTGTAATCCCAGCACTTTGGGAGGCCGAGACTCTGTAAGAAAGAAAGATGGGGCAGGGGGGGTG
>NW_012112793.1:0-1415 GCF_000951035.1 Colobus angolensis palliatus | reverse complement strand
CAACTTGGAGTCAGAAAGCCCTCGGTTTGGGGTATCTGTTCCATAGCTGATCCATGTGACACGTTTTACCCTTCAGACTGCATGACAAATGAAGATGATTATATCAATATCACATGCACAAACAAAATGACACAGAGATTGAAAAGAAAGGGATCAAAAAGAAGTTCCAAGCCAGACACGGTGGCTCACGCCTGTAATCCCAGCACTTTGGGAGGCCAAGGCGGGCAGATCACGACATCAGGAGATCGAGACCATCCTGGCTAACACAGGGAAACCCTGTCTCTACTAAAAATACAAAAAATTAGCTGGGCGTGGTGGCAGACGCCTGTAGTCCCAGCTACTTGGGAGGCTGAGGCAGGAGAATGGCGTGAACCCAGGAGGCAGAGCTTGCAGTGAGCCGAGATCATGCCACTGCACTCCAGCCTGGGGGACAGAGCAAGACTCTGTCTCAAAAAATAAATAAATAAAAATTAAATTAAATTAAATTAAAAAATTGGCTGGGTGCAGCGACTCACACCTGCAATCCCAGCACTTTGGGAGGCCGAGGCAGGAGAATCGCTTGACTCCAGGAGTTTGAGATCAGTCTAGGCCACAAACCTTCTCTACAAAAAGAAAATAAAACATACAAAATTTTAACATTAGCCACGCCTGGTGGTGTGCACCTGTAGTCCCAGCTACTTTGCAGGCTGAGGCAAGAGGATCGCTTGAGCCCAGGAGTTTGAGGCTACAGTGAACTGTGATCGCATCACTGCACTCCTGCCTGGGTGACAGATCAAGAAGCTGGCTCAAAATAAAGATACAAGAGTATAATCGCTGGAGTCAAATACCTTGGCTTTGGATCCTAATCCTGCCAGCTGCCAACTGTTACTTTGGGTAAGGCATTTAACCTTTTGTGCCTCAGTTTCCTCACCTGTAAAATAAGGATAATTATGGCAGCTATCTGACAGACCTGTTTGAACAATTGCGCAGGACAATATATGTCAAATATTTAGAACAGTTTCAGATCCTGTAAGTTCCGTAGGAGAGGCAGCCACTGTCATTATTACTCTCATCCTCACAAAGCCCTCACTAGGACTGCAGCCTCACTCTAGTGTCCTCTGCAGACCATTTACTTCACAGCCAGCTTCCCCCTCATGGTGGTGGCAGGACCCTCAGCCCCACCTTCTCCCCTCTCCTGGAGCTGGTTTCTTATTCCCTCTGAAATTCTTTTTTTTTTTTTTTTTTTTTTTTGAGACAGAGTCTCGCTCTGTCGCCCAGGCTGGAGTGCAGTGGCACGATCTCGGCTCACTGCAGCCTCGACCTTCTGGGCTCAAGCGATCCTCTCAACTCAGCCTCCCAGGTAGCCGGGGCTACCGGCATGCGCTACCATGCCTGGCTCCACTGGCAACTCTGCCTCATTTTACCATATAGCATCT
>NW_012112792.1:0-1462 GCF_000951035.1 Colobus angolensis palliatus | reverse complement strand
CAGGCACATGCCAGCATGCCTGGCTAATTTTTGTATTTTTAGTAGAGATGGGGTTTCACCATGTTGGCCAGGCTGCTCTTGAACTCCCGACCTCAAGTGATCTGCCCGCCTCGGCCTCCCAAAGTGTTGTGATTACAGGTGTGAGCCAGCACGCCTGGCCATGCCAGAGAACTTTAGACATGGCCTTAGATGTGTGCGTGTGATTAACAGATTTTGTTTTTTGTTTTTTTTAGAGAGAGGGTCTTTCTCTGTTACCCAGGCCAGAGTACAGTGGTGTAATCATGGCTCACCGCAGCCTAAAACTTCCCAGGCTCAAGTGATCCTCTGACCTCAGTCTCCAGAGTAGCTTGCACTACAGGCATGTGCCACGACCCTCGGCTGATTTTTTTTAGTTTTTTGTAGAGACATGGTCTTGTTATGTTGCCCAGGCTGCACTGACGGTTTTGACTCTACTCACTCAAACCTCGGAGGTTGTGGTCTTGACTCTCTTTTATTAATTATCTTCACTGAGCTGGCCTTCTGACCTGAGTTTGTGTAATCCTAAACCAAGCCTTTCTAACCTTACGTGTGGTCTCCTTTGGGGTCCTGTAGATCCCAGCCCTGCGGTTAAACAGCAGTGTGATCTTAGACCCGTTTCTTAGTCTGGCCAAGCCTCGGTTTCTTCCGTGGTAAAGGGGATACTGTGCCCAGCCGTGTAGATGCGTGTAAGCGTGACTGAAACATTTGTGGAGAGGCCTGGCTGCTGCAGATGGCATACATAATTTATTTGGTGGTTGCTTTCCGTCTTAATGAAGATATCTTAGGATTTTAATGCTGTCTCAGAACAAGTAGATCTTTGACATACGTACGGGTTATGGATTCACACCCCCGTCCCCCAAGTCCAGTTCTCACGCTCCCCGTGCTGTCCTGGGGATGAAGATGTAACTGGCAGGGGCGGTGATGATTATTTTTACCTCGGGTACATCCTTCGTTTGGGTTATCTTCCCGCTATGTTATATCATGACAACGTATGTTAAAACTCTAGCTTCTGGGCCAGGCGTGGTGGCTCATGCCCATAATCCCAGCACTTTGGGAGGCCAAGGTGGGCGGATTGCTTGAGGTCAGGAGTTTGAGACCAGCCTGGCCAACATAGGGAAACCCTGTCTCTACTAAAAATACAAAAATTAGCTGGGCGTGGTAGCGCACGCCTGTAATCCCAGCTACTTGGGAGGCTGAGGCACAAGAATCGCTTGAACCTGGGAGGCAGAGGTTTGCAGTGAGCCGAGATGGCGCCACTGCACTCCAACCTGGGCGACAGAGTGAGACTCTGTGTCAAAAAACAAAAACAAAAACCACCTCTAGCTTCTGGACTTGAATCAAAACTTGGGTATGCTTTTTTTTTTTTTTTTTTGACGGAGTTTCGCTCTGTCGCTCTGGCTGGAGTGCAGTGGCCGGATCTCAGCTCACTGCAAGCTCCGCCTCC
>NW_012112791.1:0-1319 GCF_000951035.1 Colobus angolensis palliatus | reverse complement strand
GAGCGTGGTGGTGGGCGCCTGTAGTCCCAGCTACTCCGGAGGCTGAGCCAGGAGAATGGTGTGAACCTGGGAGGCAGAGCTTGCAGTGAGCCGAGATCACACCACTGCACTCCAGCCTGGGCAACAGAGGAAGACTCCTTCTCAAGAAAAAAAAAAAAAAAAGAATACATACTTTGGGAAAAAAAAGTAACATTTACTAGTCTAGGTCTTAATTTCTGTAGTAATGTACACATTCAAGGCGACAACACATCTAAGAAATATTCAAGACATCAACACAATCTTAGTGCTTGACAGTCATTCAGGCTTTTTGGTCCCCTGCCTGGTACCCAAGCATCTGAGAAGTGACAAGTCAGCCCACCAGAAGACTGGTGGAGTGGAATGCCTGTGAATATGTTTGTCTTGATGAACTATCACAAGAAGAAAGAATGGAAAAAGACAGTGAGTAAATTAATCAAAATAAAGGTGAGTAAAATAATTTAAATAAAGAATGAGAAAATGTGATGCTGCCTTGTATAAAAAAATGTAGTAGTGGAATTCTAAAGGGACTGTTCTATCGCTTTTACCAAAGGAAAGGTTGTTCAGACAAAAAGGTTTCAGAATTACTTTTCTTTAGAAAATACTGGCAGCTGCATTGAAAATGTCAACTTGACAAGTGACACTGTCGCTTCATACATAATTTGCTTCTTAGTAGGACTAGACTTCAGAGCAAGACAATTTGTGTTATTGAACAACAAAACTCCCAAACAAGGGGGATATCAAGAAGTGATTTTAGGAGGGTATTGAGCAAACCTTTGGGGGAAAAAAGTATAGCTCTGCTACTCTTCCAAGCATTATGAGTTTTACTTTTATTACAGAAAATAAAATTTGATTTAAATATATTATTTGAAAACCTACCATATGCCAGGAACAAACTTGTGTTACTTTACCCCATTAATGTCAGTATTATTTGTAAGATCTTGGCAGAAAAAACTAATTTGTTTACTCTTAGGTTATGCTTATAATATAAAATTAAATGTTAATATACTATCCTAATACTGTTGCATAAATGCTTTTAAAAATCACAAGATATAAAACAAGGCAAGGTAATTAAAATTACAAGTAAGAATAATATTGTATCACAGATCTTAAAAGGGATCTACCAGTGTGTTATTAGGTATTTGAAACAGAATACTAAATACAACCAAAATTTAGTGTTTCTTTTGCTCTAGATAATGTTTTGGTTGTATATGGTGTTTTTACACATGTGCTTTATAGAAAGTACAAGTTATTCCATTATTTACAATGTATATTCAATTTTTTTGAGGTAACTTTTGTGGAGG
>NW_012112790.1:0-1299 GCF_000951035.1 Colobus angolensis palliatus | reverse complement strand
TGAAACCCCATCTCTAGTAAAAATTAGCCAGTTTGGTTGCAGGCACCTGTAATCCCAGCTACTCGGGAGGCTGAGGCAGGAGAATCTCTTGAACCCAGGAAGCAGAGGTTGCAGTGAGCCAAGATTGCACCACTGAACTCCAGTCTGGATGACAGAGTGAGACCCCATCTCAAAAAAAAAAGGGGAAATAATTAATTTCATTTCTTGGTTCTCACTAACTTCAATCACTGACTTCAATGAGGAGACTTGGAATAGGAAAAGAAAATTAGTGTATGAACAAGTTGAGATGAAACAGAACTGACATAAGAAGAACATAAAAGGCACAGTCCATAAATCTTGCGGTATGATAGCCTAGGTTTCATCTTAATAGCACTAATACAGACACAAAACAAAAAGACAGTTTGATGATGTAAGTACAGTTTTTCAGGCCTGTCTTACAGGTGTTAAATCTGAAGCACAGATTAAGTTACTTGTTCAAGGTCACAGTGCTGGAAAATGGAAAAGTCCGGATTGGAGCACAGGCTTTTGGCTCTAGGGCTGTGCTCTTAATCATTATTCCAAATGCATGGCATTTGTTCTTTGTACTCCCTCATTAGATGTTCCAGACAATATTCCTTTGATTATATATCCCTTTGATGATCAGAATCTGAGCTTTTCTAAACTTTTGCAGTTCCTTAGGAAGGTGATAATTTAGACGTCAAATCTATAATTAGAGTTTCTTTTATTATTGGAGCATGGATTTTGAAGGTAAATGATTAACAGTGATTGATATTGTTATCAGATTTTTATTTACTTTCTTTTAGATGTTTGGATAATAAAGTAATCATGCTTGCCTGAATAACAGCAGTTCTCTGTTGGGCTTTGTGCTTTATACATGGAAAGGGAGCCTTGGTCTATTGCAAGGATATTAAACAGTGACTGTATAGTATCGCATGTTAACAATGTTTTAATAAATATTTTATTTTTTATTTTTTATTTTTTTGAGATGGAGTCTCACTCTGTCCACCAGGCTGGAGTGCAGTGGCGCGATCTCGGCTCACTGCAAGCTCCGCCTCCCGGGTTCACGCCATTCTCCTGCCTCAGCCTCCCTCCCGAGTAGCTGGGACTATAGGCACCCGCCACCTCGCCTGCCTAGTTTTTTGTATTTTTTAGTAGAGACGGGGTTACACCGTGTTAGCCAGGATGGTCTCGATCTCCTGACCTCGTGATCCGCCCGCCTCGGCCTCCCAAAGTGCTGGGATTACAGAGGTGAGCCACCACGCCTGGCCGTTTTTTGTATTTTTTAGTACAGACGGGGTT
>NW_012112789.1:0-1269 GCF_000951035.1 Colobus angolensis palliatus | reverse complement strand
GGGGGGGGGGGCTCCCTGCTTGTTCCCACCAAGGCTGGCGCCCCAGCCCTCTCTTCTGGGTATCCGCCATGCCTGGGCTGTGCAGTAGCGCAGTTCATGGGTGCCCACGAGGGGAAGGTGAAGCCCCGCCCTCAGGCCCTGCAGCCCTCACTGCCCCCAGCCCGGCTGCAGGGTTGGCCTCCCTTCTGGCACCGCACCTGCCACTCGCCCCTCTGTCTCAGGAAAAGCCACTGTGATTCCCTTCGAAGGCTGACCTTCCTTCTGGTGGCTTCTGCCCCATTCCAGCTCCCCTTTCCCCATGGGATCATTAGATACCGAGCCCAGCCGAGGGCCCAGCCGTGTGGGGGTGGAACCGCAGTCACAGAAGAGGGGAGAGCACTTTCTGCATGGAGCTTCTGCAGGGGAGAGAAGTATCACCAACAGGAAGTGGGTGGGCTGTGTCATGTGTGGAAAAGTGGCATGCCAGGAAATGAAGTGGGACAGGGGAGCGGCAGGGGCTCTCCCAGGCTCCCCTCCTGCGGCATCTGTGTACCCCTGGCCTTCACCCAGCACTGCTGACCTTCGGGGCCGGTTCCAGCCCTGGTGGGGGCCGTCCTGGGCATTTTAGGGTGTTCAGCAGCTTCCCTGAGCTAGATGCTAGGAGCCACCACCACCAATGCCAAAAAAAGATAGATGCATTTGCCACCTGGCTGGTTGCTCTCTGTAAACGTGATCTAAACTGCTGGCCCAGGATGGTTGACATAGAGAAAGTCTGACTTTCTGAGGGTCCTGGTGATGGGAGGATGTGTAGCTTAATACAGAGTCTGGTGGAGAGAGGGAGAAAGCCTGCTCTCCATGGGTGTGCAGAGAGGGTTAGTATATGCATGTTTATTTCCTGGCTCTTTCCAGGGGCTCCAAGAGGACCTTGAAGCAGTGACGCCAGGCCTTAGTTGGTGGCGCCATTCTCCCATAAAGGGAACCAGGCTTTTGGTGAAAATAGCTTATTCTGGCTGAGCGTGGTGGCTCACGCCTGTAATCCCAGCATGTAGGGAGGCTGAGACGGGCAGATCACTTGAAGCCAGGAGTTCAAGACCAGCCTGGCCAACATGGTGAAACCCCCATCTCTACTAAAAATTCAAAAGTTAGCTGGGTGTGGTAGTGCACGCCTGTGGTCCCAGCTACTCGGGAGACTGAGGCGTAAGAATTGCTTGAACCCAGGAGGTGGAGGTTGCAGTGAGCTGGGATGGCACCACTGCACTCCAACCTGGGGTGACAGAGACCCTGTGTCAA
>NW_012112788.1:0-1066 GCF_000951035.1 Colobus angolensis palliatus | reverse complement strand
ATCCTCCCCTTCCCCTCCCACTTTTTTTTTTTTTTTTTTTTTGGGGTTTAAATCTTGCTGCCCAGGCTGGAGTGCAGTGGCACAATCTCGGCTCACTGAAACCTCTGCCTCCCAGGTTCAAGGGATTCTCCTGCCTCAGCCTCCTGAATAACTGGGATTACAGGCATGCATCACTACGCCTGGCTAATTTTTGTATTTTTAGTAGAGACAGGGTTTCACCATGTTGATCGGGCTAGTCTTGAACTCCTGGCCTCGTGATCCGCCCACCTCAGCCTCCCAAAGTGCTGGGATTACAGGCATGAGCCACCACGCTCGGCCTCTCCTTCCCCTTGATTCTTTCCTGGCTAGTTAGAAAAGATACAATTCTTCCTGACCCTATTGCTGAAATAGCTACAATGTCTGTTACATTTATTACCATTAAATTTGCATATATATGTACAACTGTTATATATCCATACAAACTAAAAATAGTTTTAAAAGCATTAGTTTAATTTAATTAAACTAATTAAACTATTAGTTTTTTCTAAAAAATAGAAAAAATATGCACATATTCATGTAATATCTTTTTTTGTTGTTGTTCTAGACAGAGTCTTGCTCTGTCGCCCAGGCTGGAATGCGGTGGTGCAATCTCGGCTCACTGAAATCTCCACCTCCCAGGTTCAAGCATTTCTTGTGCCTCAGCCTTCCGAGTAGCTGGGATTACAGGCATCTGCTACCACACCCGGCTAATTTTTTGTTTTTAGTAGAGACAGGGTTTCGCCATGTTGGCCAGGATGGTCTCAAACTCCTGGCCTCAACGGACCTGCCCACCTCAGCCTCCCAAAGTGCTAGGATTACAGGTGTGAGCCACTATGCCCAGACTCACATAATGTACTTAAAATTTCTTTAATTTATGAAGCTAGTTGATGTTGCTTAACTATACCTTTTAATTCTTCCCTCTTTTTTTCTTAAAGAAATTTCCCATTTCTGAGGCCAGGCGCGGTGGCTCACGCCTGTAATCCCAGCACTTTGGGAGGCCGAGGCGGGCGGATCACGAGGTCAGGAGATCGAGACCATCCTGGCTAAC
>NW_012112787.1:0-1994 GCF_000951035.1 Colobus angolensis palliatus | reverse complement strand
GGGGCCAGGTTCTTCCAGGCCCCTCTGCTTGGAGCAATGCTCCAGCTCTGGCTCAGTGTCTGCATCACCTAGCCCAGGAGTCGGCATTCCAGGGCAGGGGTCCAGCCAGCATGATGTGGGTCTCATGTCCATCTCTCCACCAGGGGAGGGAAGGGGGTGTCCCTAATGACAGTCCCTCTAAGGCAGTGCATATGCATCTGTGCCAGGGGGTTCCCAAGGCAGCATGGGGTGCGGCTTCCGGAAGATGGCAGGGTGGATGCTGGGCCAACAAAAGCAACCGAGCCTGGGCAGGGGGAGGACAAGCCGTGCTTCAGGGGCCTTCACAAGGTCACCCGGGAACTGGGGGACCGCTGTGTGGTCCTGACTTCCTCTGTCTGCTGTAAGGGAACTAAGATGCCTCCTCTCCTCTGCACACTGCAGGGTGGTGAATGGGGATCTGGAGTTGCAACCTGACGGACTCAATCTCATGTGACAGCGTGAACCACTGACATGGAGGCCGCGGAGGCAGTGGAGTAGGGAGGGGTCTGCTGGGTGTGGCTGCCCAGGTGCCTCCGGGACTGAGCACTCCTGGATGCACTGCAGGTAACTTTCCCAGGGGTCCCTCCTGCTGGGCCCCAGGGGCTTTCGGCTGGCCTGGCCTCTTCCCTAGCTCTCTCTGGGTCCCTTGCGTGTCCTCTAC
Organism: Colobus angolensis palliatus; assembly: GCF_000951035.1. Classification (NCBI taxonomy): domain Eukaryota; kingdom Metazoa; phylum Chordata; class Mammalia; order Primates; family Cercopithecidae; genus Colobus; species Colobus angolensis. The sequence goes on along the minus strand of NW_012112787.1, from coordinate 1,315 downwards.
ATGGTCCCTGGCCTCCAACAACCGCCCACAGCCTCTGCTGCAGGGTCTCTTCCCCTCTGTGTGTGGCTCCCATGGACTCTCTGTCAGTGCCTCCTGGGCACATGGGAGCCCTGCAGTTCATTCAGGCCACATAGGAGCTGCAGGCAGAGGGGAAACTCATCCCTTCCCAAGCACACTATGCTGCCGAGTACCCTCTCATGTGGCCACACCAGGTAGGCGGGGGCTGCCTGCCTCGGAGGCGATCTCTTACCAGAGTCCTAAATGCAACCTGGACAGAACCTCCTTGCTCCTAGTTTTCCTCTTTTCCTACCCAATGTGGCAGCCCTCTGGCCAAAGTCTGGGAGGGGACAAGGGACACATTTGGCTCACCTCCTGCCTTTCCACCCCTTACCCCTCCCTGCCTACCTGTAGCTTCCTCTAGTGTGCATGGGCAGGAAGGGCTGGCTTAAGGTTTGCCCCTTCCTCTGTGTCATCAGGCGAGTATGCAGGGATGGATTAGTAATGTCTGCCATGGGCAAGGCAGGGAGGAAGGTGGTTTGTTTTCCACCTGGGCTTCTGCACTTCTGGCTCTGAGACATTCTGGCCATGTCAGGCAAACTTGTGGAGTGGGATGAGGGCACCCTGAGCCAGAGCTCCTCAAGGAAAATACCAGGTGACCAGCCTGACTCAGCAACAAACCTCAGTGGCCCCAGGTGGGACAGTCTTGAGTTTAACCCTCAGGCCTAATTTCTCAAAGATTCATAACCATGTGCAGAACACAGGGAGGAGATCAGTGAAAACAGAAAGAGCAGTTTCATTAGAAGCTCTGAAAGATCCCAAGGGCCAGGTAATATTCCTTCAAGATCTCTCTAACAGACCACAATAAAATGGCAGTTGGGGACGTGCCCCCGCCTTGCCACAGCCCCAAGAGCAGCCTGGCCCTCGAGGGGCTCAGCGGGCCCATCTGGGGCAGGAGCCAGCCCTATGGGAGTGACAGCAGTGCCTATTGGGAGCAGACACAGCAGTACCAGAAGCGACAGAGGCCAGTGGTGCCAAATCCTGGAGGACCTGTCATATCTGGGGAGGACAGAGCCAGACAGAGAAACAGGACAAAGCTCACGTGGCACCTGGTGGGATTCTCGACTCTCAGGAGTCCCTGGAGCACGGGAAATCTCTGCATGGAGTTGGGGTGCTACATCAGAGCGAAGACCCCGGAAACAATGGTAGACCAGCCCTGGGGCCCACATGTGGCCCTGACTGGTAGAGCCTGGGGAATTTCCTTCCTAGGAAGACTGCACGGTGCAGAGAAGCCAAGTAACTGGGAGGTAAGACAGGG
>NW_012112786.1:21682-22767 GCF_000951035.1 Colobus angolensis palliatus | reverse complement strand
TACAGGCGCGTACCACCACACCCAGCTAATTTTTGTATTTTTAGTAGAGACAGGGTTTCAGCATGTTGGCCAGGATGGTCTCGATCTCCTGACCTTGTGATCCCCCTGCCTTGGCCTTTCAAAGTGCTGGGATTACAGGTGTGAGCCACCATGCCCGGCCCAGATTGTATTTTTAGAAACTACAGTTTTGAGTTTTTCAAACTTGGGCTGGGTGCAGGGGGTGCATACCTGTAAAACCAGCTATTTGAGTGGCTGGGATGGGAGGATTGCTTGAGCCCAGGAGTTCAAGGCTGCAGTGAGCTATAATCACACCACTGCACTTCAGCCTGGATCACAGGAAGAACTCTGTCTCTTAAAAGAAAAAAAGGGAGAAGCCAGACACGGTGGCTCACACCTATAATTCTAGCACTTTGAGAGGCTAAGATGGGCAGATTGAGCTCAGGAGTTTGAGACCAGCCTGGCCAACATGGTGAAACCCCATCTCTATTAAAATACAAAATAGCTGGGCATGGTGGGGGGCACCTGTAGTCCCAGCTACTCAGGAGGCCGAGGCAAGAGAATTGCTCAAACCTGGGAGGAAGAGGTTGCAGTGAGCCAAGGGTGTGCCATTACACTCCAGCCTGGCGACACAGTGAGACTGTCTCAAAACAAACAACCTCCCCTCCAAAAAAAACAGGTTTTTATTTGGTCTATTGCATGATGAAATAGCTAATAAAAAGATGCGTTGGCATGGAAGTAAGTGAACATAGGTTCCTTGGGAAGTTCACTCTGTAAAGTGTTTCTGGGTCCCTCCTAACGAGCCCGAAGCCTGGCAGGCTCTGGGAGAACAGTCTGATTGATGAGAAAAGCCTAACAGAGCCTGGGGTGCTGAGGCCAGGAGAAAAACAAAACAGAACAAAAAACCCTGTCCACAAATATGGCTGTGTATTTTCTACTTGAGAACCAGATGCAGTTATCATCAAATGAGATTTTCATCCATTATAAATAAATTTGGAATATGAACTGGATCTGAAATCAAAAAATGTCTCTTGAAATTCTGGCAGTAGCTCTGCTAAAAGACTTGTCAGGATTTTTTTTTTTTTTTT
>NW_012112786.1:16939-19177 GCF_000951035.1 Colobus angolensis palliatus | reverse complement strand
GTAAACCTGGGAGGCGGAGCTTGCAGTGAGCTGAGATCTGGCCACTGCACTCCAGCCCGGGCGACAGAGCAAGACTCCGCCTCAAAAAAAAAAAAAATTAAAAAAAAGAACAGGACACAAGCACATATTTCCATTAAGTTTGTTTCCATGTCCATAGCCTAGTCTGCAAACTGGGAAGTCCCCTCGTTGATCATCATGGTGACACAATCCTGCCCGCTTTCTAAAACAAGTGAGCACATGAACCCAGTGTGCGACATTTAGGAAACCCTGCATTTAGGATACTAGATCTTGTTCTGAACACAGGCTCGAGGTTTTGGAATGCACTGGAAGGCAGTATTATCCCAGCTCTTCAGATAATTTGCAAGTGGTAAAGGCTTCAAGCTGGCCCAGAGCCTATGGCAGAAAGCGGCCACAACCACTCCCAGAGGGCCTGTCAGTCACCAAAGCTATGAGGGAAGCGATTATCAGGAGGCCTCTGCATGCCCTGATGGCAGGGCTCCCTGAGATCCCGGCTGGAAGAGACTCTACCCCCAACTCCCTAAGTTATCTCTGTACCTTTGAGGAGTCCTGCATTTCTGGGTTGGTTGATGTGCTTCATACTTGGTACCTAACTCTTTTTTTTTTAATTTTTTATTTTTATTTATTCTTTTGAGACAAATTCTTACTCTGTTGCCCAGGCTGGAGTTCAATGGTGTGATCTCGGCTCCTGCAACCTCTGCCTCCTGGGTTCAAGCGATTCTCCTGTCTCAGCCTCCCGAGTAGCTAGGATTACAGGCGTCCGCCACCAGGCCTAATTTTTTTATTTTTAGTAAAGACAGGGTTTCACCACGTTGGTCTCGAACTCCTGACCTCGTGATCCACCCACCTCAGCTTCCCAAAGTGCTGGGCTTACAGGCATGAGCCACCGCGCCAGCGGTTGGTGCCTAACTCTTAACACCTTTCCTTGCCATGAGGTCCGAGCCACCCACCCCCTGCCGACAACCCCTGTTACTCTGGGGAATACATTGTTTTCACACTTTGCCTCCCCACCAACAGCTCTTTCCAGATTGCAAGGGCGAGCTGGTAGGAAGCTTGCAGATTGTTTCGTGCTGCTGTGTAATCTGTGTGCTTGTCACTGGGGTCTGTTCTTCCTAGAGCTGGTACGGTGAAATCTGCATTGAGCCTCGGGGCAGTCATTGCCACTGTACTTTGTGGGCTGGCTTGCCTTCTTTTTTCCTTCTTTAAAATAAAAGAAAATGGGAGTTTGTTTCTTTTTTTTTTTGAGACGGAGTCTCACTTTGTCGCCTGGGCTGGAGTGCAGTGGCCGGATCTCAGCTCACTGCAAGCTCCGCCTCCCGGGTTTAGGCCATTCTCCTGCCTCAGCCTCCCGAGTAGGTGGGACTGCAGGCGCCCGCCACCTCGCCCGGCTAGTTTTTTGTATTTTTTAGTAGAGACGAGGTTTCACTGTGTTAGCCAGGATGGTCTCGATCTCCTGACCTCGTGATCCGCCCGTCTCGGCCTCCCAAAGTGCTGGGATTACAGGCTTGAGCCACTGCGCCCGGCCTATTTTATTATTTTTTTTATCGAGACGGAGTCTGTCTCTGTTGCCTAGGCTGGAGTGCAGTGGTGCAATCTCGGCACACTGTGGCCACTACCTTCCAGGTTCAAGCGATTCTCCTGCCTCAGCCTCTCGAGAGCTGGGATTACAGGCACACACCACCACGCCTGGCTAATTTTTTTGTATTTTTAGTAGAGACAGGGTTTTGCCATGTCAGGCTGGTCCCAAACTCCTGACTTCAGGTGATCCACCCACCTCGGCCTCCCAGAGTGCTGGGACTACAGGTGTGAGCCAACATGCCCGGCCTGATTTTTATTTTTACAGTTTATCTCATTCTTTGGAACAAGAGCTCTTTTTAAGCTCATTGGAATCTCCGAGTCCCACATACCTGGTTGGGGGTGCGGAGAAAATATCCAAGCGTGGCTGAAGATACCTGATTCACCTGCAGTTTCTAGAAGCCTTCTATTTCCTGCTTAGCAACAGGGCGGGAGACTCTTCTCCACCCAGTTATGTTTATAGTCTACTTGTTCAGTCCGGACGGTCATCTTCCTCATGTGTCTCGTATGTCAGATGCAGTCACACAGGACGCTGGCAGGAAATGAGCATCAGACATCTTCCAGGCCGTGTCTCCGTGGCTTTTGTTAAAGCTACCAGAGATGTATTGGAACACATTTAGAATATTTCCTTAGAGACAAGGGCAG
>NW_012112786.1:16525-16889 GCF_000951035.1 Colobus angolensis palliatus | reverse complement strand
ACGTAGTGATGAAGTGTTACTCCCTTAAAGAATTTGAAACAAGGCTGGGTGCGGTGGCTCACCCCCATAATCCCAGCACTTTGGGAGGCCAAGGTGGGAGGATTTCTTGAGCCCAGGAGTTTGAGACAAGCCTGGGCAACATAATGAGACCTTGTCTCTGCTAAAAAGAAAAAGAATTCCTGGGCTGGTTGCAATGACTCATGCCTGTAATCCTAGCACTTTGGGAGGCTGAGGTGGACAGATTGCTTGAGCGCAGGAATTCAAGATCAGTCTGGGCAATATAGTGAGACTCTGTCTCTGCAAAAATTAGCCAGGTGGCCGGGCGCGGTGGCTCAAGCCTGTAATCCCAGCACTTTGGGAGGCC
>NW_012112786.1:9700-11114 GCF_000951035.1 Colobus angolensis palliatus | reverse complement strand
TTTTAGACGGAGTCTCACTCTGTCGCCGAGGCTAGAGTGCAGTGGCACTGTGTTGGCTCACTGCAACCTCCGTCTCCTGGGTTCAAGCAGTTCTCCTACCTCAGATTCCCGAGTAGCTGGGATTACAGGCGCCCACGACGCCTAGCTAGTTTTTTTAGTAGAGATGGGGTTTCACCATGTTCGCCAGGATGGTCTCAATCTCCTGACCTTGTGATCCGCCTGCCTCAGCCTCCCAAAGTGCCGGGATTATAGGCGTGAGCCACCGCGCCTGGCCAATTTTTGTATTTTTAGTAGAGACAGGGTCTCACCATGTTGACCAGGCTGGTCTCAAACTCCTGACCTCAGGTGATCTACCCACCTCGGCCTCCCAAAGTGCTGGAATGACAGGCGTGAGCCACAGCGCCCAGTCTTGGTCCCTGAATTCTGTTCTTCCCATCCAGGCCCAGCTGTCCTGCATGCTCTGAACCGAGCTTCCACCTGGGAGCTGGAGGGAGGGCCACCTGTCACCTGCCATACTGTCTTGTAGGATCAGGAGCGTCTGGGCAGGCAGCTCAAGTTACGCGCAGAAAGGGAAGAAAAGGAGAAGCTGAAAGAGGAGGCCAAACGGGCCAAGGAAGAGGCCAAGAAGAAGAAGGAGGAAGAGAAGGAGCTGAAGGAAAAGGAGAGGCGGGAGAAGCGGGAGAAGGATGAGAAGGAGAAGGCGGAGAAGCAGCGGCTCAAGGAGGAGCGGCGCAAGGAGAGGCAGGAAGCCTTGGAGTGAGTGCCCTCGGAGGCCGTGCTGGGCCTGCCTCCCTGCTGCTGGATTCCGCTCCTGGCCACTCTGATGGGGCCTTTCCACTTCGCAGGCAGATGGCGGCTCCCTTCAGTTCCTTCCCATTTCTCCTGCGTGAGGTGCCCATGGGCCCCCAGCGTGGGAGTGGTGGAAAGCAGCTCCCTGCTCTTTTGTGCTCCCCTACGTCCAACTCACCCTGGGCCCCTTGTCTCTGCTGACTGTCCTTCTAGTTCCCAACCAACTTAGACATTTGCATCGCAGGATTGTGGGTTTTGTCTGTGCTGATTATGCACCGGCTGGCTAAATTTTTTTTTGTATATATTCTAGTCACAGGAAAAATTTTATTGACTCTTTTCCTTTTTTTTTTTTGAGATGGAGTCTCGCTCTGTCACCCAGGCTGGAGTGCAGTGGCGCGATCTTAGCTCACTGCAAGCTCCACCGCCTCCCGGGTTCACACCATTCTCCTGCCTCAGCCTCCCAAGAAGCTGGGACCACAGGCGCCCGCCACCATGCCCGGCTAATTTTTTTGTATTTTTAGTAGAGACAGGGTTTCACCGTGTTCGCCAGGATGGTCTCAATCTCCTGACCTTGTGATCCGCCCGCCTCGGCCTCCCAAAGTGCTAGGATTACAGGCGTGAGCCA
>NW_012112786.1:2123-3260 GCF_000951035.1 Colobus angolensis palliatus | reverse complement strand
CCGAGTAGCTGGGACTATAGGCACGTGCCACCACGCCTGGCTAATTTTTTATTTATTTATTTTTTTGAGATGGAGTCTCACTCTGTCGCCCAGTCTGGAGTACAGTGGTGCGATCTCAGCTGACTGCAACATCTGCCTCCCGGGTTCCAGTGATTCTCCTGCCTCAGCCTCCCAGGTAGCTGGGATTACAGGTGCATGCTATCACACCTGGCTAATTTTTGTATTTTAGTGTAGACGGGGTTTTACCATGTTGGCTAGGCTAGTCTTGAGCTCCTGACCTCAGGTGATCCGACCGCCTCAGCCCCTGAAGTGCTGGGATTACAGGCGTGAGCTACCATGCCCGGCCTAATTTTTTAATTTTTTGTAGAGACGGGGTTTTGCTTTGTTGCCCAGGCTGGTCTTGATGACCTGGCCTCAAATGATCCTCCAAGCCTTGGCCTCTCAAAGTACTTGGATTATAGGCGTGACTCCCAGCACCTGGGCTGTCCTTTGTATCTTTTTTTTTTTTTTTTTTTTTTGAGACGGAGTCTCGCTCTGTCGCCTGGGCTGGAGTGCAGTGGCCAGATCTCAGCTCACTGCAAGCTCCGCCTCCCGGGTTTACGCCATTCTCCTGCCTCAGCCTCCCAAGTAGCTGGGACTACAGGCGCCCACCACCGCACCTGGCTAGTTTTTTGTATTTTTTTAGTAGAGACGGGGTTTCACAGTGTTAGCCGGGATGGTCTCGATCTCCTGACCTCGTGATCCGCCCGTCTTGGCCTCCCAAAGTGCTGGGATTACAGGCTTGAGCCACCGCGCCCGGCCTGTCCTTTGTATCTTGAAGCATTTGACAACAATTGCATATCTTGAAGGTGCACAGTGTGACGTTGTACCCACACATCCTGTCGTGACAGCCAGAGATCCACATCATGTATTTTCACTGCCGCATAATACTTCATAATGCAATGATATGGTTTATGGTTTCTCTCTTTACAAAAATTATTTTTTTTTAAATTTATTTATTTTTTTTGAGATGGAGTCTCGCTCTGTCACCCGGGCTGGAGTGCTGTGGCCGGATCTCAGCTCGCTGCAAGCTCCGCCTCCCGGGGTTCACGCCATTCTCCTGCCTCAGCCTCCCGAGTAGCTGGGACTACAGGCGCC
>NW_012112786.1:0-780 GCF_000951035.1 Colobus angolensis palliatus | reverse complement strand
GTTACTCATGAGGCTGAGGCAGGAGAATCGCTTGAACCCAGGAGGCGGAGGTTGCAGTGAGCCGAGATTGCGCCACTGCACTCCAGGCTGTGCCGTGAAGCGAGATTCCATCTCAGAAAAAAGAAGAGGAGTTGTGATCTTTCAAAAAAAAAAAATGTTTTTTGTTTGTTTTTTGTTTTTTTGAGGAGTCTTGCTCTGTTGCCCAGGCTGGAGTACAATGGTGCAATCTGGGCTCACTGCAACCTCTGCCTCCCGAATTCAAGTGATTCTCCTGCCTCAGCCTCCTGTGTAGCTGGGATTACAGATGCCCACCACCATGCCCAGTTAATTTTTGTTTTGTTTTGTTTTGTTTGAGACGGAGTCTCACTCTGTCCCCCAGGCTGGAGTGCAGTGGCACGATCTCGGCTCACTGCAACCTCCGTCTCCCGAGTTCAAGTGATTCTCCTGCCTCGGCCTCCTGAGTAGCTGGGACTACAGGTGCATGCCACCATGCCCGGCTAATTTTTTGTATTTTAGTAGAGACCGGGTTTCACTGTGTTGCCCAGGCTGGTCTCGAACTGAGCTCAGACAATCCACCCGCCTCGGCCTCCCAAAGTGCTAGGTTTACAGGCATGAGCCACTGCACCTGGCCTAATTTTTGTATTTTTAGTAGAGACGGGATTTGGCCATCTTGGCCAGGCTGGTCTCGAACTCCTGACCTCATGATCCACCCACCTTGGCCTCCCAAAGTGCTGGGATTACAGGCATGAGCCACCACGCCCAGCCTAATTTTTGTGTTTT
>NW_012112785.1:0-1108 GCF_000951035.1 Colobus angolensis palliatus | reverse complement strand
CTCGGCCTCCCAAAGTGCTGGGATTACAGGCTTGAGCCACCGTACCCGGCCCAAGTTAGTGACTTTTAAAGCTAGGTGGTTAGAATAGGAGTCACAGTTAATATATTATTTTTTGGACCTCTGAGTTTGAGTTTTTCCATAATTTAAAAAAAAATGGAGAAAAAAAGAAAGTCCTTGGCTTTGCTGTTCTTATTTATGCTACCCCTGTGCACAGGTATTCACCTTCACCTGGAGAGAGGACATCCGGCCTGGAGACCCCCAGCATACGAAGAAGTTCTGCTTTGATGCCATCTCCCACACCAGCCCTGTCACGCTCTACGACTGCCACAGCATGAAGGGCAACCAGCTGTGGAAATACCGCAAAGTAAGACGGGATGTGCGGGGAGCAGGGCACCTGCTTGATATTTTTTAAGGCCATATAGTGCCTCACCTCTTCTTTCAACAGAGTCCATCCACTTATTCATTTGTGCCACAAACCTACCATGCTGGATTTTGCAGTCATTCAAGAGTAGTCAGAAATCTAGACTTCACTGTGAAATCACCAAGTCTTAAATGTTGGCAACTGATTCCATTTAAAAAAGAAAAGCATGGCCGGGCACAGTGGCTCATGCCTGTAATCCCAGTACTTTGGGAAGCCGAGGTGGGTGGATCACCTGAGGTCAGGAGTTTGAGACTAGCCTGGCCAATATGGTGAAACCCCGTCCCTACTAAAAATACAAAAATCAGCCGGGCGTGGTGGCTCATGCCTGTACTCCCAGCTACTCAGGAGGCTGAAGCAGGAGAATCACTTGAATCTGGGAGGCAGAGGTTGCAGTGAGCCAAGATTGCACTATTGCACTCCAGCATGGGCGACAAGAGCGAAACTCTGTCTCAAAAAAAAAAAAAAAAAAGAATCCCAAGAACACTTGAACTGTGGATATTTGATGACATTTTGGACTTTGTAGTAACTACTTTTAGGTGTTATAATGGCACTTACTGAAGTGTTTATACCTGACATGATACGATATCTGAGATTTGCTTCAAAATAATGTGAGTGTAACGATAGGGGTGGAAGTAGAGCTGCAACAACATTAGCCTTGAGTTGGTAACTTACTTTTTTTTTTTTTTT
>NW_012112784.1:0-3386 GCF_000951035.1 Colobus angolensis palliatus | reverse complement strand
TCTTCAATGTAAAAGAGGGTGATGTAAGAGGCTTCCTTTAAGCACCAAAGACCCACTAAGGTTAACAGATGTGTACAAGGCTGTGCCTGTGTTTTCTGGGCCAGGTCTGTGCCACAATTCTTCCCCCAACACAGGCCCTGCTCCCCACTCACCCGATGGCTCAATCCCAGAACAGTTTAAGATGCTTTCGGTTGAATGTCCTAGAAATCTCTTTAACCCTTTGATATCTATTGGGTCCCTCTTGTTTTCTGCTGGATGAAAAGGCCATGCAGGAACCACATTGATGGCGGAGAGGAGAAAATAAATGTGTAAGGGGACACGCTACATAGACACTGGCCTGGGTCTCATTCCAAATGTAGTTCCTAACACGTCGACGCCCAGCAGCTGAGTTATCAGAAGACTCTGGTGATGGCTAGATGTTTAGCCCTTTCCTAGACTGGAAATATTTCTTGCTGAAATAGCAGCTGCATATGCCTCCCACGGAGAAGGAAAAGACGAGCAGCAAGAAAAGTCGTCTGAAAGTTGATTCAATTCCTACATCCAAAGGTTATTCTGACTCTGCTGTTTCTCTTTTTAAATCCTACAAAGGTAAGGCTGGAGCAAATTTTACCATAATACAAAAAAACAAAAACAAAACAAAAAAAAACCACCCAACTCTTGGGCCTGTGTTTTCAGTAATTAGCTCAATGTGCTAATGAGAGTCTTCAGGGAGAACAGCATTAATTAATGGGTGAATTTCACTTTAATAAATGTATAGGCAATTTTCTAAATGCAGATGGCAGAGTCCGCCCTGATGGCTCTACCTAGAGCCACTCAATGTGGTAAGTGTCGGAGGAAAGTGGTTAATTTGTAAAATGTTTCATGATCCTGATTAGAAGAGAAATAATGCTTGTGTTTGCTTTCCAATGTATTATTCATCTCTTCTCAGCCCAAGAACTCCACATCCTTCCCCACCTCCCAGTGTCCTGAGGCTCTTTGTCACTCCTACTGTCCCGAAACGGGAGGACCTCTCCCCCTGGAGGACTGGGGTCTCTCTCTCTCCACCAGTTTCTAATCCGGAGGGAAGCTGAGTGCCTTCGACTTTCTCTCTGAGTAGACAGAAAAGGGCAGAATGTTGCCCAAGCAAGATCAATGACACCATTTAAAAGAAAGTGCCTTCTAGGCTAGGAAATGTAATGCCCCAAAGTCATCATTTCTTTAGGAAATAATTTGCTGATAGTTGGTTACAGACTTTTATTTTTATTTATTTATTTTGAGACAGAGTCTCGCTCTGTCGCCCAGGCTGGAGTGCAGTGGCGCAATCTCGACTCACTGCAAGCTCTGCCTCCCAGGTTCACGCCATTCTCCTGCCTCAGCCTCCCGAGTAGCTGGGACTACAGGCGCCGCCACCACGCCCGGCTCATTTTTTTGTATTTTTAGTAGAGATGGGATTTCACCGTGTTAGCCAGGATGGTCTCAATCTCCTGACCTTGTGATCCGCCCGCCTTGGCCTCCCAAAGTGCTGGGATTTCCGGCGTGAGCCACCATGCCCGGCCTGGTTACAGACTTTTAAAAACACCAGTCATGATAGGGAGCTAAGAGAAGTTCTGTTGTTTTAACCAACCCTCTGAGTCAGTGTTATCTTCCTCCTTCACAGTCAGTCGAACAAGGGACAGGGTGAGAACCTGGGCTGCGATTTGAAAACATATTTCCAGGCTTTCCAGATGGGCTCATCTTGATGTTTGGAGAATTAAATTGGAAAGTACACCACAATTGTTGCTATTGCTTCGTGAAGAAGAGATGAAGGACAAGATCATCCATTTGTACCTGGTGCAAAGAGATTTATTGAGCACTTGCTTGTGCAAACCTATTGAGGGGAAGTTATGTGACAACAAAATCAAACTGCTCTGGATCAACAAACTTTAGCAATTCCATCAAGTCCAGGTTCATTACAACCATTATCTTGGCAATAAAATCTCAATCTAACTAATGTATTAGCTGGACTCAAAATAATTGAAAAATCCCGTTAAATGGAAATGCCCTGGCCTGTCACTCAATGTTTTAAGAATCAAAATGGAAACATGCTCCACATTTGTTGCTGTTGCTTAAGAGACACAAAGATGAAGGTCAAGATGACCTATTTGTGCCTGGGGCAAAGTCCATCCTCATTGGGTGTCGGCCGCACTCACCACAGACTCTGTCACCATCACGTACCTTACAAATCTGCATTGATATCAGAATATGACTCAGAGGAATTGCACAATTCTCAAAGCAGATCCCACCCACCTCATCTTCCTATGACATCTTGTCGGGGGAGGCAAATCATCACATTCCAGGGACACTTTTTTATACATAAGGTGGAATTTCCCCCCCTCAGCCCATGATGACTCAAAAACCAAGTTAATCGGGTGTGATATTCTGATAGATTCTAAATGCAGCACAGAAATCCAGCATAACCACAGAATTTATATAGTCTTGAAATCACAATTTTTGTTTTTCTTTTTAAGAACCAGAATGAAATTTGGGATTATCAAGTATTCATCACCCAGATGAGAAAACCCAGGCATGGAGGAGTTGGGATATTTGCTCCAAGCCTGGCGGCTACAACAGACTGATGTCCAGACCCAGCTCCTAATCTGCAGCGGCCTCATGACCCAAGAGGGAAGGGAGATTTGCCTGCTTGCGTTTTTCCTGCCAGTCTGCTGGTGTGCACGCTTCTGGGACCCGGGCATGAATGCCCTGGCACCATCGCCCTAGGCTTGGCTGGATTCTAGTCTTTGGAGTCAACAGGCTGCTAAATTCAGACAAGTGGAGCAGAGCTAGCAAAATGAAGAACCAGCATTGCCACGTCAGGACGCACCAGATGCAATCCCTGTGTCTGCTGGGGACTCCTTCCTCATTCACCGGTCCTGGGAAGGCAGGAAACAGCAAACCATGTCTCATTTCATAATAAAGCTGAGAAGAGAAATATGTGCCAGTCTCCATTCCATGACATTGGTTATTGGGAGTTGGATAATTTTTGAAAAAGTGTTTAGAAAATTCTTGGCCAGGTGCAGTGGCTCACACCTGTAATCCCAACACTTTGGGAGACCAAGGCGGGCAGATCACCTGAGGTCAGGAGTTTGAGAGGAGCCCAGCCATGGTTCATGGCCATGAGGCCATGAACATGGTGAAACCATGTTGTATTTTCAGTCTCTACAAAAAAAAAAAAATACAAAAATTAGCTGGGCATGATGGTGGGTGCCTGTAATCCCAGCTACTTGGGAGGCTGAGGCAGGGGTATCGCTTGAACCCAGGAGGCGGAGGTTGCAGTGAGCCGAGATCGTGCCATTGCACTCCAGTCTGGGTGACAAGAGTGAGACTCCGTCTCAAAAAAAAAGGAAGAAGAAAAAAGAAAATTCTTGCTA
>NW_012112783.1:0-1082 GCF_000951035.1 Colobus angolensis palliatus | reverse complement strand
AGAGTGAGACTCTCAGAAAAAAAAAAAAAAAAAAAGGAAAAAACAGCACAGCAGGCCAGAGACCCTCTCCTCCGCAAGGCCTGCTTAAAATGTGAGCCTTTGGCTGGTGTCTGGGAACTTGGATTTTAGGAAGAGGGTTCCCACCATTCCCTGTCTGAGAGGGGCTCCCTGTGCTGGACTGGACCACACACCTGATTTCTCCTTTTCGGGGAGTCCAGAGTGTGTGTGCCAGGCAAAGGATGCCTATGTAATGGCCCAATAGCAACCTGGGCATGCTGTCTCCAATGAGCTTCCATGAGGGACACGTTGTTACAACTTGCTACTGGAGAAATGCAGCCTGTGGTGTGCAGCCCTACTGGGAGAGGATTCTGGAAACTTCTTCCTTTGGACTTCACCCTATGTGCCTTTTCTCTTTACTGATTTTGCTCTGCTATGAGTGCAACCATAGGCCACGTCCTCCTAACCGATCAGTTACATAAAACATGCTATTTAAATTTTCAAATGGGCCGGGTACGGCGGCTCATGCCTGCAATCCCAGAACTTTGCGAGGCCGAGGCGGGCAGATCACGAGGTCAGGAGATCAAGCCCATCCTGGCTAACACGGTGAAACCCCATCTGTAGTAAAAATACAAAAAACTAGCCGGGCGTGGTGGCAAGTGCCTGTAGACTTAGCTACTCGGGAGGCTGAGGCAGGAGAATGGCGTGAACCCGGGAGGCGGAGCTTGCAATGAGCCGAGATCATGCCACTGCACTCCAGCCTGGACAACAGAGCGAGACTCCATCTCAAAAAAAACACATTTTTTTTTTCAAATGTTTCATTTTACTTATTGTTATTGTGGCTTCTAGAAACTCACAATTGGCATACATGCTCACCTCACCTGTCCAGGCACCTCAGAATGGCAAGTGCTTCAACACTGAGGTCAGTTTCCATTTCACAGGAGAAACTGAGCCCCAGAGAGGGGGGGCATGGCTGAGGTCACACAATTACGAACAAGAGGACTTGGCTGGGCGCGGTGGCTCACGCCTGTAATCCCAGCACTTTGGGAGGCCAAGGTGGACAGATCACCTGAGGTCCGCAGTTT
>NW_012112782.1:0-2204 GCF_000951035.1 Colobus angolensis palliatus | reverse complement strand
TGTGTGTGTGTGTGTGTGTATGTGTGTGTCCCTTCGTTTGCGCCTGCTCCAGAACAGACACCAGGACGGTGAACGTCAGTGAGTGAAAGAACATGGTGTGAGAGAATGGCTTGTAATGCTTTTGCTAAAGATAATAATAAACATTTTCCAATGGCTGCACACTACAATTTCACAGACAGGGTCTCACGTTCAACATCCTTGGGCCCAAGTAAAATAACCAAATAAAACCTTCTCTATCCCTCCTCACCCTCCCTGGTTCTTCTTGGCTTTGTGTCCACTTCCAGAATCTTCTTGGCCCGGTCTTTAACAACTCCTGGCTCACCACGAGGCGTGAGGAAGCCACCATGGGCTTTGTGCTGTCACTCACAGTGAATTCCTATCATTTTAATGTAGTCACCTCCCAAAGAGAAGCCTCCTTGACTGTCAGTTGCACACGTAAGCAAATCCTTGCCACTTCCAGAAGTGTCTATCAATAATTCCAAATCCCCTGCAACTTCTCAGCCACCCCAACTTTTCTAAATTCTAATCTCTTGGTGTGGAGGACTGTGGTTAAAAAGGTCCCCAGCACTGACCATCAAGAAAAAGTCTTGGCTGGGTGTGGCGGCTCAACGCCTGTAATCCCAACACTTTGGAAGGCCTAGGTGGGCGGACTGCTTGAGCCCAGGGGTTCGAGACCAGCCTGGGCAACATAGTGAGACCCTGTTTCCTCAAAAAATACAAAAAAGTTAGCCCGGCTGTGGCAGCATATGCCTGTTGTCCCAGCTACTTGGGAGGCTGAGATGGGAGAATCACTTGAGCCCAAGAGGTCAAGGCTGCAGTGAGCCAAGATTGTGCCACTACACTACTGCACTACTGCACTCCAGCCTGGGTGACAGAGCAAGACCCTGTCTCTAAATATATATACACATATACATGTATATGTGTGTGTGTGTGTATATACAAATTTTACTAGTTATATGTGTATTTTAATGTATATTAGAGTAAAAAAGTGTCTGCCTGCATGCCAAAATCATAATTTCACAGATAACATTTGGCCTAAGTTAAGATCAGATAAAAAGTGGATTGATTTTAAATTAGCTTGAAGATAAATGCAGAGTAAATAATTTACAGATGGCATGTGGATTTGGCACCAGTAGTGAAGGCCCACTCATGGGTCCTGTGGTCTGGGTGACCTGGCACCATATAGAAAGCCCCAGAACACCACACAGATGCCCTCTGTGCATGCCAGACCTTCACCTCCCGCCCCATGCTGGGTTATAAATATCCCGGGTAGAAACCCCGCTGGGCCTACTCTTCCCTCTGGAGGAGATTAGTGACCGTGGGGAGAAGAGACCATTCAACTCCAAATGGAAATGGTCCCAGCCATTTTACAATGGAGCTTCCCACCCCTTGAACCATGTGTGGGCTTTTGTGGGTCACTTCCAGCCAAGAGTGACTGATCCACCACCCAAAGCATGACTTTCTGTAGGAGCTGCAATGTGTCAATGGCTGGGAAGTGCTGCTCTGTGACTCCAGCCTCTTGGCATGTACGAGTTCTCATGGACCATAAAGGAAGAGATCCAGGTTCTACTGTTGGTGCTGGTTCAACTGATATGAACCCTGGGCAGTCCACTTAATCAACTTCAGTGGGAGATAAGTAATTTCCAAAGCTAAAGTCAGAGGGGGAAGTGCTGGGTAGGCGCAGTTGCCTCCGTCTAGTCCCCTAGACAGGGCAGGCAGTGACACAGCAGAGGGCACCAAGAGCGAGGGAAGAGTGGCACAGGGGGGCTCTGACTGAATTCTGCGAGCACTGGGGAGCCACTGAGAGCTTTGGGGCAGGAGAGACCATGTCTATTACACAGGGATGGAAATAGCAATGACCCACCCATCAAGCAATGAACACATATGCATTTTCTCGAAGGAGACATTGCGAGGGTGTAATTTAAATGTGGCGGCACACCGAGACCTCTGGGTGGTCTCTATGGATTCCCTTCTAGCCCGGCTTGTTGGCATCAATCCAGAGCCTGGGCTGACAGATGCTTCTTATTTGCACTCCCCTCAGATGTGTTTTTAAGTGGGTCTGATTCTACACTGGGCCCCGTTCTTGCTCCTCCCTGGTGTGTGTGTGTGTGTGTGTGTCCCTTCGTTTGCGCCTGCTCCAGAACAGACACCAGGACGGTGAACGTCAGTGAGTGAAAGAACATGGTGTGAGAGAATGGCTTGTA
>NW_012112781.1:0-1091 GCF_000951035.1 Colobus angolensis palliatus | reverse complement strand
CCCAGGCTGGAGTGCAGTGGCGCGATCTTGGCTCACTGCAAGCTCCGCCCCCCGGGTTCACACCATTCTCCTGCCTCAGCCTCCCGAGCAGCTGGGACTACAGGCGCCCGCTACCTCACCGGCTAATTTTTTGTATTCTTAGAAGAGATGGGGTTTCACCGTGTTAGCCAGCATGGTCTCAATCTCCTGACCTCGTGATCTGCCCGCCTCGGCCTCCCAAAGTGCTGCGATTACAGGCGTGAACCACTGCGCCCGGCCCAGACTACTCCCCTCTTGAGTGCTGAAAACTTGTTTGACAATTATAAGTAAAAATTGTAATACTGCCTAATGAAGTTTTCAATATATGGAGATGTTAATACATAAAGAGCTATAATACAAAGGGTGAAGGGCAAAGGGACCTACAGGGTGATATGGTTTCTACATTCCACTTGAATTGGTAAAACACTGATTCTCAGTAGACTATTGAAAGTTAAGTTAATATATGGTAATCTATAGAGCAACTACTAAAAATCTATACAAAGAAAGATAGTCAAAATGAACATGACATTTCTTAGTGTGTTAGACGTACAGTCTATAGACTAGGAATCCTACCCATTAACAAGCTAGGATGTACAAGGTAAAGCTAACTACCAGGAGTCTTAATCATACAGATGGTACCAAAATTGTTTTCTTCAAGCATCATTCTTCATCCCCAACCCAACAAGTAACATGGCTGCTTACTTGAAAAGAACAAGCTACAGCATTCCTCAAACTTCAGATCACCCAGGGATCATATGAAAATGCAGTTTCTGTAGGTCAGGTGTAGGACTTTTAAATCCTGTATTTCTCACAAGCCCCAGATGCTGCAAATACTGTCTGTCCAGGCGCCATGGTTGTCCAGGGGCTAGATACCACATAACCACTCGGAGTGCTGCGTATTCCACTTGGTGCTCTCATTTTATTTTATTTTTTTGAGACAGGGTTTCACTCTGTAGCCCAGGCTGGAGTTCTGTGGCACAATCACAGCTCACTGCAGCCTTGACCTTCCAGGCTCAAGCAATCCTCCCACCTCAGCTTCCTGAGTAGCTGGGACCACAGACATGTGCCATCAA
>NW_012112780.1:0-1040 GCF_000951035.1 Colobus angolensis palliatus | reverse complement strand
GTAGCTGGGATTACAGGTGTCTGTCACCACTCCCGGCTAATTTTTTGGATTTTTAGTACAGACAGGGTGTCACCATGTGGGTCAGGCTGGTCTCAGACTCCTGACCTCAAGTGATCTGCCGGCTTTGGCCTCCCAAAGGGCTAAGATTAAGGTGTGAGCCACCATGCCCGGCCTATATTTTTAATTTTATGATGTACTTTTATATATATTTTATTTTATGCATATGCGTGTTTAGTATTGATGTGTCTTCTTGATAAACTGGAATTATATCACTTTTGTGATAACTCTCTCTATGTATATATGTTGAGATGGAGTCTCACCCTGTTAACCAGATTTCAGTGCAGTGGCATGATCTCAGCTCGCTGCAACCTCCGTCTCCCGGGTTCAAGTGATTGTCATACCTCAGCCTCCCAAGTAGCTGGGACTACAGGCATGCACCATCATGTCTGGCTAATTTTTATATTTTTTATTAGAGACAGGGCTTCCCCATGTTGGCCAGGCTAGTCTTGAACTCCTGACCTCAGGTGATCCAGCTGCCTTTTCCTCCCGAAGTGCTGGAATTACAGGTGTGAGCCACCGTGCCTGGACAACTCTCTATTTTTAATGATGCTTTAAAAATTAAAATGTGTTTGTTTTTCTGTTATCACTTGCAAGTGGAGCTTTAAGTCAGTGTGTGATTTTCCATGTTCCCTTTTGCCTGCTTTGGCAATTATGGAAGCAGTGCTTGAGGCGGTAGCTGCTCTGTCAGCTGCTCCTACTCATTGTCTCAGTTTGGAGACCTGTAGCAGACGCTGCTGATGCCCGTCCAAATTTCCTTTATGGATTGGGTCCCAGAATCAAAACACCGGGCAACAGAGAGCCCAACTGATTGGCAAAAGACATGTAGTAAGGATAAGAAATAAATCTTTTTGTTTTAAGCTACTAAGGTTTGGGTGCTGCTTGTTTTGTAACATAACTTAGCCTATATTGACTAATACAGAAATATTGGGTAAATACTTCAAAAATATTTTCCTTCTTACACAGTCATACAAGACCCTTCA
>NW_012112779.1:0-2200 GCF_000951035.1 Colobus angolensis palliatus | reverse complement strand
ATACCTGTATGAATTGAGTGAGTTACTACTCTCTTCTCTATGCCCCAGGACAACCTGGCGTTTCTGGGCCTGCCAAAAAGTGACAATCTTTACTTACTAGTTCAGGAGCCCTGTAAAGAAATTGCACAGAGAAGATACAAGACCCCTTTTTTCCAAAGTGCTGTTATTGGCTATATAAAGTCAATCTCAATTCCTCAAAGCAGCCTGCTTATGTCTGAAAGGGTGCCATTCCAGTCAAAGCGTTGGTAAAATGACCAGTATCTCCAACTGTGTTCTGTTACAAAGAAAGACATATTCTCTTAAATGTATGCAAAGAATTATGTTGCTATCAGTTAAGAATCCTCACAGTTTTCAAAATCAGAAGAAATCAGGTAGAAACAAATATGCTTTAAATTTTGCTCACAAGAGTATACTTAATTATTTAAAAGCTGCAAATGACTCAAATGAAAAAAGTTTTACTGACTGAAAAACAAAACCAAAAGAATCAGTAATAATGTTTCAAACAACAACAACAAAAAATCACTAAAAGATTGTTTCGGTGTTCTATCAATTCAGTCTGTAAGATTTAAGTTTTGTTCTGCTCAATACTGGGCCAGAAGTCCTCATGAACACATCAGCTCTCCAAGAGAGTCCTGGAAGCTTTTGTGTCTATTCCAATGGCACAATACCCAAAGTTATCAGAAATCTGCATTCAAGTCCACCTGTCAGATCGTTACAGCTGATTATGAACTGCTTTTTAAAAAGGATCAAGGTAAAGCCAATTATTGTGAATGAAAAAAGTCTTAGGACAGTCATAGCCAAAGACACAATTGACAAGGAAAACTGATTATCTCTGTGGCACACAAAAATCTAACATCATAATAATTATTACTGATAATACATACAGAGACATCAGAAATACAGAAATTTTTTATAATTTTGGAACACGTACTAATAATACATTTATATAAATATAACCCAAAGAAAGTTAAGCACTATTTCATATCTGACAATGCTTCCTGTATTATTTAACATACCAAATAAGCTAATTATATCTCTTTTGAATGTCAAGGGACATAACATCTAAAAAAAGTTAATTAGTTCAAAATACTTAATTGAAATTTCGAACTTGAAATTGAAATTTTGATTTTAGAATGTTTGTCAAATATCAAATATCAAAAGTTTAAAACACTTGATGTCACCAAATAGAATCACAGTTCATTTATTTGGCCAAAGTGATAACTCAAGATATTGTTTTAAAGGGAAAACCCTTTACCATTTGATAGGAGACTCAGCTTTCCACAAAAAAGACGAGACCAAATAAAGGTAGCATAAGGAGGGTAACTGCATCTGTCTCTCCTTTCTCCCTTCTTTTCTTTCCTTTTTGTTGCAGTTCACTCAAAAAACAAACAAAAATCTTTCAATATTCCATGAAAATCTTGTATAAAAGGAAAAAACAAATTTACCTCTTCATTAGCGAATTATTAACGTTAAAGTTAATTTTTAATAAAATTGTAGAAAGAAATTAATCCAATCAGTTTGACCACACAATAAGATTTTTGTAAAACGTTCAAATCTTTTACATATTTTTTAAAATAAAGAGTAGATCAGTTCTCCAATAGAACCCTATTATTCTGTCATAGAGGTCTAGATTCTGGCTCTGCATCAGTATGCTTTTGGTTTTAATGTTTAATTTATAGAAAAATTAAATAATACCATTTAAATTTTAGCAAACTTTCTCACATACAGAGTTTCTTTTAGAAGATCAATCTTCTACAAACCTTCTGCAACTTAAACCTTCAGTTTTGTCCTATCTTCCTTTAACTTAATTCTTATAGCTGATAATGAATTGCTTTTTGAAAAAGATCAAGGTAAAACAATTATTGTGTTTTTAATTCTTAAAAGCCTCTAAAATAGAATTACTTTCTTCACTGGAAACCAGAAAACATGCTTTCTTACAACTTTTTTTGAAAAGAAATTTTGATTTTAAAAATTTTGCCAAATATCAAAAGTTTAAAACACTTGATATTACCGAATAGGATCATATTTTTAATATGCTATGTATGAATGGTAACTCTTAGTAACTCTTACTTTTAGTAAAGAAAAAAAATGTATATATATATATGAGGTAGGTAATTTTAATTATGTACCAGGTGCAGAGCCCAGGACAGAACTGCAGATAATGTTTTATTCTTCCCAGTATAGCCATCGGGCATGGCTA
>NW_012112778.1:0-2336 GCF_000951035.1 Colobus angolensis palliatus | reverse complement strand
ATGCTGTAATCCCAGCTACTCAGGAGGCTGAGGCAGGAGAATTGCTTGAACCCAGGAGAAAGAAACTCAAGTCTGTACAACTCTAGCAAGGGCCAGTAACCTGGGGTCAATGAACTCGGAAGAAAAAGTAGACCTCTTAATTTTACTAACATCAAACTGGAATGTAGCACTTCTTTCCATTATGAGTGTAGGCAGCAAAGGGCAGTTGTGTCAACAGAACCTATAACTTTGTCACCAACAGGAATCACAGGTATCTTCAGGTCCTGTTACATTTGTTGCAAAGATGTTAGAATATCATTTACACTCATCACTGCTTTAAATTACAATCGTAGTGGCTCAAGCCTGTAATCCCAGCACTTTGGGAGGCCGAGACGGGCGGATCACGAGGTCAGGAGATCGAGACCATCCTGGCTAACACGGTGAAACCCCGTCTCTACTAAAAATACAAAAATTAGCTGGACATGGTGGCGCGTGCTTGTAGTCCCCAGCTACTCAGGAGGCTGAGGCAGGAAAATCGCCTGAACCCGGGAGGCGGAGGTTGCAGTAAATTGGTATCATGCCACTGCACTCTAGCCTGGGAGACAGAGCAAGACTCTGTCTCAAAAAAATAAAATAAAATAAAAAATAAAAGCAACAAGGGGCAGGAACTTGGCGTGATCACTGAAAGGACTTGAGTTTTCCTTTTTTTTTTTTCTTGAGATAGGATCTCACTCTGTTGCCCAGGTTGGAGTGCGGTGGTGCAGTCATGGCTCACTGCAGCCTCGAACTCCTGGGCTCCAGCCATCCTTCCACTTCAGCCTCTCAAGTAGCTGGGGCTAGAGGCACACATCACTAAACCTGGCCCAGTTTCGCATTTTTTTAAAAAAGGAAAATATGTACATTTTTTACAGAAGGAATTAAAATTGATTCTAAACATTAGTATATTTAAAACTATCCCAGTGCTTTCTATGTATTATTGTACTAGGCTCAGGAGAAATGAACTGGAATGGAAGACTTCAAGAAAGATACAGTCCAGAGGAAGATAAAGACAATGCTACCAGAAGACAGCATTTTCAGCCGGTGATGAGAAAGACCTGTGAAAGATCTAAGAAGCAGCTCCTAGGCCGGGCGCAGTGGCTCACGCCTGTAATCCCAGCACGTTGGGAAGGATCACTTGAGGTCAGGAGTTCGAGACCAGCCTGGCCAACATGGTGAAACCCTATGTCTACTAAAAATACTAAAAATTAGCCAGACATGGTGGCACGTGCTTGTAATCCCAGCTACTCAGGAGGCTGAGGCAGGAAAATCGCCTGAACCCGGGAGGCGGAGGTTGCAGTAAATTGGTATCATGCCACTGCACTCTAGCCTGGGAGACAGAGCAAGACTCTGTCTCAAAAAAATAAAATAAAATAAAAAATAAAAGCAACAAGGGGCAGGAACTTGGCGTGATCACTGAAAGGACTTGAGTTTTCCTTTTTTTTTTTTCTTGAGATAGGATCTCACTCTGTTGCCCAGGTTGGAGTGCGGTGGTGCAGTCATGGCTCACTGCAGCCTCGAACTCCTGGGCTCCAGCCATCCTTCCACTTCAGCCTCTCAAGTAGCTGGGGCTAGAGGCACACATCACTAAACCTGGCCCAGTTTCGCATTTTTTTAAAAAAGGAAAATATGTACATTTTTTACAGAAGGAATTAAAATTGATTCTAAACATTAGTATATTTAAAACTATCCCAGTGCTTTCTATGTATTATTGTACTAGGCTCAGGAGAAATGAACTGGAATGGAAGACTTCAAGAAAGATACAGTCCAGAGGAAGATAAAGACAATGCTACCAGAAGACAGCATTTTCAGCCGGTGATGAGAAAGACCTGTGAAAGATCTAAGAAGCAGCTCCTAGGCCGGGCGCAGTGGCTCACGCCTGTAATCCCAGCACTTTGGGAGGCCAAGATGGGCAGATCACTTGAGCCCAGGAGTTTCAGACCAACCTGTACAACATGGCAAAACCCCACCTCTATTAAGAATACAAAAATTGGCTGGGCGCAGTGGCTCACGCCTGTAATCCCAGCACTTTGGGAGGCCAAGATGGGCAGATCACTTGAGCCCAGGAGTTTCAGACCAACCTGTACAACATGGCAAAACCTCCATCTCTGCAAAAAATACAAAAAATTACCTGAACACAGTGACATGCGCCTGTAGTGCCAGCTCCTCAAGAGGCTAGGGTGGGAGGAAAACTTGAGCCCAGGAGGTTGAGGCTGCAGTGAACCATGATCATGAGGAGCAGGTGGGGGCGGGGAGAGAGGGAGGGAGGGAGAGGAGAAAGAAAGAGAGAGGAAGGAAGGAAGGAAGGAAGGAAGGAAGGA
>NW_012112777.1:0-1297 GCF_000951035.1 Colobus angolensis palliatus | reverse complement strand
AAGAATCACTATTGTGAAAATGGCCATACAGCCCAAGGTAGTTTATAGATTCAATGCCATCCTCATCAAGCTACCAATGACTTTCTTCACAAAATGGGAAAAAACTACCTTAAAGTTCATACAGAACCAAAAGAGAGACTGCATTGCCAAGTCAATCCTAAGCCAAAAGAACAAAGCTGGAGGCATCATGCTACCTGACTTCAAACTGTACTACAAGGTTACACTAACCAAAACAGCATGGTACTGGTACCAAAACAGAGATAGAGACCAATGGAACAGAACAGAGCCCTCAGAAATAATACCACACATCTTCAACCATCTGATCTTCAACAAACCTGACAAAAACAAGAAATGTGGAAAGGATTCCCTATTTAATAAACTGTGCTGGGAAAACTGGCTAGTCATATGTAGAAAGCTGAAACTGGATCACTTTCTTACACCTTATACAAAAATTAATTCAAGATGGATTAAATACTTAAATATTAAACCTAAAACCATAAAAGCCCTAGAAGAAAACCTAGGCAATACCATTCAGGACATAGGCATGGGCAAGGACTTCATGTCTAAAACACCAAAAGCAATGGCAACAAAAGCCAAAATTGACAAATGGGATCTAAATAAACCAAAGAGCTTCTGCACAGCAAAAGAAACCATCAGAGTGAACAGGCAACCTACAGAATGGGAGAAAATTTTTGCAATCTACTCATCTGACAAAAGGCTAATATCCAGAATCTACAAAGAACTCAAATAACTTTACAAAAAAATAGAAACCAACTCCATCAAAAAGTGGGCAAAGGATATGAACAGACACTTCTCAAAAGAAGACATTTATGCAGCCAACAGACACATGAAAAATTGCTCATAATCACTCGCCATCAGAGAAATGCAAATCAAAACCACAATGAGATACCATCTCACACCAGTTAGAATGGCGATCATTAAAAAGTCAGGAAACAACAGGTGCTGGAGAGGATGTGGAGAAATAGGAACACTTTTACAGTGTTGGTGGGACTATAAGCTAGATCAACCATTGTAGAAGACAGTGCGGCGATTCCTCAAGGATCTAGAACTAGAAACACCATTTGATCCAGCCATCCCATTACTGGGTATATACCCAAAGGATTATAAATCATGTTGCTATAAAGACACATGCACACGTATGTTTACTGCAGCACTATTCACAAGAGCAAAGAGTTGGAACCAACCCGAATGTCCATCAATGATAGACTGGATTAAGAAAATGGCACATATACACCATGGAATACTATTTAGCCACAAAAAAAGCATGAGTTCATGT